>NC_089831.1:9880483-10250046 GCF_035046505.1 Tiliqua scincoides | reverse complement strand
GCTTTCTATTTGCGGTGTTCCACGCTGGAAATGGAGGCAAGGAGGGAGAGAGGGTCCCATTGAGATTGAAGATGCAAGGCTACCAATATGCAGCTAAATTACTTACTGTCATCTACACGAGATCTGTTGTTGGCAATTCATGTCACTTACAAATTAAGTTGCACGGAGGTGTAGTTCTCAATAGAAATCAATTTGAGGCAGAGAATGCCTTATTTGCAGTTTTATGGCTTAAAACTACTGACAAGAAATGATTTACTGTAGGCAGAAGGAAAAATGCTGTTGGGGTAGGGGGGGAGCTGATTGTTTGAGTTTGACTTTTTCCGTCCTCATTGACAGTGTTTTCTTTCGAATGTTTAGAGTATTATGCTATTTAATTTAAAATCAGCCTCACTCAATAAAGGGCGCTAACGTATCGTCAGGTTGGAATCTGCCTGGTGAGCGAGATTTGGGCCAGGAAAATGGAGTGATATATTTCAAATTATATGAGCCGCGTTTCAGGAAGCCGACGCAGGGAGAGGTGATGGGGGGGCTGCACGGAGACTGCTCGGTAGGAATCCTGAGAACAGTTTCTTTTTAGCATAGTTTGCCGCAGTAATTTCAGACGAGCCAGAGAAATCCAACTATATCTGCCGATCTAAAGTAGGTGGTTTGAACACAGTTGTTACTCACAGATCTGATAAGACGCAAGAAGTCTGAGTTACGATGGACTACAATTTTATCTAACTTTGGGCGCAATCTTAACCCCCGGGGTTAGGCCGGCGCAAGTTTCTTGCGCTGATTTAGGAGTTGGGGAGGCCAGGGCAAGGAGTGCACTGGCTTCCCTGCACCAGATCCAGGCTCAGTGGGGTAAGTTTGCATTGGCTGAGCTCAACCGATGCAGGGGTCTGGGCGGGGAGGGGGACATGGGAAGGGCAGGGAGGAGGCATTTT
Organism: Tiliqua scincoides; assembly: GCF_035046505.1. Taxonomy (NCBI): domain Eukaryota; kingdom Metazoa; phylum Chordata; class Lepidosauria; order Squamata; family Scincidae; genus Tiliqua; species Tiliqua scincoides. The sequence goes on along the minus strand of NC_089831.1, from coordinate 10,249,117 downwards.
GGGAAGGGAGGAGTTCACAGGGAGGGGTTCACAGGGATGGGCAGGAATCTGGAAGCCTGCCCAGAATCCAGCGGTTATGCCAGATCCTGTCCCCATTCCCAAGTGGCACTGAGCAGCCTCTGGTTGCTCTGGCCTACTCAGACTTGTGCCACCTCCTGAGATGGCTCAGATCTGAGTAGACCCATTGCGGCCACTGCAGGGCAACACGGGGTAAGTTTTCCACTTGCTTCGGGTTGCACCACTTCCAGCCCCAAACTTGCACTGGATGCTACACAGCTCTGCTGGTCTGCCTGCTCCAGCGCAAGTTAGGATTGGGCTGTTCAACATTTACTGCAGTGGATCCTGACTGCTCTGGTAGTCTACCCTCCTTTTTAGTGCAGGTCCCAGTCTCAGAGGAAACAGTTGCTGGCGAACTGGGTTTGTGGTGATGGCTTCTGGTTCAACCCTTCTGGTTCAACAATAAATTATAATATCATATGTACAGTCTACATGCAGTGGCATCACTAGAGTTGGTGTCACCCCATCAACTTTATTTATTTATTTATTTATTCATTTATTTATTTATGACAGTACAGGTCACCCAGCAAATCAGTAAACAAAACAAAACAAAATCCCAGTGACCAAGATCATGACATCCACACAACTGAATAAGAGTTCTATTATAAGCTCTGACCCATGGAAATGAGAGCTGACCCATACTAACACCTTATTCGTTCCCTGCTGGGTCATAATAACACCTCATTGGCTCTCAGAAGAATCAACCTCAATGATCATTTTGAGTTGCAGCAATCTACTTTTTGTTACATAAAGGCACTTGTGTTTTCCTTTCTGGCTCTTCGGCTATAGCGCTTGACAGACTACTGATATTTCCACGTGGTTTGTTTCATTGCACTCTGCATTCAATTACCTGCTGAATGATTTATAAGCTGTTGGTAATATTCAAAAATACCAAGATGGTCTCAGTTTTGTCCACCACCACCCCCCCCCGAGTACATCACGCAGTGCACCCTCCACTCCCCCCTAGCGACACCACTACCAATAGCCAAATGCCACTTTACAGTCACTTGAAAACATACTTTCTCCTGAAATTTAAGACAAAAGGTTTGGCACAGGGCTCACCATTACTCCTCCCCAACCGGCCAGCCAACATGTTGGGTTGTCAGCATTGTTGGACTCCTGCATCCTTCATATGGTGTTTATTGGGGTAGGAGGAGCCTGTTACCTTCTGGTACTATTTCCTATTTTTCTGCAGTGTCTCAAACACAAAAACAGCCCTCATGTCAAACAATCTGCTTTTTACCACCATTTGGGACTTGCTGCCATTTGCCAAATCTGTGACCCTTTCTGCCTTGCTCACTTCTCATCTCTGAGATTCGCAAAGACTGGCATGGGGGTTTCAGAACAGTTGCTTCTGAGGAAGCAAGGCACCACTGTGGTCTGCAGCTGTCTCTTTCCTCTTCTGGTCCCTTTGAAGTAAACTGTCACTTCTGCTGACCTGTTGATCACCGAGAGCCAATGGTTTATAACAGGGGTGCTCAAACTTTCAACTTTAGGGATGCTGGACCTTTAAAATTGTGTAGGAGAGATAATTTCAGCAGGTGCAGCTTGTCATCTGTGGGATGACAAGTTGCACCTGCTGAAATTCTCTCTTCTATACACTTGTTAAAGGTCCAGCATCCCTAAAGTTGGAGCACCCCTGGTTTATAACACCATGATAGTTTCAGGTAATGTCAAGTTAAGCCAGTGGTTCCCAAACTGGTGGTTCGCAACCCACCAGCCTGGGAAGCACTGTCTTATGCCCCTTTAAAGGGCAGAGAGGGTGTAGGCTTGAATTTTTTTTTCTTCTTTTGGTCATTTAAAGGCATACTAACCTAATTTGACTGTGGATTTGATTGACTTTTTTTTGGATATAAAAATTTGGAAAGTAGCCCTGGATACAAAATTAGAAAGTAGCCCTGCAGGAAGTAGCTCGAGTTGGTGTTGATAAAAATGACGTTTGAAAATCTAAAAGATGATCATGAAAGCCAGGCCTTGTTGGTGGACTTTCTGATGGATTTTAGAAGAGAAATGGAGCAACAAGTCAGAGAACTCTCTGAACAAATTGGGCAAATAAGCTCCTCCCTTGTAAACTCATGGGAACAGATTATAAACAATAGAGAAGAAAAAAGAATGGATCAGATGTCAGGTGAAGTTAAAGAAGTGGAGTATTTTGAAATGGGGCACCAGATGGAAGAAGCAATTGTCATAATAACTGGGAATCTTAAAGAAGAAAAAAGACGAAATGTTCAGAGAGCAAGCTGTCTCAAGAAGAGGAAGAATTTATGGATTGAATTCAAGAATAACAGAATGAAAAAGAAGAAAGAAAAACAGAGGGGGGACTTAAGAAGAAAAAGAAGAAGTGGAAGAACCAGTAGGAGGACTAAGAGGGAACACCAGTAAGATAGAGTATAAAGTAAACAATAAGAAGAAGGGCGAAATGGTTGAATAATAAATAGAATTATTTTTTTAAAACATATTAAATTAAAATAGATGCAAATGAAAATTTGAAGTATAAATATTGCGGAAATTAAGTGGTATTAAGATAAATATTTTATTAATTAGATTAAACTAAAGTGGATGAAAAGGGAATTTGGAATATAAGTATCGTGAAAATTAAAGTGGTAAATATATGAAATAAATTAGATGGAATTGTAATTTTGGAATATAAGTATTGTGTAAAATATAGTGGTATTAAGACAAATAAAAGGGTTATTTTATAAAAAAGAAGGTAAATAAAATAAATTATAGATGTTAATTTATTTTGGAGAAAATATTAAACCTGTATTTTGGGTTAATAAATATGTGGTGGATAAGCGAAGTATAATATTATTGTAATTGGAGATATTTGTTTTTAGATGTGATATTAGAAATTAAGAATCAAATAAGAGATTGTATTTTAGAGGTTAGTTTAGTGGTAAGAAGAGTCTATAAGTAAAAATTTGAAGCCTTTTTTGATTGGATAGTTATGGAAAATGATGTATAACATGTTATAAGAGATATTGAAGGAGGTAATACCATTGTAATCGGAGACTTCTTTTTTAGATGTTATATTAGAAATTAAGAATTAGATAAGAAAGATTTTATTTTAGAGATTAGTTTAGTGGTAAGAAGAGTGTATAAGAAAAGTTTGAAGTGTTTTTTTTATGATGGGATAGATAAGGTTAGAGGAAAAATATGGAATGTTAAAGTATTAACTAGTTGGGTTAAAGAATATGATAAGTTTTGTATTGATTATTAATTTCGTTTGGATTAATGTTTGTTGTAATCGATGGCCACCACCCTCGTGTGTAACCTATGTAGTCCTAGCCCTAAGTCTATCCAATTTTCCTTACCTGTATCTGTAATAAATAAATAAAGCATTAAAAAAAAAAATAAAGGGCAGAGAGGGTGGAAGGCAGTGACGCAAACCCCATAATTGTGCTGCTGCTGGAAACAGAAGGGGGGTTTCCTTAACCTTTACAAGCAGAACTGGGATTCGGGGGTGTGTGTGCAGGGAGTCCTGTGGATGCCTTCGCAGGGCTCCCCAAGCCTCAGTAACTGAAAAAAGCGATCAGAACCTGAGGGGCACCTACCCTGGGCACTACATTAAGGGGGGCATGACGTCCTTGCACTGCTTACAGTTCTTCCAGAGGGGTACACTGGCTTTGCACCCCATTCCTTCTGCTCAGTGATGCCCATTCAAATGGTGCCCCTTTGCCAAAGGAGCACCTCCACCTGAGAAGGAACGAGGGCATGAAGCCACCGGTCCTCCTTCTCCAAGTGAAACCCAGAAGTGCTGCCATGATGTCACATGCCATTGAGAAACCACTGCCCCGGGCTCCAGGGCTTCTAGGTACACCTCTGCTTACATGGCCTCATTGTGGGATTGTTTTTGACTGAAGGTAAAAGGGAAGGGAGGTAAAAAAAAATCCTCTTTAAATCATCTAGAGCAGGGGTCTCCAAACGTTTTGGCCAGAGGGCCACATCAAATATCTGGCTTGGTGTGGAGGGCCGGAAAAAATTTAAATAACTAAATTAGAGATGGAACTTAAATGAGTGAATGGGCTCATTCATTCACCCTCTCTAACCCTCAGAACACCCTCCAGACACAATCAGTTCCGGTCACGTTCAGTTGAGTGAGCCAGAGGCTTTCAGGGGACAAAAGGTTGGCCGCGGGCTGGAAAGAGGCTTGCTGCGGGCCGCATCTGGCCCCTGGGGCAGGGTTTGGAGACCCATGATCTAGAGCAGTGGTTCTCACACAATTAGCATCGGGACCCACTTTTAAAAAAAAGAATCTTGTTGGGACCCACCAAAAGTGATGTCAGGACCGGAAGTGACTTCATCAAGCAGGGAAATTTTTAACATTCCTAGGCTACAATCCTACCTACACTTACCCAGGAGTAAGTCCTATTTACTATCATTGTTAGAAGTATATACATAGTAGTCAGTTAAAAGTGCAGGTCTGTAACATTTCCCCAAATGCAGTCACATGCTATGGTAGCATCAAATCTAATATATTAAAAATAAAATATTGAAATGAATGGGGACCCACCTGAGATTGACTCGTGACCCACCTAGTGGGTCCTGACCTCCAGTTTGAGAAACACTGATCTAGAGGGAATTTCTTTTGGACTTTGAAGCTCCGAGAAACTCTGGACTATGTAGCCTTAATGAACAAGGAAATCTAAGATACTTTCTAAGACTTGATCTTAATAATTCAAAGCACATTTTGATGTAGAATTCTTAGGAGCGCTCCAAATACATCCTAGCTTTGAAGGATCCTTCCATTTTATTTCTTTCACAACATTCAAGCCTCAAATTTTCTTAGCAGCTGTTACTGCCTTTTATGTTCAGATGCCACAAAAGGTTTTCATGTTTCTCTACAAGTCATTAGTTCTGTCTAGTGGCTGTGAAGTGGAGTTTGGTTGGCAACCTTCAGTCTCGAAAGACTATGGTATAAGCCTACAGCACCCGGTATTCCCAGGCGGTCTCCCATCCAAGTACTAACCAGGCCTGACCCTGCTTAGCTTCCAAGATCAGACAAGATCAGGCATGTGCAGGGTAACAGTTGCTGCCAGGTATCCCTCAATGCATTGAAGGTTGTGGTGATGGTGATTTCTCTGTGCTGGTTATCCCTTGACTCACTGAAGGCTGCAGCCTAACAACAAGGCCTCAGAGTTCAGCAGTGGAGAGGGGGTTGCTTTACCCATCCACCACCTCCACCTGACTCTAGGCTCCATCCCTGGGCTTGACCCAGAGCAGTCACCAGGTAGCCTTCCAGATACTTCTCATTATTGGCCTCTCATCATTGCTAGGTCTGGATTCATGGATAGCACAGTAGCAGATAAGGAGAGATAAGTAGCAATTCTGCCCCTTGCAGATAAGCTAATCCGCGGATAGCGAATTTGCATATAAAGAGAACTGATTGTAGCGCCAATGAGAAAGGAACCAATCTAAATGCCCCAAGAAAACAGAGCAGGCACGAAGATAGGTGAGCGCAAGAATTGATAAGGAAGATTGTACAGTATACCCTTTTCAGTTATATTAATTCTCTTAAAAGCAACAGATCATTAACCACCTCTTGCTCTCCCAAATTGTGTTTCGTTAGTCTTTCTATTAACAAGCAGTATCCTATTAAGTGAGCCATCTAATTATTAATCCATTAGCAATCTGATTGCACACGTTTCAAGCATCTTTTCAGAAGGTACTATCTTGACAGCCTGGATTCCACCCCACCCGCCCCTCTCCCTTTTTCTATTGTCAAACTATGATTTAAAAGGTTGGCTTTCCAAACGTAATGGGGAATTAATGACTTGCGTTATCTCATAGTTCCCTAACAGATCTGCTTCCAAAGATTAATTGTGCTTCCTGCCTTTTGTGAGCAATGGTGCTACACTGTGTACTGTAAACTTTTCAGCCTTTGTTTCCACACTGTCCAATGAACACTCGAGACAACAGATATGGGAGAAAGGGCAACTTTATTTCATGTTACCAAGAGAAGCAGAGGCTGAGACCTGCAGCATCCGAGGCAGCGAAAGCCCCTGTGGTGTGGGTCGGGACCTCTGGGCGGTACCAGAAACCTCTGCCCCCAGGCGGGCATGCACCCGACTCCGAGTCGCGCCCTGCTGCTGGGACGGCGCGTCTCATCCATGTCTATCCCTTAAGGGGAAGGCAGCCAGACCGCAGACTGCACCACCTCGAGCCGCTGAGCCTCTGAGGTGCACCCCGCGGTCCCGGCCCAGGGCCCCGTCTACGTCCTCGTGCCGCCAAGCCCCTGAGGACTGAAATAGGGTTCTGCCCTGCCTATGCCGCCTGAAGGTGCATGCCAAAGTCCCATTCACGCCTCCTAACCCGCACCACCTGCCACAAGGAGGGGTCAGCCTAGCGCTTGACCCCCCCGCTCCCAAACAGGGGCAGAAGCGACTTAAGGCCGTCCTGCAGGTCCTTAAGAATGATGCCTGCACTTTCTCCGACAAATGAACACACATCGCCCCTGTACAGGTAAGGTAGCGAGAACACAATTGCAAGATGCATTACCACGCTGCCACCACCAGACCAAGGTGGTATCCGGCAGCCCACCCCTACGGGTGGTGATGACCCCACAGGCTCTGCTCATCAGAGCCAGACCGGACATCTCACAACGGTCATTCTTGCCCAGGAGGAGCGCCAAAACTTCCATTGGGAGGTTCTCATTCAGGAACTCCATCCATGCAGGCAGCAGCTGGCCCCATCTCATCCCCCTCTTGGCTAGCCAAGCAACCTGCACTGCCGGGCTGAGGCCCAGACGCGATCAGAGGAGGGTTGCAGCCGCCCTCTTGCGGGCCCAAAGACAATGGAGTGGCCGCAGCTTAACACGCGTACCGGGCTACCACAGTGTCCTACAAGATGAAAGCAGAGATGTTAATGCGAGGCATCCCTTCTGATGCTGCTGCAACTTAACATGCGCCCCGTGCCACCACAGCGTCCTGCAAGATGAAGCAGAGGTTATAGCAAGACATCCCCTTTAATGCTGCTCCCCCACAGATTGGGGGAATGCCCAGAACGCCAGAGCCACTGAGATGGCCCGTGCAGTACTGGTCGGGAATGCCACAGTTCATTGATGTCCCCGTGGGGCAAGACAAATGGTGAATGAGGCGGTATTCCCCAGGGACCTTCTTAGTCGCCACCCCCAGCGGAGAACCTTAAGGTCAGGCAGGGGGAAATTCAAATAGGACCATTCCTGCGTATCATTCTACCAACAGCCTTCTGCTCAGCCACCAGACCAAAACTGCTGCCGCAGAGTAGGAAAAGGGGACGGAAAACTCACACCCAGACCCACCCCTTGGCAATCATACTCTTGACTATGTCCTCTGTGCCCATGACTGACTTCAGGTTTGAGCTAAGCTCCTGCCCTTGGGGTGTGGTGAGTGGATACGGAAACCCAGAGTGAAACCCTCCCACAAGAATGCTGCCGCAGCGCGATCAGGGTACTCACGCAGCAGCTCAGCCATCATTGGCAGCCCGAATCGGACTTGGCCCCTTTGGAACTGGATGCGTCACCTGCACCTCCTCCCTTCTCCGGACCTGAGCTTCGGCGCCTAGATCTCCTGTCCCGGTAACCCCTCGGGCAGGAGGTGAGCGGGTGGTCTGCACCGCACAGTCCACAGTTGTGCAGGAATACACAACTCAAACTAGAACAGTGCCCCAAGGAGGCATACTCGTAGCAGATACGCGAGGCTTGAACCCATTGGCCTGGTGCTCCCGCCTGAGGCGGCCCCGCCAGGTGCGAACTACTGCTCCTGGCAATCAGGTGGCCACTGTCTGAGCGCTTAACCCAGCAGCACCACCCGCCATCACGAGTTGCATCCATAGCTCTGAATTCTTCCTTTCCCAGGAAAGCTGCAGGTTATTTCCCATGCGCATTCGGAACTGCTCATCATAGGCCAACCAACCTGAACCTGAGTATCCCCTAAAAGCCCTGTGAATCATGTCCAGGTACTTTGCTAGCGCTGGGCCCTTAGACAAGTCTTTCTGCAGAACCACCCCCATGTAGATGGTAAACCCTGCTAGCCAATTGGTCCAATTGCGATCAATTTTGGGCTTAGGCAACGTCTGATGTTCCCGACCGCACTCCCCTGGCCTAATCTCCGGCTCTGGCTCCCTGTGTAGGAGGCTAAAGAGGTCCACATACTTGCCCTTCCATATCCTTTCTTTAACTGCCAGGGCCAGATGATCCACAAGCGGCAAAGCCTCTTCCCCGTATGGCATGGGGGGAAGAGGGGGAGCCCCTGGAACCACCGCCTTGGACATTGGCGATGACAGGGGCCATGCGCCGGCCGCCGGCCCGGCCCCTCTCTGCACAGGCAGCCCAGCCTGCCAGGCCTGGGCAGCAATGGCCGGCTGTGATGCTGAGCAAACTTGTCCTTGCACCTGTGGGAGCTCGCCCGGCCCTGAAACAACCGCAGATAGCTGCCCGCTCGCCCCCGGGGTGCCGTCCTGCGCCTGAGAGGAGCCCACCGGTAACACTGCCATTGCTTGCTGGGGAAGAGCCCCCGGTGCTAAACCACCCTGCAGATATGCCTGCTGGGTGGCCCAGCCCTGCAGTGAGGCTGGTTGTCTACCCTCCATCAGCTGCATAGAAAACGACTGGCGGCCGGGCTGTGGAGTTTCCCCGACTACCACGACAGGTGAAGGCTGAGGCAATCCAGGTTGTCTCTCTGGGCCCTCGACCACGGTCCCTGCGTGCCATTGCTGGTTGTGTGGGACGGTGCCGCCTCCCCAGACTTCTGCCACCCCAGCCAAACCTCTCCCTCCATACTCACCCATGTCGGCCCGGGCCCCACGGTTGGGGATGGGAACTTCAACATACACAGATAGAGCTGCTGCCACATCGTTGTCCAAAGAGGCCTCTGGAGACTCCCTCGCTGGGGTCAAAGCTGGGCCTGCAGAAGGCCTCGCCTCTGCCACCGGCATTGCCACTGCCATAAGCCTGCCACTCTCCAAGGCTGACAGCCTGCCCAGTATCCCTTGCAGAATATCGGACAGGGAGGAGCACACACGCTTCTCTGGCGGGGCATTGTCCCCCACTCAGGGAGTACCAGATGAAAGCACCACCTTCCCTTGTAATGCCATGAGCTGCGCAGCAATGCTATCCCGACCTGGTGTGGGGGCCACTTGCCCCGCCGCGGAAGCCCCTGCAGCCCCAACTGGCCCTGCAGCAGCGGGTGCCTTGCGGTTGGCTCTACGCTGAGACCTCCGCATGTTGACAGAAAGACTGAAGCAAGAAATAAGGAGCTATCCTGGAAGGGAAGTAATGAAGACAAGTAGTCAATACCAGATAAACCCTCATGCATAACCCCGCATGAGCAGTAATTGCGCGCCAAAACTGTAATTGCCTCACCGGGGGGGGGGAAGCGTGACAAAAACCCTTCTGACCCCCACATTCCCTGAGCTTCTAAACAGTGGTTGATTGTCCACCTACAGTCTTAAAAGACTGTGGTAGAAGCCTACAACCTGGTATCCTCGGCAGTCTCCCATCCAATATCAACCAGGCCTGACCCTGCTTAGCTTCCGAGATCAGACAAGATCGGGAGATAGTGTTCGGTATAGGGGGATGGCTGGCAACCTTCAGTCACTACAGACTATGGTAGAAGGCTACAACCCCGGTATTCCCTGGCAGTCTCCCATCCAAATATCAACCAGGCCTGACCCTGCTTAGCTTCAGAGGTCAGACCAGAGCAGGCATCTGCAGGGTGACAGTTTCTGCGGGGCATTACGCAGCTCCCTGGGGGGGCCCATGGCAGCCAGCCAAGCACCTCGAGGGAGCCACCCCACCTTGCCCTACCGAAAGCACGGAAAGGGGGGTCGGGATCCCGCCCCCCCGCGCTGATCACTTTGTGCCCGGTGCCCCAGCCGAGCCGCTCGCGTGGGGGGGCATGCCAGCCAGCTAGCCAGCCCCCCGCGGGATCCGCCTCCCGCCATGCCCGGCGTGCGGAAGGGGTCCGGACCTCCCCACCAGCGCCGACCTGCCCCGCCCGGCGCCCAGCAGGGCCCGGCCCAGGCCGCTGCTGCGCCTACTGGCTCGCGCGGCGGGGGAAAACCTTCCCAAAATGGTGCCCCGAGGAGCCCACGGGGGTCCTTCCTAACATGGCGCCGGCCGCACATGTGCGATACCAGCGCCGGTGCTTGATGTGCCCTCGCAAGGGGGTGACCCTCCAAATATGGCGCCCAGGGCTGCCACCAGAAGATGCCCCTTTATCATGGCGCTGGCTGCGCATGTGCAGGCCGGTGCCCTGGTTTGCGCATGCGCGGAGGCAGAGCCCTTCTCAAGATGGCACCAGCCTCGCGCATGCGCCAAAGCGTCAGGGGAAAGAGGCAGCTGCAGAAGCCCTCCCCAAGATGGCGGCCACCACCCGGACCTCGCTGGCAGCTTCTCCGTGCCCCCGCCAGGGCCGCGGACCCCTCTACTCGCTGGCGTCCACGGTGGCCAGCGGCGCGGAGGCCAGAGCCAGGATGCGGCTGGGAGGGCGCCCACCCCCGCAGGGGCCAGAGTCCAGGGCCGGCTCCACCGTCCACTGGTCCCCTCTAAAGCAAGTGGCCGGGGCGGTGGCCACACAGCGCACCCCCCCGCAGTGGTCTCCCGACCCGCCCAGACTGGCAAGCCAACACTCCAACATGCTGGGCAAGTTGCACAGCCTGGCCCCACTACTCGGGACCTGGGCCAAGCGGCCCGGGATGCTCCCGCACCCGAGGGAAACGAGGGCAAGGGAGGGGGGGCATGATCAAGGGAAGCAGGAAAAAACCCTCCCCTGGCTGTGCCCGCGGGCACCAGGGAAACTGCTGGCAGGGGGAAAATGCAGGGGGGGGGAGGATGAAACTGGCGAACCGACCAAGGCCCGTAAAAAGCCCAGAAATGCCCCACGCCCCCGCTTTACCGCAGGTATGGTGAACCCGAGAAGCGTGCCAGCACCTGCGACCTGTTGTTATTCCCACGGTGCTCACGTGCACAAGCAGGAAGAGGGCTGGGTCTCGTCCCCCTTTAAAAGGTCTGCCGTGGCTGCTAGACCCAGCCCCCTTCACCTCCCCCTTGGGGAGGGGCTGGACTCTCAGAGTGTCCTGGCCAGGGCCAAACAAACTCCGACCACCTCTTTAATGGGTTGATCGGGATTCTGAACTGAACTGATTCATCAGGTTCAGGAAATGGCAATGATTGTGTCTATAGCAGGTGGAGAACAATGAAAGTTATGAACGTTACGGGGTAATTGATGGGGTAATTGACAAGTGGAAGCACGTTGTGATACCTTATTTTGTACAGACCTTTCATGACAAGTACAGACATTTCATGACAAGTTATCCAAGTTATTCAGGCAGCATGCCAAGTGCAAGAGACCTTGGGTCATGTACTTTCCAGGACACCTGGCATCTAGTCCAGTGGTCTTCAACCTTTTTCATGCCAGATCCCCAGTACATAATGAAACTGGGGACCCACCGTCAATCCTGCCTCCCTCTCAGGACCAAATTTACCCATTGCTGCCCACTCCTCACCTCTGTTACATCCTCCCAAATGCTGTAGCCTTTCCTCGTAAGGGAGCTGCCCCAGCCCAGCAATCATTTTGGTCGCCCTCTTCTGAACCTTTTTCATTTCCACTATATCCTTTTTGAGATGTGGCAACCAGATGTGGATGCAGTTCTCTGGGTGTGGCTTTCCCACTGATTTTGTACCATGGTGTTAGCCATTTTATTCTCAATTCCTTTTCTAATGATACCCTGCAGATGCCTGATCTCCTCTAATCTCAGAAGCTAAGCAGGGTCAGGCCTGGTTAGTACTTGGATGGGAGACCCCCTGGGAATACTGGGTCCTCCTGTTGGCAACCTTCAGTCTCAAAAGACTCTGGTATCGTGCTCTGAATGGTGGTTCTGGAACAGCATCTAGTGTGGCTGAAAAGGCCGATTCGGAAGGGACAATCCCTTCCACACTGGGAGCAAGTACAGTCTGTCCCTGGTCTGTCTCCCTGGCTATGGGCCTTCCTTCTTTGCCTCTTAGCCTCAGACTGTTGGCCAAGTGTCTCTTCAAACTGGGAAAGGCCATGCTGCACAGCCTGCCTCCAAGCGGGCCGCTCAGAGGCCAGGGTTTCCCACCTGTTGAGGTCCGCTCCTAAGGCCTTCAGATCCCTCTTGCAGATGTCCTTGTATCGCACCTGATGCTGTAGGCTTATACCATAGTCTTTCAAGACTGATGGTTGCCAACCACCACCACCAACCAATTCACAGGGGATTGGAGGCTCATGGACTGTTGGAGGTGGCATTTGGGCCTTACCAGGCTCCTTTCCTTGATGTCAAAAATAGTTTATTTTCCATTTAAAAAAAACACCCAAGAAAATCCTCATGTTAGCCCCTTCTCAACTGAGCTGGGTAGAGATCTTCCACCATGGATGGACCTCTGCACACGAAGCAGAAATATATTTGCTCTGTCAGTAGACATGAATGATTAAACTGCTTGTTTGTTACTTTCTGGTGCATCTTCCACGTTCATAAGAAATAAAGCTTTCACAAGAAATAAAGCGGGCATATCAGTTTCCAGAAGCTTCCTTGAGCTAGAAGCAAGCGGGCATCCAGAGGATTCGGACGATAATTGTAACAATTTATATGTATTATGCAGGCATCTGTCATCTATTTCCAGGCAACTGGAATCGGGAGGGAGGGAAGGATTATGGAAAACGTAACCTTGCTGAACTGAATGTGGTTTGGTTAAGTGATAACTGATTCAACATTACCGAGATGTTCAACAGAAAAAAAGAAAATCAATGGAATATAATGGGACATAAATCCTCCAAGGAGAAAATAAAATGTATATGTGCATCTATATTTTATTTCCTGAATGTACTGCAGTTTGACAAGGACACAGGAACAAAAAAAAAAAAAAAAAAAAACTTATCCTATGCCAACAGCAGAGAAGCATTAAGGCCACAATCCGAGAAAGGGGGCGGTGTGCTGAATCCCATTGATTTCCATGGGCTTGAGAGCTCAGACACAGGTTCAGCTTCATACTGTTGTAACATGGAACATGTACAGAAGCATAATTCATCCACACCATTTACATTATAGCCAGTTCCCAATGTTCTGTCACATCCTAGTTTGATCCTGCTAGCTCCCTACTGAGTGATGCTCAGGACGGGAACTAGAATCGAGAACCTCCTGCAAGTTAAGCATCTTCTGTAAGGTAGAAATGAAACCTACTAACAGAGCAATCCAAATGGAGACTTGAGGTGGCCCAGGTCCCTTGCACTGGCTCCCAAGTGTCACAACCATGCCACAAAGCCAACTCGGGAGTTGGCTGGGTTGGCATGGAGACCCTCACAGGCTCCTGAAGTCTCGATCCAGCCCTACATGGGGAAAGTTTGCACAGGCCAGGGGTGCCAGGGCAGGGGGTGGGAAAAGGTAGTGGGAGGACAGAATTGAGGCAGGGAGGGTGCATTTTTGGGCGAGGGAGGGCAGAGCAGGAGGTGGTTCAGGCCTGGGGGGGCGGAATTGGCCACGGCAGCGTGTGCCGAATCCTAGTCCCCACTCCAAGGCCTCAGAGCCCACATGGCCTGCTCAGATTTGCGCCAGTGAAATCACCCCATGGGGTGGCTGGGGCTCAACATGAGGTAAGGGGGGAAATATCCCATTACCCCAAGTTGACCTCCAACCTGCAACTAACCTGCACTGGCCTGCCTGTTCCAGCACAGAATTGCACCCTAAGTTCTGTAAGATATAGGATATGGGGGTGGGAGAGAGGGGGTGATGCCTCTGGCATTAAAGCAAGCAGTGGTTTGCCCCCTCCTGAAAAAAACCCTCTCTGGACCCCTCTATGTTGGACAACTATCGGCCAGTCTCGAACTTCCCGTTTCTGGGCAAAGTGATCGAGCGGGTGGTGGCGTCTCAGCTCCAGAGGATCCTGGATGAAGCGGATTATTTGGATCCCTTTCAATCTGGCTTCAGGCCTGGTTTTGGGATGGAGACGGCCTTGGTTGCCTTGGTGGGTGACCTACGCCAAGGGCTGGACGGAGGGAGTGCATCCTTGCTAATTCTTTTGGACCTCTCAGCAGCTTTCAACACCATTCACCATGGTGTCCTTCTGGCCGAGGTGGGGATTGGGGGCACTTTGTTGCAGTGGTTCCGGTCCTTCTTGGCCGACAGGTCCCAGATGGTGGGATTTGGGGACTCCTGTTCGGCACCCTGGCCCTTGAGGTATGAGGTGCCACAGGGTTCTATATTGTCCCCCGTGTTGTTTAACATCTACATGAAACCGCTGGGCGAGGTCATCCAGGGATTTGGAGTTGGGTGCCATCAGTATGCTGATGACACTCAGCTCTGTCTCTCCTTTCCACCTGACTCCAGGGTGGTTGTCTCTGTCCTGGAGCGTTGCCTGGAGGCAGTTGGGATCTGGATGAGGGCAAAGAAGCTGAGATTAAATCTGGACAAGACAGAGGTCCTCCTGGTGCAGAAATCCACGATGCGGGTGGTGGACTATCACCCTGCTCTGAATGGGGTTGCACTCCCCCTGAAAGAGCAGGTTCACAGCTTGGGGACTCTCCTGGACTCGCAGCTCCTCCTGGATGTCCAGGTGTCCACTATGGCCAGGGGTGCCTTTGCCCAGCTTTGGCTGGTGCGCCAGCTGCAGCCGTACCTGTCACGGCTGGATCTGGCCATGGTGGTCCATGCCATAGTGACATCAAGATTAGATTATTGTAACACGCTCTATGTGGAGCTGCCCCTGAAGATGGTCCGGAAGCTACAACTAGTGCAGAATGCGGCAGCTCGGGTAGTTGCTGGGGGTCAGCGGTTTGACTCTGTCACGCCGCTACTCCAGCGGCTGCACTGGCTACCCATTTGTTTCCAGGCTGAATTCAAGGTGCTTGTTATGACCGTTAAAGCCCTAAACGGCTTGGGACCAGCGTATTTGAGAGACCGCCTTCTTCCATATAATCTGGTCCATTCTCTAAGGTCATCAGAAGGGGCCCTGTTGGTTGTGCCGTCATTGAGAGTGGTGAAGGGAATGGCAGCCAGAAACACGGCCTTTTCAGTGGTGGCACCTGCACTATGGAATTCCCTCCCCTTTGAATTGAGAGCAGCTTCCTCATTATTCCGGCGGGGCCTGAAGACTTTTTTATTCAGGAAAGCCTTTGAGGCACTATATAGGCTGTTTTTATAAATTTATAAAATATGTCTTTTACTGCGTGCTTTTAATCTGCTGCGATGTATTGTATCTTGTTTTAATTGTTTTTAAGTGTTTTGTATTTTTTAATGTTTATCTGTTTCCTTGTTTCCTTGTATTTTAACTTGATTGTTAGCTGCCTTGGGTGCCCTTTGGGGAGAAAGGCGGAATACAAATCTAATAAATAAATAAATAAATAAGGTTAAACTGTCAAACAGCCCAATTCTATCCTCACTCAGTCTGCATAAAGCAGGTCCACTCCACTGCATCCCATGGGCCAGCTGGGGCCCAGGCAGTGGTGAAGAAGGAACTAAATACATTTTTTCCCTTACCTCCTCCACCATCCTCATGTGTGTGTGTGTGTGTGTGTGTGTGTGTGTGTGTGTGTATCTCGACGGAGTACTTAAAACAAATGTGATGAGCTCTGCTAGTGAAATGACCACTTCCAATCTGTCTCTCTGCAGATGACAGTCTTCAAACACGCTGACTATGAAGTGGCCCCTTTTCAATAAATAGCTACAGGGACTTTCCTGAAGTAAGAGGTCTGAGGTTTACGGACATGGATAGATAATAATCCTTGAATATAATGGAATCCTGCATTTCATTCTAAGTGGGTGAAAACATTCAGCGTTGCCCACTCTCATAAATTGAGTCTCCATTTTACAGCTGGTCACACGCACTTAAGGATGAAAGATGACCCTTCCCACAGTGGACCAAAGGTCTATCTAGACCAGCATCCTGAGGGATGAGAGTGGGGGTTTGTTATTAATTATTACAATATTTCTGTACTGCCTATCTCAAAGACGCATAGACTTGAGTCACATAAAATCAATGTGGTTTACGTAGGCAGTCTGATCATGAACCCCATTTATTTTCAAATGGGGTTTTCACAAGCTTTATTCTATGAGACAATCTCATAGGATCCTCCATTTCAGATGTTTCCCTTCCTGATGCACAGTTCTTGTGCTTTCCATGCTTCCCCAGGCAGCTCAGGCTGGTTCTCAGTATGTTATCCATTTCTTGCCAGTCCATACGCCTTTATCTCTAGCCAGGGGCTTCTGGTCTCCCATCCAAGGACAAACCCAAGCTGGTCCTGCTTAGCTTTTTCAGGCAAGGGGACAGAAAGGAGACATGCAAATGTCCCACAGGCTCAAACCCTTGATGGTCCTGGATTAGCGTTCAATTTCCTGCAAATTTCAGCCTGACCTCACCTCTTGCTGGGTAACATCATCCAGCAACTTCCAGGATGGCCAGTCCAGAACTCCAAAATGGAGCTACAACTGCAAGGTGAAGTGACTATGAGACTGAGCTGAGGATCAGGACTTCCTTGATTTCCATCTCAACTCTGCTGTGCACTTTCTAGGTAGCCCAAGCCACTCCTTGAGGGGACAGTAATACCTTGCTTGGTGGTCACAAGGATTCTATCTACTGCACATGAGATGCTATGCGCACTAAGGGTTCAATCATATTGGGTGCCAAGCTGGTGGTATGCTCACTGGTGCTGAGTGTCATAAAAGTGCCTTCCCACAGACGCTTGGCACTCAGCACTGGTGAAGAGGCCAGCGGCAGTCAGTGCGGAGCCTTTGTGCAGGAATGACACATCGCTGGAGCAGTTGGCAGTAAGTTCCCCTGCTGGTCAACAGAGAGGCTTGTCAGAAGGCCAGATGCAAGGGAGGGCACCAGGATGAGGTCTCTTGTTATCAGGTGTGCTCCCTGGGGCATTTGGTGGGCCGCTGTGAGATGCAGGAAGCTGGACTAGATGGGCCTCTTGCCTGATCCAGTGGGGCTGTTCTTATGTTCTTAACTACAATTCCCAGGAAGCCTTGCAGGTCTCTTGTTATCTGGTGTGCTCCCTGGGGCATTTGGTGGGCCGCTGTGAGATACAGGAAGCTGGACTAGATGGGCCTATGGCCTGATCCAGTGGGGCTGTTCTTATGTTCTTAACTACAATTCCCAGGAAGCCTTGCAGGTCTCTTGTTATCTGGTGTGCTCCCTGGGGCATTTGGTGGGCCGCTGTGAGATACAGGAAGCTGGACTAGATGGGCCTATGGCCTGCTCCAGTGGGGCTGTTCTTATGTTCTTAACTACAATTCCCAGAATGCCTTGCAGGTCTCTTGTTATCAGGTGTGCTCCCTGGGGCATTTGGTGGGCCGCTGTGAGATACAGGAAGCTGGACGAGATGGGCCTATGGCCTGATCCAGTGGGGCTGTTCTTATGTAGGGTGGGGGAGGGGAGGGTGGGACTGGGCAGAGGGAGGGCAGACCTAGTGGAGGATTGGGCCCTGGGAGGGGAGCAGGGATGGCAGCAGACTCTACCGTCAAATCCTATGCCCCCTCCCACAGCCAGAAGCCTGACATAAGCCTCCTCGATTCCGCGCCTGCTAAATAGTGGGCACAGATCCAAGGAGACCCATTGCCAACTGCTAGGCTTGATTTGTTCCCTTACCCCGAGGAGACCCTGGTGGCTGCCCCAGCCCTGTAGGATACAGCGGCGGCCACCTCTGCACTGCTGTTCCACACAGCAGCTTAGGATGGGGCTGTATGAAAATGCTGTACAAATACTAAGAATTATTCCTGTTCCCACAATGGCAGGCCAAACTTTTCCTGATAACCTGCAGGTAGGGCATGAAGACAGTTAGGATTGGGCTATGAGTTAAGGATGTAATGTGTGGAGAAGTAAAGTATTTTGCCTGTCCTGGATCACCAATCCTGAATCACTTCCTACTTTTGTTTTCTCTAGTAAGGACAGAGGATATTCGAAAATATTTCATTGGGCATCCCTTTCTTTCTTTCTTTCTTTCTTTCTTTCTTTCTTTCTTTCTTTCTTTCTTTCTTTCTTTCTTTCTTTCTTTCTTTCTTTTGTTGCAATTAAAAAGAAATAAAAGACAAATCGCTTAAGAGAAGATACCAAAACACCATGGGAAACTAAACATTGATCTCATTCTATGGACTGAAGAACATCTTCTTTCCCTCCCCAGCAAAGTTCTGCAGATTAAACAGGGAGCGTGGCCTCATGCCAGAGAAACCACCAAGAAGACAACAAGCCAGACGGCAATTAACATGAGTTTCTTCAGCCTGATTTCTCAAAGGATCTGTTCTTCTCATTCATTCATTCATTCATTCATTCATTCATTCATTTAAATCTGGCTTTATTTGATGTGAATTATAAATATGGGGACACACCAGGAACATGCCTGTCTACTGAGAAGACAGAAGAGGTTCTGGATAGGCAGAGGCGTTAATAAGGGCTTTGCTCCACAAATAGATAAGGGCCTTGTTCAAGGTGGTGTATTACCTATGTGAGAGAATCAGAGCTCACCCCGCCATGAAGCAGGGTGAACTACATCAGGTGGCAGATTGTGGGAGAGTTATGGAGGGGGGGGTACAATCCCCACAATCCCCTACAAAAGTGTGGCATAGCGAGGGGGGGCAGGATACAGACCACACTGGATGATAAACTCAGAGGGGTGACACCACTACCACCCCAAATTGTGAAATCTCAGTGTGATCGAAAACAAGAGGAAGGACACGTAAGTGAAACACACCATCAGGTTGTCACCTTCGGTCAGCAGAATGTCACGGACTGGCACTGAGATTGAGATTCCGACAACACGCCCTGCCACAATAGATGTAGCATCACTGATGCATCCAACTCGTCGTGGTGAAAATATACTAGGGAAACGAACTGATGACTGCTAGCTTTCCCAGGTCAAGACCTTGACAGGGTCTGAGCTGTCTGTGACAGATCAGGAGAGAGATCTTGGGGTGGTGGTGGACAGGTCGATGAAAGTGTCGACCCAATGTACGGCGGCAGTGAAGAAGGCCAATTCTATGCTTGGGATCATTAGGAAGGGTATTGAGAACAAAACGGTTAGTATTATAATGCCGTTGTACAAATCGATGGTAAGGCCACACCTGGAGTATTGTGTCCAGTTCTGGTCGCCGCATCTCAAAAAAGACATAGTGGAAATGGAAAAGGTGCAAAAGAGAGCGACTAAGATGATTACAGGGCTGGGGCACCTTCCTTATGAGGAAAGGCTACGGCGTTTGGGCCTCTTCAGCCTAGAAAAGAGACGCTTGAGGGGGGACATGATTGAGACATACAAAATTATGCAGGGGATGGACAGAGTGGATAGGGAGATGCTCTTTACACTCTCACATAATACCAGAACCAGGGGACATCCACTAAAATTGAGTGTTGGGCGGGTTAGGACAGACAAAAGAAAATATTTCTTTACTCAGCGCGTGGTCGGTCTGTGGAACTCCTTGCCACAGGATGTGGTGCTGGCGTCTAGCCTAGACGCCTTTAAAAGGGGATTGGACGAGTTTCTGGAGGAAAAATCCATTATGGGGTACAAGCCATGATGTGTATGCGCAACCTCCTGATTTTAGGAATGGGTTAAGTCAGAATGCCAGATGTAGGGGAGAGCACCAGGATGAGGTCTCTTGTTATCTGGTGCTCCCTGGGGCATTTGGTGGGCCGCTGTGAGATACAGGAAGCTGGACTAGATGGGCCTATGGCCTGATCCAGTGGGGCTGTTCTTATGTTCTTATGTTCTTATGACATCCAAGCAGAGACAAGTACAAGGAGTGATTTTCGGTTTGAACGGTCAAGTGTTTTGGTGGCAGCTTGGGAAAAAATAAATAAATCTCAAAATCCACATTTTGCACATTTCAAAATGTGATGTGTTCCTTGCACAAGCAAAACCACAACAAACCTATGTTTTGAGATTTACTTCCCAGTAAAGTCAGTGGGGTTTTTAGGTCCTTGGGTCTAAGACAAGGAATTGTCTTGACAGAACTAATTGCTCCAGTTTGCTAGGTAAAGCAGTAGGAATCAATGGTCCTCAAGCTGTCCCAATTCATGCCAGCACCGTCTCTTTTCTTGTAGCTAATCTTTACCTCTTTATTTGGCCAGTGAGTCCCCTTGGGGACATGCGATAATCTTTCCATTCCTTGTGCCACATGTGAACCTTCTTTTAGGAAGTGGTACATAAATTGTCTCTTTTTTTCTTAAGAATAACAAGATTCCTGGCTAGAAGAGAACTATCGCCCAATCCTATCTGAGAGGCTTTCCACTGATGGAACTCATGTTCTGACAACAGAGGGCCTGAGCTGCTGTCGTGGCAGCCTCAGTGAATGTGGATGGGTAAGCATGAATACCTGGGAGCTGTGGGTGCATGCCAACTGAATGCCCAGTTCCTTCTGGAGCTGGTAAATCAATCCGGGAGGGGGGCTCTAGGGGAGGTTTGGGTTGGGCAGTGGCTCTCACACTTTTAGCACCTGGACCCACTTTTTAGAATGAGAATCTGTCAGGACCCACCAGAAGTGATGTCATGGCCGGAAGTGGCACCATCAAGCAGGAAAATTTTTTAACACTCTTAGGCTGCAATCCTACCCAGACTTTCCCAGGAGTAAGTCCTATTGACTGTCATTGTTAAAAGCATCTACAGAGTATCCTGTTAAAAGTACTGATCTATAACATTTCCCCTATGCAGTCACATGCCATGGTAGCATCAAGTCTAATATACCTATTAAAAATAAAATATTGAAATGAATGGGGACCCACCAGAAATTGGCTCGCAACCCACTTAGTGGGTTCCAACCCACAGTTTGAGAAACACTGGGGTAGGGATCAGGGCCAGCTCGGTGTGTGCTGAAGATGAGCTGGGGTGGAAATTGACATCAGCAGCACTGCTGATATCATCAAGATTTATGCCAGCCAAAGGGCTGGTGCAGATCCAAATAGAACCCATTGGGGACCATGGTATGCAGAGTAAGTAAGTAATTTTTTTAAACATCCCTCTGGCAGGTCATGGTCCCCAAAGAGCCCATAGTATACAGCGGAAGCTGCACCAGTGCACATTATGGGCTGAGGGTAAAGTTGGGCTGGTAGGACTATACAAGCTCATAGGGATCACGGAGAGTCCAGGGAAAAGTCTGGAAGAACAGATGGATGAGGAAGCTTAGTTTAGAGAAAGCTCTGCAGAGATGAGGATTACAAGAATCGGTGGCATTGCTACAGGGGGGGAGTTTGCGGGCTGCACCAGGTGATGTGCACATGGAGGTAGTGACACCACTAGTGACCAAAACGGCTAAAATCACAGTTTGTAAGAATTATACCATCATATCAACCGATGTGCAATTTCATGCATGTGCAATGAAACAAACCACATTGGAATATCTGTGTTCTATCAAAAGGTATCGCAAAAAAAACCCAACTGGGGCAGGGTGATTACCACACCCACCACCCAGGTCATTGCCCCACCCACTGCATGGGAGGAGGCCCATCACAGGGTGAGGTGATGGCATCCTGCACCAGGGGATGCAATCCCTAGTGATAGCACTGATAAGAGTCCGTTGCCCTCCAGGTCACTCCAAAGGTCACCATGTACGTCAACTTCCATCGCCACCAGATCGGTCACATCTGGCTCCCAATCATGTGTTCTGGTGTTTGGCCAGAAATGGGACAGATTTCTGGAGGAAAAATTCATCACGGGTTACAAGCCATGATGGGCTATGTGCAAGCTCCTGGTTTTAGAAGTAGGCTACCTCACAGTGCCAGATGCAAGGGAAGGCACCAGGATGCAGGTCTCCTGTTGTCTTGTGTGCTCCCTGGGGCACCTGGTGGACCACTGTGAGATGCAGGAAGCTGGACTAGATGGGCCTGATCCAGCAGGGCTCATCTTATGTCCTTATGACATCCTTATGACAGCGGATCCCAAAGGATCTCCTCTATGGAGAACTCGTGCAAGGAAAGCCCCCTACAGGTAGACCACAGCTGCAATACAAGGACATCTGCAAGAGGGATCTGAAGGCCTTAGGAGTAGACCTCAACAGGTGGAAACCCTGGCCTCTGAGCGGCCCGCTTGGAGGCAGGCTGTGTAGCATGGCCTTTCCCAGTTTGAAGAGACACTTGGCCAACAGACTGAAGCAAAGAGGCAAAGAAGGAAGGCCCATAGCCAGGGAGACAGACCAGGGACAGACTGCACTTGCTCCCGGTGTGGAAGGGACTGTCACTCCCGGATTGGCCTTTTCAGCCACACTAGACGCTGTGCCAGAACCACCTTTCAGAGCGCGATACCAGAGTCTTTCGAGACTGAAGGTTGCCAATACGGTATGACAGCACATCAGACTGCAACAGGTTTTCAGTGCAATACAAAGGGATCCATTAGAAGGCACTGTACTCCCTCAATTCAGAACTGTACTCCCTTACATCACCAGAAGGGAGAATAGCTGCTGTGGTTTTACGACTGGTTGGATGGCAAAGCCCATGGGAGGACACATTTTCCTCTTTAGGAATTCAGCGCAAAGTGACAATTTGATGCTCACATGTTAATTAAGTGAGAATCCAAGGCAGACTTCTGTTCAAGGAATGGTAAATCTCTGCGCTTTGTTCTCTAGCATTTCTATTTATACAAGTGCAAAGTGGGTGTAGAACATTTCTTTTCAAGGGGAGGGGGAAGAAAGCGTGTGTATATGTGTGTGTATATGTGAGGATCATCGTGAAGTTCTTTCAACCAATATGGCAGGCATAAGGGAAAAAGCAAAGTGTTTGCACATTTTTAAAAAGCATCTAATCTAGTTTAGTGGGGTGTTGCCCTCTGCTAATCTCCCGCCCCTCATCTTCTTTCCTTCCATTAATAAAAAAAAAGTAGTTCTAGCCTCTTCCACTTCCTTCCACTTCCTTGGTGATGCCATCAGAAAGCAATGAATCAGGCAGCAATTCATCTAAAGCAGCGGTTCCCAATCTGTGGGTCGGGGTCACGGCCCAATTTTTGCCGGGCTGCGAAACTGACAAGCTGATATCCAACAAGGAAAAATGTATTGAGCCCCATGGAAACCAAAAGGGAGACGCATGTGCATGTTTACTCATGAGTAGGTGACTTTCCTCCATCCAGTGCATAAGGCCACCAGAATGAGAGATCCAGGAAGCTGAACTAGATGGGCCTATGGCCTGATCCAGTGGGGCTGTTCTTATGTTCTTAATGGTCCAGATTCAATGAACGTGGAGCTCAACAGTGCTCCAGGAGGTGGTCCCCCCCCCCATTATTAAAAAGAATAAAACTAGAGGCGTGAGTGACTGGTAAAGTAAAACTTCTTTATGTCTCATAAAGCTAGGTGGGTCCCAGTAGAGTGTCATTTTTAAAAATGGGTCCCAGTGCTAAAGTGTCCCAGTGTTCTTCAACCCTGAGATCATAATCCCAATGGGGTAGCGAAGCCTCAGTTGTGGGATGTTGCAGCAACCAGCACTGAGTTAAGACGTTGGAGAGTGGGAGGAACAGAGGGGAGCTGATGGCACATCATCAAGGAAGGGGGACAGAGTCTGGAATGCCACCTGAGGCATCAGGATGACTTGAGCTGGGCCTGGTGTTGACCATACAGAGTTAGATGAGGCAATGGTTTGGTTCAATTTAAGGCAGCTACCCGTGTCCCAGAGAACATTTGGAGGGCATTTTGATTCTTTTTCCAAAGAAGAACTGCAGAGTAACAGAACAATCTACTACTAGCTATGACCTGCATCAGTTCTGAGCAGGAAACACACACACATGCACGAACGCACGAACACACACACACAGAGAGAGAGAGAGAGAGAGAGAGAGAGAGAGAGAGAGAGAGAGAGAGAGAGATGGGTTTAATTGCAAAATTCCCTATGCTTTTTAAACACACACACACACACACACACACACAGAGAGAGAGAGAGAGAGAGAGAGAGATGGGTTTCAGTGCAAAATTCCCTATGTTTTTTAAACACACACACACACACACACACACAAATACACACATAGAGGGGGGGTTTAATTTCATGATTCACTATGCTTTTTAAACACACCCCATCAAAAATTGTGTGCTTTAGTGCTTGCCAAGCAAAGATTGGGAAATGACATTGCTGCAAAAAAAACCCTCTCTCTTGCACCCCCCCCCCTTGGAAAACCAAACGAAAGGAGTGAGCTTCCTGCCTGTCTCTCCCAGAATGAAAACACTGCAAAAACCAGGATGGAGCAATTTTAACTCTGAGATTAAGGAACCCAGATGAGCAACTCATTACTTTCAACTGCCGCTGCTGTCAGCCAATCTTCTCCTTGCTGTGCATGAATATAGGTTTTCCGTTCAGACAAATCAAACTCGGAAGCAGAACTGGGACTCCAACCTATTTGTTCTCTTTCACAACATTCATCTTCAACTTTGTAAACCTGGCAGGAGGTGTACACCAATGTTAGCCAGCCATCAGTGGCTCAGAGCAGAACATTTTACCTGCACTTATTGAAAAGTGGTGGAAAGACAATAATTTAAGAGGTGGTGGGCATGGCAGTAGAGATCCTGGCCTCCATGATGCCAGAGGTCAGGACCACAAAATGCCATCCCCCCAAAAAGAAATCTGGAACTCCCCCCACCGGTCATATCTGGAGACCTTCTGAGGGCCTGAGAGGCCATGCACAGAAAGTGATGCTTTATGGCACGCTGGAGGCCTTAGAAATCCTTCTGAGAGCCAGAGAAGGCCTCCAGACATGACCAGTGGGGGGGGGGTGTTCAGATTTCCTGGAGAGTGATTCATAACAATGGTACCCCCTGCAGGTGTGGCACCCCAGAGTATTTACCCTCTTTGACCTCCCTAGCTACACTAGTGGAGCATGGCCTCTCGACGGGGTCAGCCCAAGATCTCCTGGTGCCTGAGACAGTATGTTGTACACTGTCCCCCTCACCTGGATGTGCCCCAACCTCTACCACACCTCCTTTTTCTCCCTTCTCTCACCTGAAAGAGGCAAGCAAAACGAAAGTGTGGAAGAGAGAAGAGTGATGGGCTAGAGTGCCTCCAACAGTCTGTCCCATCACTCTACTGTCCTCCACATTTCCACTGCCTCTTTGTTCCGTTTTCTAGGACTGCCAGTTCAGGTAGGATTGGACTGTCAGAGCAGTACCGAAACCATATGCAAAAAGGTGGGTCGAATGAACTAGCTCCTCTATGACTAGGTGATGGTACATCCACAAGTTGACTGTGGGGGAGACATGCATGGTCATGTTCCTTCCACATGCAACAGGGGAGGCACCATCGATCAGTGGAGAACACCTGCTTTGAATGAAAAAGTCCCAGGTTCAAACTTCAGGTATTGCAGAGAAAATTCCTATCTGAACACCTGGGCTACCACCAGCAAGTATTCTCAATGCCAAAACAGATGGACCCTAGATTAGTGTTTCTCAATGCTCTTCCCTTGATGTACCACTTCCTGACGCACTTTCCTCAGAGGTACCACTGCAAGTAACTGGCAATGATTTCATCGCCACTTACTTCCGGATTTGGAGAACACACCAGGAGCTTCCAAGGTCAGTAAGTGGGGTGACCAGATACAATAAAGGACAATATGCCTGTACCTTTAATCATTGTATAGAAGAAGGAATTTGGGCAGGTGCAGCTTTTAAAGCCCTTCCATGTTGAGCTGCATCTGCCCAAATTCCCTCTTCCATACAGTGGTTAAAGGTACACGCACTGTGTCATCTATTGCAGTGGTTCTCACACTTTTAACACCAGGACCCACTTTTTAGAATGAGAATCTGTCAGGACCCACCGGAAGTGATATCATGACCAGAAGTGACATCATCAAACAGGACCATTTTAAACAATCCTAGGCTGCAATCCTGCCCACACTTACCCAAGAGTAAGTCCCATTGACTATCATGGTAAAAGCATATACAGAGTAGCCTGTTCAAAGTACAAATCTGTCACATTTCCCCCAATGCAGTCACATCCCATGGCAGCATCGAGTCTAAAATATTAAAAATAAAATATTGAAATGAGAGGGGACCCACCTGAAAATTGCTCGCGACCCACCTAGTGGGTCCCGAGCCACAGTTTGAGAAACACTGCTCCATTGTATCTGGTCACCTTGTCAGTAAGAGGCTCAGGGCGAGCTTTTTCTTGCGTTCAAAAACCACGTGCTAGAGCTCTGCCCGTCAGCTTGGGTTTCCTCACCCAACACTGCCTGGCATACCACCCGTGGTGCGTGTACCACCGGTTGAGAACACCTGCCCTAGATGAATTGGACTTGGTATAAGGAAGTTTTTGATTTCATAGAGGAGGCTGGTTGGGGCTTTGAAGTATTGTCCAAATCAGTATTTCCCCCCCCCCCCCAACCAATACAAGGCAACGTGCTGTAACAGAAATTTGAGAATACATCTCTCTCTGAAAGAGATATCAAAGGATAGTCAAAGAACAGGAACAAAGAAGACATAGTCTTCATATCATGCTTCTAGCACATAATGAACGCAACCGCAAACATGACATTTTGTGCTGGCCTTCCAGGGACAAGTGAGTGCAAATGTTTGGCATGGGAGCGTATACCCAAGCCCATATCACCTGCACTAATAATAAACCACCCCTATCGGCCACGTTTGTTCACTCTTTAACTACCTGGGGGTTTCATATCACGCCTGTCACCTTGATATCTGAATGTCGGTTCCAGAAAACTGTCTGTAAAACGGCGAAGTCACTTGCGGTGCTTGCCCAGTGACTGTAAGCCTGGTCGGAGAATGGCCAGAGATTTGCACCTGATGAGAAACATAGCATGCCACTCTATACCGTATCAGGCCATCAAGTTTGATAGCTCTCCAGGGTTTCATAAAAACATAATAAGAGCCCCACTGGATCAGGCCAGAGGCCCATCTCGTCCAGCTTCCTGTATCTCACTGTGGCCCACCACAGGCCTCAGGGAGCATACAAGACAACAAGGGGGAACCTTTTGCTGCTCTAGCTGGTGATGTTGGGCTTTGAACCAAGGACTTTATATGCGCATGTAAGGTACATAGTGTACCACCGATCTATGGACCACCCAATGGACTTAAAAAAAATAAAATAAACCACTGCTTGTCAGCCCAATCCAAACTAACTTTCTAGAGTCAATGCAGCCGTCCCAAAAGGGTGGTGCTCCGCATCCAGGTGTGGGGAGGGGAAGTCATGAAGGTCTCCTCAAGGTAAAGGAATATTTGTTCCCTAACCCCAGGGCTGCATTGTGGCCACCGTAGTGCTGGAAAGTCGGTTTGGCTTGGGCTGTGTGATGAGCGAACTCCTCATTTATTGTAAAGAAAATAAATGATCCTCCATTTAGAGCTGGAAAATAGAACTTTTGTTTCCCTAAACCCAATTCCAAGCTGGTTTGGATCTTGTGGCAGAATGGAATACAATTTGCCCTACAACCAGCCCTCCCCCCACATAATATCTCAACACCCTCATTCCCATCAACCTCAGTTTATATAACAGGCTTTATAGATTTCTGGGTATGTCTGGTCATCTTAACACTCACTGCTGCTATGTCGATCTCCTGTCCTCAGATCTGTTCTGTATGGGGACCTCTGTTCTTTCTTTTTATTTTATTTTTTTTAAAGCAAAAGCAATTTTACCGTAGTCTCTGTGATTTAAAGCTTTGTTCCATGGTAAAACGCAAAGGGGCGAAAACCCTCGGAAGATTTAAAAGCTATACCAAAGTTTTACAACACAGAGAACTCAGGTTTGTACTTCCAGACTTGGTGGTGGTTTGCCAAATGGAACAGGGTAGGATTAAAAAGAGAAAAAATACCAGCGGCATGCATTTCGCACACCGCCGGATTTTGGTGCCGTCCTGTCCTTGAGGCTTGAGAAAACTGCTCCCAGTCAATTGTCTGGGAGGGTGGGACCAGGAGGTTGCACACTCCCAGCCTGCTCATTCGGGCTCTGGTTGCGGTCCCTGCACCCGCCACACCTAGACCACAGCCTGAGATTGGCTAGCCACTAATCTTGGGACCATAAGAACATAAGAACAGCCCCGCTGGATCAGGACATAGGCCCATCTAGTCCAACTTCCTGTATCTCAGAGTGGCCCATCAAACGCCCCAGGGAACACACAAGACAGCAAGAGACCTGCATCCTGGTGCCCGGTCTCTTGGACTGGGTAGGAATTTTTTGCCATCTGCTCAAATCGGACATCGTTGCTGGTGGTTTTCTTCACCTACCCCAGACTTCAAGGTCCTGGGCTGTGTTAGCTAGGTCCCCACTTGGTCACTTAGCAGGTTATGTGCAGATTTGTGTAGGTAGGGAACACCCTGGTGTCCACCTGGGGGTGGCAAGGCCCGCCAGAGCTCTCTGCCTGATCCTGCAGTGTAAGCTGCCCCTCCCCTTCACTCTCTGAGCTTGTCTGGTAGTGAAAGCAAAGCTAACGAGACACCTCTGTATTGATTTTGCTTCTCGGAATGACCCCAAGAGCAGAGGCAGCTTACATAGCGAGTTTCG
The DNA here is from genome assembly GCF_035046505.1 of Tiliqua scincoides. NCBI lineage: Eukaryota > Metazoa > Chordata > Lepidosauria > Squamata > Scincidae > Tiliqua > Tiliqua scincoides. The sequence continues at coordinate 10,220,667 of NC_089831.1, read as the reverse complement.
GAGCCATGCGGCACTTACAGCTCCCCCCCCCCAGCTCAGCTCCTGTCTCAGGAGCTTTTACAGTCTCAGCTTTTAGCTCTGGTTTCTCCTGGTGGAATGGGGAAGGGTCCTTTCCTGGAGAGCTGTTGCCAATACTGAACTGGACACACCAACTATCTGCCCAAACAGTGGGCACCTTCCTGTGTTCTTCAAAGAACATCTCAACGCTTACACAATAAGGGCAATGCAGGTTTCATAAGAACATAAGAACAGACCCGCTGGATCAGGCCATAGGCCTATCTAGTCCAGCTTCCTGTATCTCACAGTGGCCCATCAAATGCCCCAGGGAGCACACCAGATTACAGGAGAGCTACGTTTGAGCCAAAGGCATCTGCCTTGATGGATGACACCGTGTTTTGCAAGGAAATAAAAATTAGCTTCCGAGGCTTCCCAAAGTAATTTTGAGCCCCATAAAGTAGCTGGAAGTAAATAAACAAAAATCACTTTGCTATTTTGCTTCAGCCCCCTTGTGAGTGAGTGAGTGTGTGTGTGTGTGTGTGTGTGTATGGCAGTGAGTTATTGCCATTAATTATCACTCTATTTTATAGTTACTGCCTTCAATTATTTTAGACTTTAAATACTCCAAAGCATAAACAATTAATTGAAGCATGTAGCTCAAAATCTGCATAGAAAGAAGAAGAAAATAAAGTTTGCACAGGATGAACCATAGAAACTTTTAACAGCAATGATCAGGAGACTTTTTATCTCCCCGTTTCTCTTCTGCATGTTTGATATGTTGCATCTTTCCTTCCTGATCCAATCCGAGATATTATCTGAGGAGATTGCTAAGCAATTTTGCTGGGACCTTGAAAGTTGCTGTTGATGCTGCGGTCCCTTTACCATGATCTATTGCTTATCTAGTGCGTGTTTCTCAATGTTTGTCCTCTGCCATACCACCTCACATGGTCCACCAATTTGAAGCATCACTGGAACTAACTGGTGATGACGTTGTTGCCAGTTACTTCGGGGCTGGGAGATTCAGAGTGGACAGGAGGGCTTTTATGAGTGTGGAAAAGCATGCTTTGGAGCTCTGTCTACTGAGCCTCTGTTAGGTCAGTTCCCTGGACTCACTGCCATGTGGTAGAGGTCCGAGGTCCCATAAGTGCCACAAGATACTACCTCAAGGACCACTGGTGATACTCATATCACTTGAGAAACAACATTGAGTGCCTGCCTGTGCTGGAGGAGCTTGACAGTGAACCAACCCTAGAAGAACTTCACGTGGCCAGGACTCCCTTGCCTTTGGCAAGGCACCTGGAAAAGACAGCATCCCTGCTGAAGTCCTAAAGTGCTGCAAATTGATCATCGTCACTGAGCTGCATGAAATCCTCTGTCTCTGCTGGAGAGAAGGTGGAGTACCTCAAGACATGAGGGATGCAAACATCATCACGCTGTACAAGAACAAAGGTGATAGGGGTGCCTGCAACAACTACCGTGGCATCTCTCTCCTTAGTGTTGTGTAGTAAATATACATACACAGGCACTAGAGTTTAATGTGTCTTAGCATATTTGGCATCAAAGACAGTCAGGCACACCTGCGCAGTTGGGCACACTCAACTGCCCTTGAAAATATGTTGGGTCATTGAACTCTGTGCCTGTGAGCAGCAGAAAGTTATAGAAAGAGCTAGCCTTAAAGATGTTGTGAAGAAGTCATATCTAGGAATGTGTTTGTAGTTAAGCTAGAACTAGCTAGTAGGCAGCCGGTATGAAAGGTAGCATCCCTGTGGAAACTTCCCAACTACATAACCTTATATCATGTGTTTTGAGACTTAATAAAAAGCTGGGTCAGGAGCCGGGAGACGGCACTTGACTTCTCCCTTGATTTCATTCTTGCTCCTGTTTCCAGCACTTTCAACCTCTCTGAAACCTGTGTCTGTTGTCTAATTCTTGCTATGGCTTTTCTGCCACACCAACACAGCATCTCAGGCTGCTCCTCAAGTAGCACCAAAATGCTACAGTGTTGTAGGAAAGTTGTTTGCCCGAGTTGCACTAAAGAGGCTCCAGGTACTTGCAGAGAGCATCTATCCAGAATCACACTGCGGATTCCGAGCCAACAGGTCCACCACTGATATGGTATTCTCCCTTAGACAACTGCAGGAGAAATGCAGGGAAAAAGGACAGCCACTCTTTATAGCCTTCATAGATCTCACGAAGGCTTTCGACCTGGTCAGCAGGGACGGCCTCTTCAAGATTCTCCCCAAGATTGGATGTCCACCCAGGCTCCTCAACATCATCAGATCTTTCCACAAGAACATGAAGGGTACTGTTGTCTTCGATGGTTCCACATCTGACCGCTTTGACATTCAAAGCGACGTGAAGCAGGGCTGTGTTCTTGCACCAACCTTGTTTGGGATTTTCTTCACTGTCCTGCTGAAGCAGGCCTTTGGAACTGCAACAGAAGGCATCTATCTCCGGACCAGATCAGACGGAAAGCTCTTCAACCTCTCCAGACTGACAACAAAGTCCAAAGTCCAGCTGAAATGTCTGCCTGACTTCCTCTTTGCCGACAATGCAGCTGTCACTACCCACTCTGCCAAAGATCTCCAGCAGCTCATGGATCGTTTTAGCAAGGCCTGCTAAGATTTTGGACTGACAATCAGCCTGAAGAAAACACAGGTCATGGTTCAGGATGTGGACTCCTCTCCTGTCCTCCACACTTTGTCTTCTGCTCTGCCCTCTTCTTCCTTTTTTAATGCAAGGAGTAGGAGGAAGAACAGCGAAGGTGAGCAGGTAAGTGGGTGCCCCCTGCCAGACTGCTGCCTTAGGTGACAACCACATCTGGCCTCCTAAATGTGCAACCCTGGTCAGAGTACATGGACAGCACTGAAAGCTACTGCCACAAATCTTGCAGACTGAACCTACGGAACAGGCAGAATCTCCAAGCTGTTTTGGGTCCTTTCCATATGCCGCTTACCAAGCTGGCTGGAGATGTTCTCCCAACGCTTGAAGGGTGGAAGAGGGGAAGACACTGCAGCTTCAGTTTGACCTCAAGGTCACACACAGGGAGAAGAAACAGAGTCACCGCACTAACTCTGCAAGTTTTATGCACTGTTTAGAGGCTTGCTGCAACACCAGTAGAGCCAGCTACCTTCCCATGTGCAAGGCCGCACATGTCCTTCTATCCCTGCTGAGACGTGTTATACGAGAGCAGCACCTGGGTTTCAATACTAACCCTCCTACCATGAGTCAGCCCACAGATCAATTCCCATCCATCCAAGCCCTTTGAAAAGCACTGCCAGTGGGAGGAAAGGACTGGATGGTGCTGGTGGACAGAGGGTTAATTGTTCCTCCCTGTTTATCTGATGTCCCCCCAAAGTGCTCTTTAGTGCTAGGCAAAGCAAATGTGTAGGAGATTGTCCTTAATGGAGCAATTACCAGCTGGTGGGATGACTTGCTTGGAAGGTGTTAATCACATTCACTCCAGCACTGATCCATTTCCATCTTTTTTTTTTAAGTAATGGTAGATTATGAGAGAGAGAGAGAGAGAGAGAGAGAGAGAGAGAGAGAGAGAGAGAGAGAGAGAGAGAGTTGCACACCTCATTGGGGAAAATAAAGAATAAAGAACCAACTTAAGAGACCACCACAGTGATGATCAAATCTTTTCATTTTCAGAGAGTTAAAAAAGTTTGCTTCTTGTCCCATTTAACGTAACTCATGTGGAAGTGAGTTCCATAAATCATACATGACCCATTGTGAAAAGCGCAATTAAAGTGAAGGAGGGCAAAAACCCTTTCCTAAATAGAAATCATAGGGTAGTGTTACCTCCCCCAAAACCTGAGGGCACAGTGGGGTGCCCAGTGTGCCGTGATCCAAAAACACACCAAAAACACGGACAGAAGCAGCTGTTTATTGCAGGTTGACCAAGCAAGGGACAAGGAGAATGTTCTCGGATCATGTGCAAAGTTCAGCCGGATGCAGCCAGCCTTTGATACATGGTTCAAAGCAATCCGATTCAAAAGGCAAAAGCTCAGTAAATTTCCATTCCTGCCTCACCCAAGCTTCTACCCGACTTCTTAGTAGCAATGTCCTTCCTCTGGGCACATTTTGCTGCTCTTGCAAGATAGCAGGGTGTTATCTTGATAACCAAGATAACCAGCCCTGTCTGGTCTCCAAGGACCAAGGCATTGGGGAACTAGGGCTTAAAGCACTGGGTGAGAGTATGAAGCCACCTCACTACTTAGTAAGCAAAAAGTCTGTAAGCATTTCATTTTACTCTTGTCTCTAACCATGGAGTCACTGTTGTCAAAGTATACAGCCCCCCCCCCTTCACTCAGGATGTTCCATGTCCTGACCTAGACTGACAGGTGAGCCTACATCAGTAGTTATAGGGGGGAAAAAACACCACAAAATGATCTGGAAATAGTAAGAAAAAATCAACTGATTCACTATAGCCCAGCAATTGTTAACATCAAATACATCAGTGGGCTCTGGGTCAGAGCCTTGATTTTATACCTAATTCCACCTGTTTTAAAAAAAAGTTTAAAGAGAAAGGAGATCCGATCACAGATTGCCAACATTTCATCTGGTTTGGCCCTCAGGCACCCTAAGAGAGGGAGATGTACTCTGTATGGTTTGGTAGATCAGTCAGTTAAGTTTTCCCAGATCGCATATATTATTTTGTCTGAAATAACAAATCTGTACACACACAGTTGCTGCTGCTGGCTTGGCAGATTTCTCTAAAGCAGTGTTTCTCAAACTGTGGGTAAGGACCCACTAGGTGGGTCGCAAACCAGTTTCACATGGGTCCCATTCGTTTCAAAATCTTATTTTTCATATATTTGACATGATGCTACCTTGGTATATGACTGCATTTGGAGAAATGTGACAGACCTGTACTTTGAACAAGCTACTATGTATATTCTTTTAACAATGATAGTAAATGGGACTTACTCCTGGGTAAGTGCGAGTTGGATTGCAGCCTAGGATTGATAAAAAATTTTCTGTTTGATGATGTCACTTCTGGTCATGACATCACTTCCAGTGGATCCTGACAGATTCTCATTCTAAAAAGGTCCCAGTGCAAAATGTGTGAGAATCACTGCTCCAAAGCTTTGGGGAATTCAGAAGGATGTTTGGTGCTTTACAGCTATGTGCTCTTTCCAATTCATTATTCCTTCCCCCCCCTCCTCTTTTTGGCTTGCAGACCGGTTCTCCAAAGGGTCAGGACATTCCCATAAACTATTTGCGCTCTCCTAGAGCACAACAGAGGAGTCCGCGGCAACATTTTGATAATTTAACTTGCGGGAGATGAGCAGGTTCCTTAATTCATAAACCCTTTTATAAATACAGTTGGGTCGGAGACAATAAAACGCTCGCAAGCCGAACGAGAGGAGGGAGAGAGAGAACACCGACCAGGCCCAAGTGAGTAAACGTGATAACGGGGACGAATGTGACAATCTATTTCATCTTCATAGGCTACCAAATGCCCTCCAGCTACAAGGGCAGATTAAAACCTTCCCACCCCAAAGGGGGGCTGTATATATAGCCTCCCACCCTCCATTTGTCCAGCTCTCTTGACATTACTCTCCTTGGCTCTTCTCCAGTAAATGATCACAGCATCCCTTCCATCTGTCTGTGATGCCTCAAGTAGTCAGATTGTTGGCTGCTGACGCTCATTTGATGCTACAGGCTCTGTGTGATATTGTTAGCCATGCTCTTTGGTTTTCTGGATGACAGACCTCGCTCTTCCAGAGGGAGGGGAAATAGCACAGATGTGAGAGTCCCCCACTCCAGGAGTGCTGAACTCCAGGAGTTTCAACTTTACAACAATGTTCCTCCAGAGGAACAGCCAGACCTCAGCACAGCAAGGGAGTTGGAGGGTTTTACCCATGCATTTGCTATTAATGGAAACTATCGTGGCAATCGCAAGTCATCTTTCATACTCTCAGGCTGTCTCGAGCTACTGGGAAAAAAGTTAGGGGGCTACACTACTTCAGTGGAACAGCTAGAGCTGGACCAAGATCTTCTGAAGCCTGAAGTGGGGTGCTAAGTTCTGCCTCTTCCCTTTGCTCTCTTCTCCTCTCCCATCTCCAATCCAGTTAATAGGAAAAGTAGTGGAGTGAGTGGGTGAAAAGAGATAGGTGACCCCTACCAAACTGCTACCTCAGACAACTGTCTCAACAGGCCTCATAGATGGGCCACCCTGAGATAGAACAAGCAGGAAGTCCCCAGTTCAATCCCTGGGCTGAAAAATTCCAACCTGGAACTTTGGAGAGCTGCTGACATTTGCCATAGTTAAATAAGACTCTAAAATACTAAAAAATAAATGAATGGGGACCCACCTGAAATGGGCTCATGACCCACCTAGTGGGTCCCAACTCACAGTTTGAGAAACAGTGTGTTAAGTAAAATGGTTGGCAACCTTCAGTCTCGAAATACTATGGTATATGCCTACAGCACCCGGTATTCCCAGGCGGTCTCCCATCCAAGTACTAACCAGGCCTGACCCTGCTTAGCTTCCAAGATCAGACGAGATCGGGCATGTGCAGGGTAACAGTTGCTGTGTGTTAAGTAAGTATGGGCGCAATCCTAACCCACTTTCCAGCACTGGCATAGCTGTGCCTGTGGGATATGTGTTGCATCCTGCAGTTGGGGGGTAGTCACGGAGGCCTCCTCAAAGTAAGGGAATGTTTGTTTTCTTAGCTAGGAGTTGCATTGCTCTAATGCCGGTGCTGGAAAGTTGGTTAGAACTGCGAACTAAGACTCTAATATACCAAAAATAAATGAATGAGGACCCACCTGAAATTGACTTGCAACCCACCTAGTGGATCCTGAGCCACAGATTCTAATATACTAAAAAGAAATGAATGGGAACCCACCTGAAAATGTCTTGCAACCCACCTAGTGGGTTCTGACCCACAGATTCTACTAAAAATAAACAAATGGAGACCCACCTAAAATTGACTCGCAACCTACCTAGTGTGTTCTGACCCACAGATGCTAATATTCTAAAAATAAATGAATGGGGACCCACCTGAAAGGGGTTTGGAACCCACCTAGTGGGTCCAGACCCACAGACTCTAATATACTAAAAATAAATGAATGAGGACTGCCCTGAAATTGACTTGCAACCCACCTAGTTTGAGAAACACTGCCATAAACAATACAGACACAGACCAATTCACTGATGTGGTATAAGGTAGCTTCCTATTGATACCAATATGCCCAGCTCACAATATGGAAATATCCCAAGATGCCCAGTTCACCCATAAGGCTCTTCTCTGACCAAAAGCCAGCATCTAAAATCCCTCTTAGAGAACAGGCTAACTGTGGTATACATTCACAAGGGTAAACAGAAAGTCATAAATAAGAGCCATAAACAAATAAAAGGGATGCATAGAGTACCAGATCCTTTGTAATGGTTATCTCTGTGAACAAATTGCCGATGTGTATCGAATTGCCCTCCTGAACATCCTGAGGATCAAGATGTTGATCTGATAACAATGCCAAATGTCTGTGATGTGTTTTGCTCTCTTTGTGTGCTTTTGTCCCCCCTCCCCTACCTAGACTACCCTATAAAACCTGGATCATTGTAATCCTCCGGGGTCTCTCCATGTGTGTGTGTTTGTGGAGGGTCCCGTTTGCAAACGAGAGTAAATGTAAGAAGTCCTTTGAATTCTCCTGTCGCCTGTTTGATTGCCTCTCCAAAATCCAAAGAATCGTGTGTGTGTCCATTCGGGTACACTATATAACCCATGACTTCATGCTACACTATTAAAAATCCATACATCTGCTTAAAACTTGCCTTGTTTGAAGTGTCATCACCACCATCTCACCACTTAAGGGGAAAAATTATGTTTCCTGCCATCCTGGGGGGATGTGACCCCCATTTGGGAACCACTGGGTTAGTGCCACTCAAATCCATGAGGTCATTTCCCAATTGAAATGAGGCATGTATCTGATCTGTGTATCTGAGGACACCAGATGACCACAGAATGTTAATAAACTTGCATCGAGGCATGAAAGGACAAGTGTGAATTAAGTTTTGTGCAGTTTGGCGAAAATGTGTGGAATTGCATCCCCTTTTTTGTTAAACAAAAATAAAAATTATCAGAGGTGAATCTAATTTTCTTTAATGAGCACGAACCTTAATCCTTTGATTCTGCAATGTATGTGCCATGGCTTCGTTAGATCAGAACATTTCCATCATTTGTTCACGCTGGGAGAGGTGAGGTTGAGAATAAACAATAGCATATGAACCACATTCTCTCCTTTCCCACCAACAGAGCTTTCATTTTAAGAATCACAGCTTGGATTAAATGGAGCATTAGATGAAGGAATAGTTAAATTGGAAAGACGTTAACGAATCAAAGTTTCGAGTTGCTTTGTCCCCTGTCTACAAACGACTGCGCTCAGGTTTATGACAACTGAAGGTATGTCCTCTATGAAGGGCTTAGACCATGAAAACCAGAGTTAGCCAATGCCAAAACTATGCACAAAGCATCTTCCTGTCTACCTGGTGTACTAGTCCTGCCTCTGAAGCCACTAGGACCCTCACGCATGGCTGTAAATAAGAGCATAAGAAGAGACCCACTGGATCAAGCCAAAAGCCCATCTAGTCCAGTTCCCTGTATCTCACAGTGGCCCACCAGAGGCCTCAGGGAGCACGCAAGACAACAAGAGACCTGCATCCTGTTGCCATTCCCTTGCACACGGCATTCTGAGGTAGTCGAAAACAAGGAGGCTGCACAGACTGATCACGATTTATAACCTGCGATGGACTTTTCTTCTAGAAATCTGTCCAATTCTGCCCACTCTCCCCCTACCCATAAGAACAGCCCTATTGGATCAGGCCATAGGCCCATCTAGTCCAGCTTCCTGTATCTCACAGCGGCCCACCAAATGCCCCAGGGAGCACACCAGATCACAAGAGACCTCATCCTGGTGCCCTCCCTTGCATCTGGCAATCTGACATAGCCCATTTCTAAAATCAGGAGGTTGCGCATACACATCATGGCTTGTAACCCATAATGGATTTTTCCTCCAGAAACTTGTCCAATCCCCTTTTAAAGGCGTCCAGGCCAGACGCCATCACCACATGCTGTGGCAAGGAGTTCCACAGACCAACCACACTCTGAATAAAGAAATATTTTCTTTTGTCTGTCCTAACTCTCCCAACACTCAATTTTAGTGGATGTCCCCTGGTTCTGGTGTTATGTGAGATTGTAAAGAACATCTCTCTATCCACTCTGTCCATCCCCTGCATAATTTTGTATGTCTCAATGTACCCAGTTTTTCCTCCTCCCCACCTTCCCCCCCTGCTTTCCCTCCATCCCTACTCAGCAGGGAACTTACCGCTGATGGCTCCCAGCAGTGGTCCGGGGAAGAAAAAAATGTTCCTTTACATTCTGCATGAACTTACCCTTCCGATGATATATAACATAATGGCATTATTCTTAAATACAAATTTTCCAAAAGATTTCCAAAATTTTGACCACCAGTAGTGTCACCCCCCTGAGGGTGTCACTCCATGCAGTCCGCACACACACCCCCGCGCACGTCTCCTAATTTCACCACAGATACCTGCACCTCCAAACTCCTCAGAATTTTCAACACTGGTTCTTGGTGGGATCAATCCAAGCGTATCGAAATCAGCTCCTCATTTGTGAGTCATTTCAAGGATAGCCATTGTCCTTCTAGTAGATGTTGTTTTATGCTCAGGACCCAAATCTGTTTAGATCAGTGTTTTCTCAACCAGTGGTATGTGTGCCACCAGTGGTACTTGAGGTGGTATTTGGTGGTAGTCATGGAACCCTTGGTCACCTGCCGCCCAGCAGTGAGTCCAGCAACATAATGCAACAAACAGCGATAGGATGCTTGGCTTGGTAGGCAGAGCTTCAAAGCATGCTTTTCACAGCTCTTCGGTCCACCTTGAGCCTCTTACTGGTGTCTGTTGCATCACATCTTGTCTCCCAATCCAGAAGTAGCTGGTGATGACATCATCACAAGTTACTTTCAGTGGTACTTTCAATAAGTGGACCATGCAAAGTGATAGGATGGGGGACAAACGTTGAGAAACGCTGATTTAGATCAGCCATTCTCAACCTTTTTGAACTATGACCCCTTAGGAACTCTTCTGAGGTTCCAGGTCTTCCTTTATCAAACAAGGATGCAACACAAACAGATCCATATAATGTCATTTATTGAACACCGGGTCTGTGGTCCTCTTCCTATGTGATAGGGCTCACCATGGGGGCCATATGGCTCCCATCGAGAACGGCTGATTTAGACTTTCTCCCCGTACCGAAGGTGTTACAGATTCGTGATAGTTTTGGTCTGTCTTCCTTTTATGAATCTGCTTATTCAAAACTATATTGAGCATATGCTTATAAATATGCTGCGAGGCTTAATTTGAAAACAAAAGGGCATCCTGGTTTTTGGAAACAGTCAGCTGGCACACAACACTGGTTGCAAATATACACAGACACACACATGCAAACATACTTTGCATTTCAAGGCAAGATCCATCCAGCTGGAAAGAGCATTATTCTTGGGCTAGTCGAGATCAAACATCAGATCTGGTTCTCCTTCAGAGGTCAACCACGGCCCCTTCCAGACATGCTTATGAAAACACAGGGTGGAAGTGGGATTGTGGAGATAGGTTCTACCTGGACTCTACCTGGATAGAGTGGATAGAGAGATGCTCTTTCACATAACACCAGAACCAGGGGACATCCACTAAAATTGAGTGTTGGGAGAGTTAGAACAGACAAAAGAAAATATTTATTTACTCAGCGTGTGGTCGGTCTGTGGAACTCCTTGCCACAGGATGTGGTGATGGCTTCTGGCCCGGATGCCTTTAAAAGGGGATTGGACAAGTTTCTGGAGGAAAAATCCATTACGGGTTACAAGCCATGATGTGTATGTGCAACCTCCTGATTTTAGAAATGGGTTATGTCAGAATGCCAGATGCAAGGGAGGGCACAAGGATGAGGTCTCTTGTTATCTGGTGTGCTCCCTGGGGCATTTGGTGGGCCGCTGTGAGATACAGGAAGCTGGACTAGATGGGCCTCTGGCCTGATCCAGTGGGGCTGTTCTTATGTTCTTAACTACAATTCCCAGGAAGCCTTGCAGGTCTCTTGTTAGCTGGTGTGCTCCCTGGGGCATTTGGTGGGCCACTGTGAGATACAGGAAGCTGGACTAGATGGGCCTATGGCCTGATCCAGTTCTTATGTTCTTATGGACTAATCTACATTCATTGTCACACCTTCAGACAGCCGTGGAACTTCCAACTGTATCTGTTCTCTTTGATCCTGATAATCTGCCATGATCCCACTCCCCAACCATTTTCATTTGAACATTGTCAAGGGGCTAATCCAGTGGCACTCAAACATCTTAGCACCGGGACCCACTTTTAAAAATGACTCTCTATCGGGACCCACCTAGCTTTCCAGGACTTTAAAAAAAAGGTGATCTAGAAAGAAATAATATTTTTATTTATGTGCAAGCAATATTCATTCATTTGACAAAATAGTGATCAATTTCTCCTAATGAGCCTGCCCTACTGAATAGCCTTAAGACTTGAGGGGTTTAGTTAAGTGTCCCAGCCTTCATCTGCCCCCACTACCTGTCGTTGATGGAAAAAAGGAAAAAAAAACAGCAGAAAAAAAAGATGCTCAAACATACATCTCCCAATATTTACACAAGCTTGCAAACTGCAGGAGCTCAGTTGTTCGCAGGGCAATTAGAAGCTACCTTGCAAACTGCAGGAGCTCTGCAGGGCAATCAGTAGCTACCTTGCAAACTGCAGGAGCTGAGCTCTTTGCAGGGCAGTTAGCAGCCATCTGATTTTTGAATAGGGCTTGAGGAAATGAGTTATCTGATCTTTCTATCACCCGTGTTTTCATTGGAGGCTCTGGGGGACCCACCCTGTGGATCCCGACCCACGGTTTGAGAAACGCTGGGCTAATCCGAAATCCCATCATGATCACAGAGCAAATATATGGCGGCCACTGAGTAGGCAACCGCTCAGATCCACAAGAATACTACAGAAGACATCAGAATCACATCATCAACTATATTTATCATGACCTGTAACTTGAGATGGACTTTTCCTCCAATCTCCTTTTAAAAACATCCAGGCCTGGTGTCTATATTTACCTCCCCAATCTATCAGTGTGTCGCTCAGGATTTGCGAATGAAACTTGGCCATGCTGATTTCAAAGAACACTACTGTAAGTTTCATATATTTATCAGTGTCTCTCTAATGAATATGACTATTAATTCTTTGCCCCAAACTTTGGCAATGGGCTAGCTGTCGGTGGCCTCATTTCTAGAGCGAAGGTTCAGTCCATTGACATTCATCACACATTCCTTCATCTTCTTTCATCCAACTATGGTACATACAGAGATGCAGGACACATGCCATCTAATGCTAATTTCTTAACAAAGGAGGCCAAGTAGCCAGTATAATGTCACTTGACAGGCAGTGGTGTCACTAGGGTTTGCATCACCTGGTACAGGAGTTCCAGCATGTCACCCCTAATGATGGACCTCCTCCCAAGCAGTGGACGGGGCAATGCCCTGGGCAGTGGGCATGGTGATGATCCATCTCAATGCCCTTGCTGGTTAATTACAAGAAGGCTTTGCAATGCCTGCCGGGTCCCACTCACAGGGAAAAGGAGGACATTTAAGTTCTTTTCCAGGGCATGAGGCTAAGAAAGAGGACATGGAAAGAGGGTGGCAGGGGGTAGGATTGAGCTGATCGGGAAGGAGAACTCTATCTGACCATCGTGCCAAGATCAGGAGACAAATCCTGTAGAAAGTGGGATGATTTTCCTGGCAAAAGGCTTTGCTGGCTGACAAAATACTGCATTTGTTTTATATGACAGTTTACGACAGGAGGGAGTAGCTGACCTACAAGGCACCAGTCGCCTTTCATTTCCATTAAAATATTGCGGGAACAAAGAGGGGTTTTTTCCAGTTCACACTTAAATGTTCACATTTTCATTGTCCAACTTTGTAATCAGCCGCTGGGGAAGCCTCGTCTTTGATTCCGAGCCGCTTGAAATCGTGGCCTGGCACATATTTACTCATTGAGATTCAGAGTCCGTCCCCTTCTTCATGCTCGGGGCAGCCTCCACAAATATTTAAACTGGCCTACGGGGAAGCGAGCGGGATGGATCGCCATTCCTGGAGGATTCGCATTTAAGGAAAGAGCAAGAGGAAGAGTGAGGTGGATGCTGTGAGATGATCTGCTGGCACTGAGCCAAATACGCAGCCATGTTCTGGCTGCCTTTCTTCCTATGTACCACTTCCTGTATGGCACTGTATACCACTATACCAGTTCTGATGGTATGATGGTGTTACCTAATTACCTGTCTTGGACCCCCCTTCTTTCCTCCCAAGGTAACTTGTAACAGCCATCAATACAGGACAGAGGGAGGGGGTGCAGAATAAAGACAGGCCAAGTATGAACTTAAGAGAAAAGCTCCAGACTTGCTGCCGTGCAAATTCTATAATTAACAGACCCCCTTCCTTTTTGCTGACGAGGTAACCAAAGTGCTTAATGTCACAAAATTCCCCTGCTGACAGCTAACAAAAACCCACACGCCAGACAATATGTAACCTCATAGCTGAAAATAGCCATAGCAAAACATGTTTGCACAGAAAGACCGAAACCAGGATACTTCCCTGTTGGAAGGTGGGGGGCAAAAGCCATGAGGAAGACAGTGAAGAAGGGCGGGGGAGTAAGGGTATGAGAAGGTCAGTGGAACATTACCAGGGAAGGTTAACACCCTTTTGGGGGGACTTTGTTTTGAATGATAACTGAAATGTATAAAAGGAGGACATCACCTCGGCATCACCTGGCAGGACAAAGTTCCAAACAACACAGTCCTGGAACGTGCTGGAATCCCTAGCATGTATTCACTGCTGAAACAGAGACGCCTGCGTTGGCTCGGTCATGTCGTGAGAATGGATGATGGCCGGATCCCAAAGGATCTCCTCTATGGAGAACTCGTGCAAGGAAAGCACCCTACAGGTAGACCACAGCTGCGATACAAGGACATCTGCAAGAGGGATCTGAAGGCCTTAGGAGTGGACCTCAACAGGTGGGAAACCCTGGCCTCTGAGCGGCCCGCTTGGAGGCAGGCTGTGCAGCATGGCCTCTCCCAGTTTGAAGAGACACTTGGCCAACAGTCTGAGGCAAAGAGGCAAAGAAGGAAGGCCCATAGCCAGGGAGACAGACCAGGGACAGACTGCACTTGCTCCCAGTGTGGAAGGGATTGTCACTCCCGGATTGGCCTTTTCAGCCACACTAGACGCTGTGCCAGAACCACCTTTCAGAGCGCGATACCATAGTCTCTCAAGACTGAAGGTTGCCAATACATAAAAGGAGGGTCCCACCCTTTTGACATTGCCTTTGAATCTGAGTGTGCAAACTCTCAAAGGTCACTGACATGTCTGTTGAACAATAAAGAACCTTCAAAAGCCTTCCACCTTTCAGTGTCTGCTTATTCGGCCTCAGCGGCACTGGACAGAATCCACCCTGTCTACTGAACTGGCGCTGCACTTCTGGGCAGGGTTACGACAATGGGATGGGGAAGCACAGTTGAATAGTCCTGTGTGTGTGTGTTTTAGTAATCCCTCCAGGGCAAGATAGAGACGTGCACTTGGTGCAACTGTGAGACAGGGTCTTCTTGGTGGTGATGGTTAGATTGTGAAATTCACTCTCCTGGGAGGCCCAATTTGCATAATCGCTAGTATTTGTAAGCAAGTGGTAAGAACATAAGAATATAAGAACAGCCCCGCTGGATCAGGCCACAGGCCCCATCTAGTCCAGCTTCCTGGATTTCACAACAGCCCACCAAATGCCCCAGGGAGCACACCAGATAACAAGAGACCTGCATCCTGGTGCCCTCCCTAAAAACACAGTGTGTTTCACTGCCACAAAGTGTGTGGTGAAAACACACTTGTTTTCTTTGGTCCAAATCCTAACCAACTTGCCTGCACTGACATAGCTGTGCCAATGGGGCATGTGCTGCATCCTGCAGTTGGGGGGGGGCAGTCATAGAGTCCTCCTCAAGGTTTGTACCCTTACCTAAAAGCTGCATTGCCCTTACCTCGGTACTGGAAAGTTGGTTAGGATTGCGCCCTTTGGCTTTCTGTTGATTATAAATTATATTAGTTGATCCTGGTCTCTGGTTAAGTAGATATTCCGGGGGCATTGCTGGCTCTTCTACTGTCTGAGAGCCAGAAACTCAAATGCCACCACCCCCCTGACCAGGAAGTCATTGCAGGGACATGTGGATGTCACGGCAGATACTTCTGGCACGTTCACTGTGGTTGCACACCAGTCTCAGCAACACCACCCCCTCCCCCTGCTATGAAAAAGTGAAAAAGCAAGCAGCTGATCAGAGCAATGAACAACCATTCTAAGTGCGTGCCATGGGGGGAGTGGATGGTGGTGTGACGCAGCCCTCCCCAAGCATACTGCATGGGGACACGTGTCCCCAGTGACCCCCCCTTCAGGTACGCTAGTGAGATATTGCTTTATTTTAGTGTTTCCTGGTTATTGAATTGGTTTGACTGAAGGCAGCACACAAACATTTAAAATACATTGATGAGCACATTAAGTGGTGCCTTCTGCCGAGTCAAGCCACTGGTCCGTTTAAACCAGTAGGGGATGTGCATCATTTAGATGTGCATCAGTACAAAGACTGGTGGCGGACTGCCAAGGTTTCAGCCGAGACTTTCCCAGCCATCCCTTGACATTGTAGGGACTGAACTGGGGGCCTTCTGTAGATAAATCGTGATAATCATGCACTCTGCCACTGGGCTATGTCCCCAATCCTAAATGGGAAGACTGAAGAGGTCAACCAGAGTTGAAATGAGCATCTTTTGAGTGAAATTAAGTGCTCTGTCTGTGACCTCTGTTCCCTTACTGTGCGGGATGGAGTTGTTTCTACTCCTTTCTCAAAAGAAGAATGATTTCTCAACTTCACAACACACACACAATTCTTCTTCAGACTGCTGGTGCTTGGAGAGCAGGTTGTCCTCTCAGCCAATATGCTGCTGTAGGTGCCACTAGAAACCGTGTGTCATTCACGACACTCTTCCAGTCTTGGCAATCATTGGCAATATTTCTTGCTTCCTCGATGGTCAGTGTTGGTCCCTTAGATCTTCCTCAATGTGTCTGAGACACATTTTCTTTGGTGCTGCCTGTTGAACCCTCCAACTGGAAGGTCACTCTCGCCAGAGGAGCTTGTGTGGCAGCCAACTGGTGTTCATTCCGCAGACATGGTCAGACCTTTGTAGTCTGTTTTTGGATCTGTTCTTCAATTGATGGTTGATGAATGCACCTTATCTGAACTGTCTTGATACGATGGCGATCACGAAGAGAAATACCCAGGATGTGTCTCAAGCATAACATTTGGAAACCTTTGAGTCTGTTCATGTCTGATTTGAGCAGTGTCCATGTTTCTGGTCCATATAGGAAAATTGGCATGATCAGTGTTTGGAAGAGGTGAATTTTGATCTTGATGGAGATATTGACCTTCTTCCAGAGGCACCATTTCAGCAATACCTGTAATTTCCCCTCTTTTTCCTAACTATGCTTTGCCATCTCTTCTTGAGGAAGTCCCTTTTTGGCCTTATTTCTCTTTGCTTCCTCCCAGCCCCTTCAGCAATCTCTCCTGATTCTCCTTGGGAGTGCCTCCTTTTCTTCACTTTGTCGTCTTTTCCCCCTGGTCTGTCTCAGGACCATGACTGTCTGTGTTTTTAGATTTGCTCATTGACTCCAAGGAGTCCAAGAAGCTCTACCAAGGATAGTTCCAAGCCTGGCTGCAAAAGGAGGTGGGTGATCACCCTGCTGCGGTGACCAGAACTGGGAAACCAGGCAAGAAACCACATGGAAACACACACACACACACACACACACACACACACACACACACACCTCTGGACCCATGTTGAGCCAGACTTGGCCAACCTAAACCCTCCAAAGGTCTTCCCCGGCCCTCAGAATGCTTTTAAAGAAACCAGAATGCTTTTAAAGCATTAAAGAATGCTTTAAAAAAAAATGCTTTTAAAGGCATAAAAAGTCACCTGGTTTTCCTCTGAAAACCAGAAGTAGTTTTTTTTGTCTCTAGGAGGCATTCTGAAGCCTGCAGAGGCCATGGGCACATGCCCACGGAGGGTTAAGGGGCCCATTTCGGAAGGTTTAAGAGACCCATTTGCTTATTTGCGGTTGTTGCGCCAATATATTTCGAAACCTTTCTACCTCTGTGAATTCAGCTAACTAAATTAACGCTGCAACGTTGAACAGATGCACTCGTAGATAAATCCCATAGATCTCAGTGGTGCTTGTTTCCAAAAGGGTTGACTCAGGGTCAAGGTGTAAGTAAATAAATTTTTTCTCTTCTCCTCCCCTTCACTCATAAATCAATCTGCTCATAAATCTCCTTAGTGATTTCACATTTATTCTGGCTTTTTTTTTTCAGAAAAGCAACTACTGGGAAGTATGTGTGTGTGTGTTTGAAAATTTAAAGAATGGGAGGGGTGGAGATAAATCAGTTGAAGCAGCCATGAGCTCATGAGCAATCTGTTGGCATTGGGGAACAATTGTATGCCAAAAAAAAAAAAAAAAGAATTATTGATAAGGTGATAACTGATTTTGGTTTCAGGGTTCAAAAGGCTGAAACGTCCCCGTCCCCCTCCCAAATTTCTGTACAATAGGGTTAGTTTCTTCATTTGTTTTGCAAAAGAAAGAAGACTTTAAAGACTTTTCTTTTTTTAACTGTAGCTATTGCAAACATCTAATCTAATTAGATGCTTTTTTCCTAATCTAATTTTTTTCTAATCTAATTTTTTTCCTCAAAAAAGAGTGAGTCTTCCTTGTGTGTGCCATCTTCATGTGTAGGTGTTTGCCGAGCACAAATGCTTCTTAGGATTAAAGCTAGCTTTAAAGACCCACTGGTGGGTTTCTTGCTCCTCCATTGTCACCCCAGAATGCATTGGTATAGTGAGCAAGAAACCTGGAAGTGGGTCTTTAAAGTTATTTTTCCACTGATTTTGTATCCGCTGATTTTTTTTTAAATCCACGGAGGGTTCCGGAATGGAACCCCAACGGACAACAAGACACGACCTGTCTTATCTTCACACTGCAGCGGAGAGGCCACCTAGTGGGCTTGTGGCTGAAGTGGAGGAACTTTAATAGAGGAATACCATAAACTTAAAACCATAGCATTCACCACCACGTTAACTTTCATCACACTCTTCAAGCTGGTCATGACACCTCCTTGAGTGTTTGAAAGTCAAGGTCAGTCCACCCATAAGGTGGTGAAGCAGTTGCTTCAGGTGGTAGGCTGATGGGACTTGGTGAATCAGTGAAGGATGCCCTGTGGATAACCACCTATCCCTAGCCAGCTGGGCTGCCTACTTGCTCAGCTCCCAGGCCTTCAGCTTTCAGTTTCAGGATCAGTTGTTCTTGGTTTAGCCAAGAGCCAACCAAGAAGAGAATGCCTGCTGTTATCTCTTCTTTCTGGATCCCTAGATTGGCTGAATCTAGGAATTGCACAGGAACTGGTAATGTTGACTTCAGAATTGGCTGACTTTCAGGTCTCTTTCGACCTAAGAATTGTCCAGCTGCCACCATTGCCTCTTCCCTTGTGGTTCCTAGACTCAACAAGCCTGGAGACCCTGGGGGAAGAGGCACCAGCTGTAGCTATCTTGTGGGTCTCAGTCTGATCATCAGTCGATTCTCCAGCTACAACCTGTTCTCCATGTAGTTGCCAAGTTCTGCCAGCTGGGGGACCTAGAGGGAAGAGGCTGCGGCAGAAGCTTGAGAATCAGACAATTTTTCCAGCTAATGACAGTTCCGGCATGATTTGTAGAACCTGGGGACCTTGCAGGAAGGACCAATGCACCCCCTTTGGTGGCAAGAAGATGTACCACCAGGAACATGGGGGGGGGTCTTTTCTGCACTGGGGGGGGTCTTTTCACACGGGGGGGGGGTCTTTTTCTTTTCACCAGACATTTCTGCAAGCAGCTTAACAAAAATAACGCAATGGTCTATTTTTTTTTTCTCTTACACATAACCTGGATCTAATGGAGGAGAGGAGACCACGGCACTTAACTGCAATTGGCAAGAGGGCGTACAAAATAACAATAAGTTTTTATCTGAGAAATCAATAAAACTAAATCCAGTAGATGCTGAATGTAACAAAATATTAGTTTAACAACCTGTTTACAGCCCCTCTATAAAAGAAAAAAAAAAGTCTATAAAATAAGATCCTGAAGCAACACATCATAGACTGGAGGAATGGCCCTGTTGTTTAACCAGATGTTTTAAATTTAATACAGCTTTACCATTGCCACCCAGAGTTTTATCGATTATATTTTTTTTTCCCCTAAGATACTTATCAAGAAATTTATCATGCACTCTCCAGTTTTATGTTCTTGAATGGTGATCTCTAGGAAGGAGGCATCATTAGAAAACAAGAAAGGGGCAAAGGAAGGCCAAGAAAGAAAGAAGTGGATTTCTAGAGCAGGGATGTCAAAGTTGGCATTCGTGGTCCCTGCCGAGGGGTGGGAGTGACATCATTAAACAGAGAGAGTGACATCTTTAAGCAAATGTTGGTCAGAAATGAGCATCACATACAAATTCATTAGCTGCAAATGACAGAAGAGAAAGTCTTGTCATATCTTCAAGATATGAGACAGCCCAGTTACCAAGCTGGGAGAGACCAGTTATAATGGGGGCCAGGTAAATGTCTTCCAGGGGCCACGTTTGGCCCACAGACCTTATGTTTGACACCCCTGATCTAGAGAGTGTCATGCAACTAACAGCCAATTGAAATCAGATGAGCACATGGACGCATGGAACTCATAGAGGATCCCTCACAATCTGATTTTACAGCCCAATTCTATTTTCCACCACCTTTGACCATGCAGTCAGGATGACGAAGTGCACTGCACACTTCAAACAGCCAAATAGAGGCAAGTAAAAATCTTTCCTGTTTACCTCCTGATAGGCCCCTGATCACCTATGTGTCTCCTTGGACTCATATCAGCTATTTTGCTGGCGTAAGTCTGAGAAAAGGAAGTGGGCGGGACAGGTTGGAAAATCAGGGATAGGATTTGGTGTGTGCCTTTGCCACGGAGATACATCTCCTCCAACTTGCTTTCCACACATGGCACCATCTCCTCCCCACCCCAAAACTCCCTGAACATGCCACACACCACCTCTTCTGCCGTCTTACCTGGGCTGGCAGATCATCTAGGCCAGGGGTGTCCAAACGTTTTGGCAAGAGGGCCACATCACCTCTCTGAGTCAGGGGCTGAGGGAAAAAAGGAATTAATTTACATTAAAATTTTGAATAAATTTGCATCATTGAATATATTACAGATCGAATTTATATGAGTGAATGAAAGACCTTGTGCGAATGAATGAAAGGCCTTGTGTGAATTTATATGAACGAATGAAAGACCTCAATAGATCCACTGTTGAAAATGACCCATGGGAGTGGGTCAATGTTGTTCTTAGCTTGTGTGTCAAACCCTAGACGGGTCAAACCCAGCAGGGCAGTGCCACGGGGTCACCGTAGAAGTGGGGCCGAAGACTGCCTACTATGCTGTGAAGTACCACTAATTGAAAAGCACAGACCCAGAGATTTTTTGGGGGGAGTAGGGGATAGGAGTGGGGCTCCAGTGTTCATCCGCTGTCATGTTGGAAAGGCAGCATCGGAAAAAAAAAAATTTGCCTAAATCAACAAACTCTGCACGCAGCACACCAATTGTACATGGATACAACATAACATATGAACAATACTAAGCAGCATTTTTATTCCTAGCAAATGGCTTGGGGCAGGGCTGGCCCAAGACCTCCTGATGCCTGAAGCAGCATGTTAAATACTCCCCCCCCCCCATTATCCAGAGATCCACCAGACTCTCCTCCTCCCAATCTCCAATCTGCCCCCCTCTTCTTTTTCTAATACAGGGAGTGGAATGAGAAGAAAGAGCAGTAGAGGCAAGTCAGCAGAAAGAGAAGCCCCCCCCCCCATCAACTGGCTGCCTGAAGCCACAGGTTCAGTCAGCCTCACGTATGGGCCGGCCCTGGCTTACAGCTATTGCAAAGATGGCTTTGACTGCATAGACCTGCCCCACTTTCTAGTGATAGGCTGGTTTTTTCCTCATTGAACTTCAGCTTGTGCTGCAAGAGCTGGAGCAGTAACAAAGGATCGAGCTGCTATTAAATCGTGTCGAAGAGATCAGCAACCCGAAGCTGGCACTTTTCATAATGAGTTTCTTGCCTACTATATCAACACCTCTTACTATAATTCTGTCTGTGTTGCTTAGTAATTTTCTCATCAGGTTTCCCATATGATACAATTATCTAGCATTAGGTTTTCCAGTTTCAGATGCAGAAAGTGAGCTTTGTACCCTCTAAAGAGGTACTCATTTTAGTCATTCAAAGTTTTAAGCTCTCACATATCCTGGTGTCTCTACAGTGTTCCTAAATGAATCATCCCCCCCCCCCACTTTCTAATCTTCATGTCCTCCAATGGAATAAAATGGTTGCAGTCAGAAATCTGGACAGCACAAGAGGTTCTGAAATAATTGTATTTCCCAGAGCAAGAGAGAGAGAGAGAGAGAGAGGAAGAGGTGGTCATAAATTGCGGTTAAGTCTTCAAAAGCTTCTGCCCTAAGCTGACAAGCCGTTCAAAGTTTCAAACCACAAATGATATAAGTTGGACTCTGGAGAGAGTTCCGGGACACGGAGTAATCCTTTGCTAAGTTGTCATCAGTTTAGGAATCTATCAATTGTATCTGTGATTGAAAGTCATTTGGACTTAAAGGCTATTTAATTCCAGTGGGAAAGGGGGAGGGACTGGTCAGTCGGTCGGTCGGTCGGTCGGTCGGTCGGTCGGTCTGTCTATCTATCTATCTATCTATCTATCTATCTATCTATCTATCTATCTATCTATCTATCTATCTATCTATCTATCTATCTATCTCCCTGAGAGAGAGAGAGAGAGAGAGAGAGAGAGAGAGAGAGAGAGAGTATAACCTTCTACCCTATATCACCGCTGGTAATATACCCTATATTATTCAGCACTTATGCTGGATCCCAACCCTCGATCCTGGGGAGTTTGGAGTGACATGAAGCCACTCCGCTCTCAGGAGGTGGTGCAAGTCTGAGGAGACCCATTGGGGCCAGGGCGCCTTGCCCAGGGGTAAGGGGAAGAGTTTCCACTTGCCTCTGGCTAGGTCTGGCTGGTTGCCTCTTGGCTTGCCTGTTCCAGCACAGGATAGGATTGTGCCCTAAGCTTTTGAAATGCCTCTTGTATTTCTCATCAGAAATATAAATAGTTTCAATATGACATTATCTGAACTTGTTTTCCCGCCAGTTTTTAAGATGTGACCCCCTGCATGCCAGCAAAAAGACGTGAACAAAATCAACATATAAGCCAATGTCATGTGTGTTTGCTCAGAAATATGTCCCCCTCTGTGTCCAATCCAAAGCACACATGCCTTGTGCCAAGTCCTGTAGGACTTTAGGATTTATGAGTGAGTAAACATGCTTAGGATTGCTTAAGGGTTTATTTCCACAGCTCAAACAACAAAACCTTCTCGACATCCCCTCAGCTTCCCACTTTCCATGCTCAAAGACAGGTTTCTTTGAGGAGGATATCATGGTTCTAGCAGAGCGGATTGATGACATGTTCTAAAGCAGGGATGCCAAACTCTTTTCATGTAGTGGGTTGAACAGCATTCATGGCGCCCGCTGAGGGCCAGAATTGACATCATTAAGCAGGAAGTGACATCATGAAGCAGATGATGGTCAGAAATAAGCACTTTGTTCTCACATTGAAACTCATTAGCTGCAAATGATAGAAGAGAAAATGTGCAAACCTTGCTCCTAATTTCAAGATAGGAGAGAGCCAATTATCACACTAGGAAAGCCCAGTTATAACAAGAGCTGGATAAATTGCTTCCAGGGGCCTTATGTCTGACACACTTGTTCTAAAGTGTCTCACTTGTCACTAATAGCTTGTGTTTTACAATGTCTATATTGGAAGTTCTATAGCAAATAAGTGATTCTTTTTGAGAATTGGCGCATGCAAGTATTGTGTATTCTATTGCGTATTGTGTGCATTCTGTTGTGTCCACAGAAGGTTCAGAGCACCCACATTCCTTCTCTCTTTCAGAGCACTGTCATAATGATAAGAACATAAGAAGAGCTCTGCATGATCAGGCCAATGGCCCATCTGGTCCAGCTTCCGGTATCTCACAATGGCCCACCAGATGCCTGTGGGAGCACTCAGGACAAGATGATCTTGTTGCCACTCCCTGCATTCCGAAATTAGCTACCTCTAAACTATTACCCTGCACATGCCTGATTTTGTCTGATCTCGGAAGCTAAGCAGAGTCAGGTCTGGTTAGTACTTGGATGGGAGACCGTCTGGGAATATCAGGTGCTGTAGGCTTATACCATAGTCTTTCGAGACTGAAGGTTGCCAACCAAGAGATCTGGCATTCAGAGATTGGATCCAGAGGTTTCATGTACCCATCACAGCTTGTAACCTGTGATTGACTTTTCCTCCATAAAATGGCCCAATCCCCTTTTGAAAACATCTAAGCCAGGTGCCATCAGCACATCCTGTGGCAAGGAATTCCACAGATTAATTACATGCTGGGGAAAAGAAATATTTCTTTCGGTCTGTTCTGACTCTCCCACCAGCTGGTTTTAGTGGATACCCCCTCATTCTGGCGTTGCATTCGGGAAAGCGCTCTCAAAACACCAATCTGTTGGGACAGAACTAGTGGGTACAAAATGCAAGAGAGGAGACTGTGGGTTGGCATTAGGAAAAAAAAAAATTCTTGACGGTATGGGTGGTGCGCCGTGGCAGGGCCTAGGAGAGTGGGGTAAAGGGGTAATTTGTACCCAGGCCCAGGGTCAAAAGAGGGGCCCAAGAGCAAAAGGTGGGGGCACAGAAATTTCCTGGGATCTGACTTTTACCTATCTACTCAGACTTGTTTCCCATACGGGATGCTGGGGACGCTACCATGACTGGGGATACTGGGGTCACTACTGGTGCCACATGGGTGGGTAGACCTGGGCTCCAAAGACTCTTCCAGCTGTCTTTACCCTCCCCTCACCCTGCTTCACCCCTCCTTGCCCCGATTCTGCTCACTCATCACCGCCCTCCCCTGCTCTGTTTCACCCTCCCCCTTTACAAAGGGGCCCCAAAGAAACTTTGTACCCCCTGATAAAATTCCTCCCAGAGGCCCTGCACCATGGAACAGATTGCCATGGGAGGTGGTGGATTCTGTCTCACCGGAGTCCCTGTGGGGCTGGACAGGCACCTGCTGGAGGTTCTCTAGGACAGAGGTGTCAAGCATAAGGCCTGTGGACCGAATGTGACCTCCAGAAGCAATTTATCCGGCCCCCATTATAATTGGGCTCTCTCAGCTTAATAATTGGGCTGTCTCCTATCTTGAAAATATGACAAGATTTTCTCTTCTGTCATTTGCAGCTAATGAGTTTCTATGTGATAACCAAGTGCTCATTTCTGGCCATCATCTGTTTAATGATGTCACTTTCTATTTAATGATGTCACTTTCTGCTTAATGAGGTCACTTCCAGCCCTCAGCCAGCAGTATGAATGCTAACTGCGGCCCTCTGTATGAAACGAGTTTGACATCCCTGCTCTTGGAGGGATTTCCTACTACAGGAGGGGGGGTTGGCCTAGATGACCTCATCCGTCCCTTCCAACTCTTTGATTCTTATGAAAATCTCTTGTGTCAAATATCAGCTCTGGCTCATTCAGAAGCTGTTCATCTTCAATATTCTCAGAAAAGAATGACAAGGAAGGTTCCTGGAATCAAATACGCTTCAGCCGTGGAAATGGTCTTCAAATAGTAGTTATGAAAGAAGATTTCAGATGGTGCTACTCTCTTACCCTTTTTTTTTCCCTGTCCAAGGGAGAAACAAAAGACAGAGGCAAGATTTTAAAAAAGAAAAAAAAAAGGAGAGGAAAGAGAAAGATTTACAAGTTTCATCCTCAAAGCAATTAGGCTTTTTTTCCTGCCAAGGTTAGCTGACACAAGCACAAAAATGTAATAGCTATAAATTTATCTCCCACAAGATCTATTGATGTTAGAACCTGTTTCATCATCCAACTTTTAAAATATGTACACAGTGCAAGACTTGTTATTAACCTATAAAATAATACTAGCGTTGGGATGTGAAGAGGATATGCACCGTTACAGGCCATCATCACAACCATGTTGTCAATACACACATTCAGAGTTTTCTCATTCAGTTGCAGGATCTCAGGAAGACCCAGGCAGATCATAAGATGAACAGAGATTCTCAAAGTGCCGGCAGGATAAATCCAGGGAAGAGAGAACCTTCCTGATCTTGAAGGTTCCACCTCTTCCACTAGTGTAGTGGTTCCCAACCTTTAGGAGCTCAGGGACCACTAATGCAAAATTTGGAGACTGCGGGGACCACATGCAACTCCCTCCACCCTCACACACAAAAAAATTCAATTAAATTTGTAACACATAAGAAGATGATTTAATAATGTGATGGTTGTGCTTGCATTTGCTTCACTAGCTGTGAAAGTCTTGGGTTTACATGGAATACATGGAACACAAAATAATTTCCCCCCAACTCAGAGGTTTTCATACCCACCCAAATCAATCCAGTCTCTTTTCCCCTACACCAGACCACATTATGCACAGCCCTTGTCTCTTTTAAGTGTGGAAAAACACCTCAAAAAGGGAGAGGGTCTGCACAAGGGGATTATAGACAAGTCATACAAGGTAGTTAAATGAGCCAACAAAAAGCACACCGTTCCTTTTGTGATGTGATGATGGCGTCTAGAATAGATGCCTTTAAAAGGGGATTGGAGAAATTTCTGGAGAAGGTTATCACAGCCACAGTGTGACTTTTTTTCTGCCTGGAAGGGCATTTTTTTTTTCACCAGAGACTTCACGGACCACCTTGGGGGGGGGGGGCGCTGCGGACCACCAGTGGTCCATGGACCATGGGTTGGGAACCCTAGCACTAGTGGGTGTGAGCTGAATTAGCCAACAGGGACATTGCTTTGGCTGTGGGGCCAAACAGCAGGTGTAGGTTAGCATACCATAGAAGTACAGGTATCCCCCTGTATCCATAACTGATCTGTTCCAGGCACCCCTCCTTGCAGATACAGGAACTGCAGTTATGGGGGAACCCTATAGGTGCAATGCTCTGTGCCCCCCCATGCCCATTTACATTTTCTTCATTAACAAGCCATCATGTTTCTTG
Organism: Tiliqua scincoides; assembly: GCF_035046505.1. Classification (NCBI taxonomy): domain Eukaryota; kingdom Metazoa; phylum Chordata; class Lepidosauria; order Squamata; family Scincidae; genus Tiliqua; species Tiliqua scincoides. Next base: position 10,194,368 of record NC_089831.1, on the reverse strand, counting down.
CTTTTACAGATACTACAAGAAGGAAGCAAATAGCAAACAGGCAGCCTGCACCCTAAGGCGACACAATCAGAACTGCCCTGCTTTGTCTCCCTACCCTAACATATAGGCTGCCTGCTTGCATGTTGACTTCCTCTTGGTGCAAGGTGACCGGATGTCATAACCTCAAAAGAGGACAAGCAGGACAACCCTAACCCTCAAAAGAGGACAAGCAGGACAACCCTAACCCTCAAAAGAGGACAAGCAGGACAACCCTAACCCTAAGGCACCCCAAAATGTAGGACATCAAAGAAAGATATAGGACACAACAGGGGAAAAAAGGCTAAATAACACTTGTGTATTGATTTCATGTGGTTAATTTAAACACAATATTACTTATAATTGAATTTAAAACTCCGTACATATAATTTATTGCATATAATTTATTAAAGAAGGCTATGCACTGCCTGCAGGGGCCCGCTCACAGGGAAAAGGAGGACATTTAAGTTCTTTTCCAGGACACAAGACTAAAAAAGAGGACACGTCCTAGAAAAAGAGGGCATCTGGTCATCCTATCTTGTAGTATCTGTAAAAGCAAGGAAGGTGGCTGCTTGTTAATGAAGAAAATGGAAAGCAATGGACACAGGGGGTGGGGTGAATGAGGGCTGCAGAAAATCATGGATAACTGAAACCATGGATACCAGATCCACTGATGCGGAGGGGGGGATGCCTGTATTTTGCTCTGCATGGCTTAATTGGTAGCACGTTCAGGACAAGGAAAGAAAGCTCTCCATCACAAAATGCAGCTGCTGGGGATGTGCTAGGACAGTGTTTCTCAAACTGTGGGTTGGGACCCACTAGGTGGGTCATGAGCCAATTTCGGGTGGGTTCCTATTCACTTCAATATCTTTTTAAAAAAAATTTTGGACTTGATACTACCATGGTATGTGACTGCATTTGGAAAATGTCACAGGTCTGTAATTTTAACAGGCTACTATTTTGGTGCTTTTTCACAGTGATAGTATATGGGACTTACTCCTGGGTAGGATTACAGCCTAGGATTGCTAAAACACTTCCTGTTTGATGAAGTCACTTCCGGTCATGATACCACTTCCAGTGGGTCCTGACAGATTCTCAGTCTGAGAAGTGGGTCCCGGTGTTAAAAGTTTGAGAACCACTGCTCTAGGAGGATTTCCTGCTGCAGGCAGGGGGTTGGACTAGATGACCTTTTAGGTCACAGCTCTATGATTCTATGCTGCTCTCTGGCATTGACACCAACAATGAGCACCCCCCCCCCTTCATGTGTGAAGCCATGGAAATGTGAAGGCGGATGAAAGAGGGTTCCTCCCCCCCCCACCCTAGTCCGTGTGCTGCCTGAGATGATCACTTCGGTTGGTCTTGATGATGACCCAAAGGGCCAGGCAGTATCGCTTGTATGGCAAGTGTCTCTTCCTCTTATAAGCTAACAAGTTAAAATTAGAAGAAAGAAAAACACAAATCAACAATGTTGCCTTGTTTAGCCCATGCTTGCTTTCCATTTGTCCTCACAGCATTGTAGCCATTCAGGGTTTTATAAATACCTTCCAAATATAGCCTTGTTTTGTTCCTTAAATAAACCCTGGGACATCTGAAGCACTAAGGATAATCTCCCGTGGCCCTCTGGAACAAAGGCTGTTGAAAATGGAAAGGAAACAGTAGAGGAATTTCTGGGATGGGGTGATGCCATCAGAAATCCACACACCATTGCACTTAGAGCAGAATGCCAGGGAACAAGAGTAAGTCTTCACCTCTTTGTGAAGATGCATGTTTTGAATATGCAAAGTTCTTGAAAGGTGATTAAGGAGCCCAATACTATCTCCTACCAGTCTATAGCTTGCAGTGCCACTGACAGAGCCCTCACTGCATGCTATGGAGAGGCGGGCAACGAGATGACCTGGGGGAGATAAGTAGAAATCATTTTTATTTACCGCTCCATAGACTGTCTGACCATCAAGGGGTCTCCTTGGACTTATGCCAGCCAGTGGTGTCACTAAGGGTTGCGTCACCCAGTGCGGGAGGCCTGCATGTCACCCCCATGATGTACCTCCTCCCATGCAGTGGGTGGGACAACGCCCCAGGTGGTGGGCATGGTAATGTACCATCCCCCTACACCCAATAGTTTTTTGGCTATAACTTTTGATAGAATAGAGAAATTTCAGCACAGTTTATTTCATTGCTTTCTGCATGAAATTACACATCGCATGATATATAACACGATGGTATAATTCGAAAATACCAAGATTTTAAAAATTTTGGGAAGTAGTGGTGTCACTCCCCCTGTGCATGTCATCCAGTGTGGCCCGCACCCGTCGCACCCTCCTAGCAATGCCACTGATGCCAGCTCTTCTGCTGGTGTAAGTTCAAGGATAGGCAGGGAGCATGATTGTTGGCAACCTTCAGTCTCGAAAGACTATGGTATCGCGCTCTGAATGGTGGTTCTGGAACAGCGTCTAATGTGGCTGAAAAGGCCAATTCGGAAGCGACAATCCCTTCCACACCGGGAGCAAGTGCAGTCTGTCCCTGGTCTGTCTCCCTGGCTATGGGCCTTCCTTCTTTGCCTCTTTGCCTCAGTCTGTTGGCCAAGTGTCTCTTCAAACTGGGGGAGGCCATGCTGCACAGCCTGCCTCCAAGCAGGCCGCTCAGAGGCCAAGGTTTCCCACTTGTTGAGGTCCACTCCTAAGGCCTTCAGATCCCTCTTGCAGATGTCCTTGTATCACAGCTGTGGTCTACCTGTAGGGCGCTTTCCTTGCACGAGTTCTCCATAGAGGAGATCCTTTGGGATCCAGCCATCATCCATTCTCACGACATGACCGAGCCAACGCAGGCATCTCTGTTTTAGCAGTGCATACATGCTAGGGATTCCAGCATGTTTGAGGACTGTGTTGTTTGGAACTTTGTCCTGCCAGGTGATGCCAGGTCAGAAAAATGGGACTAGGATCCCAACATGTGCTACTGTCACTTAGATTCAATCCAAACCACCCCTGAACTGCCTCCCCCGCTTGGTCCACTCCTCACCCTGAACCTTCCCTAAGTTGCCCACGAAACATCCCGTCTGGCACCTTTCCCATTTGCCTTACCAGGACTGAAACTAGGACCTTCTGTATGCAAAGTCTGTTCCCTGGTGCTATATCCCTTCACCTGAACTTGAGATCCTTCAAGGATCCTGTCAAGAGCTGTCAACTGGAGTCACCAGGCATATAACTTGAAATTCAGTGCCTGCTCCAGAACGGATCTATGCCCTCCACCCCCTTATTGGGATAGGAAAACATCCCCGTGCGGTTTGCAACAAACGGTTTGCAATTAGAACATTTGATTAAATAAAAATAAAAACTTTAAGATTGGGCCCTGCATCACTTGAAATGTTGCAAGAACATATTCAGTGTCTGGTGTTGATTGTGTGCAGGACATTTGGAGATCCTTTATTAAGATTTGTTGTTGTTCAGTTGTGTCCGACTCTTCGTGACCCCATGGATCACAGCATACCAGGCTCCCAGCAGCAGACCTTCCCAGCCCTGCGCCCGGGGCAAAGGTCCACAATGGCACCCTCCCTGTAGGCTACCACCACCACCCCGCACAGAAATCTGCCTCTCCTACTCACCTGAGGTTCACCGAGTCTCGCACAACCTCCACCTGCATCAGAGAGACCTCAGTGAGGTTCCCCGACGCTATACTGTGCTTCTGGGAAACTGTTGGGAGCCTCAGAGAGGCTTCCACAGGGTTCTGGTACCTTGTGCCTGGGGCTTTTGCCCCATGGGACCTTATGGTAGGTCCACAACTGCAGGCCCCCCTGCCTACTACTAACTTCCGGAGTTTGTCCAATTCATGTTCATTGCCTCTGTGACACTGCTGTTCCCTTTTCCTTTTGCCTTCAATTTTTCCCTGCATCAGGGTCTTTTCTAAGGAGACCTCCCTTCTCATGAGATGACCAAATAATTTCAGCTTCAGCATTCCTTCCAATGAAGAGTCAGGCTTGATTTCCTTTAGGAATGACTGATTTGATCTCCTTGCAGTCCAGGGGACTCTCAAAAGTCTTCTCCAACACCATAATTTGAAAGCATCTATTCTTCGGCACTCAGCTCTCCTGATGGTCCAGCTCTCACAGCTATACATTACGACTGGAAACCATAACTTTGACCATATGGACCTTTGTTGACACGGTGATGGCTTGGCTTTTCATTAAGTTGTCTAGGCTTACCATAGCTTTTCTCCCAAGAAGCAAGTGCCTTTTAACTTCATGGCTGCAATATCCGTCCACAGTGATCTTGGAGCCCAACTGCATAAACAGAAGTAGAGGTGCAGATGGGAAGTCTTTTCAAACCTTGCACATGCCATTTGGCAATGCGCCGTAAAGTGCTACCCAAGACATTTGGCTGTAAAGCAGGCTTCCTCCTTCCTTCTCATCACTGCCAAGAGCTGCCGGATTAAGTAACCCCTTACAGCTGTGAAACGCCAACAAAGCCTGTCATGGCCCCAAATTCGTGTCAGCCATTGGCCATTTCGGACTTGGTTGGTTGGCAACCTTCAGTCTCGAAAGACTATGGTATAAGCCTACAGCACCCAGTATTCCCAGGCGGTCTCCCATCCAAGTACTAACCAGGCCTGACCCTGCTTAGCTTCCGAGATCAGATGAGATTGGGCATGTGCAGGATAACAGTTGCTGACAGATCCACCAAAGAGGACCATGGTTGACACCTGTTGCCTTCCCTGATTGTTCTTTAGTGCCAGTCGTCTTTATGGGCCTGTGCATACAATTAACCATGATCCTTTGAAATATGGCCCGTAAAGCTGTCTTGGAAAGGTAGTTCCACAAGAACCGTTAACAGGCTTCTGCTTTTGTTCTGCAAAAAATGCAGGGGAGCTGCATTTGCGACAGGAAGTAAATATGTTGCTCGCTGGTGATGATTCTCCTGACAAATTATCCCTCAATCTGCAGGCTTGTGTCTGAGACAGGAAGCTCAAAAATATATTCCAGCTGGAAGCGAGAGCATGCACACACATAGGCTGTTGGTGAAGCTTTTTTTTTTTTGCAGGTATCCAAACATTTACAAGAATCATTAAATAGTATGACTCCGGAGTCTAGGGGTGAATCTGCTTTTGTGCAAGCAAATATGGAAGCTGGGGAGAGAGAGAGAGAGAGAGAGAGAGAGAGAGAGAGAGAGAGAGAGAGAGTGAGATGTATGAAGTGAAGTATCTCAACTGGTGGAAGAACTTGGGGATTTTTTTAAGAGAGTGATTTAAAAAAAAAAAAGCTCTCCTAAACTTTTTTTTTTCCTAGGTTTGTCAGCAGAACTTCTTCAGCTTCCTTGGAAATTTGACAGATGTTTTGCCTGAGGAAGGATCTCAAAATTTGCTTCAAAATGTGCATTGAGCAAAATATATTAACCCAGTGGTTCCCAGACTTTTTGGCACCAGGGCCCACTTTTTAAAATAACACTCTAAGTGTGACCCACCTAGTTTCATGAGACTTTTAACAAAGATGATCTAGAAAGAAGTATTTTTTTATTTATTTACAAGCTCTATCTATCTATCTATCTATCTATCTATCTATCTATCTATCTATCTATCTATCTATCTCATAATTCCTCGTACCATTTCTCGTAATGAGGCAGCTCTACTTAATAGCCTCAAGGCTTGAGGGGCTCAGTTATGTGACATACCAGAAAAAAAAAAAAAAACATTCTAAGTCAGTGTTTCTGAAACTGTGGGTCGGGACCCACTAGGTGGGTCACAAGCCCATTTCAGGTGGGTCCCCATTCATTTCAATATTTTATTTGTAATATTTTAGACTTGGTGCTACCATGGTATGTTACTGCATTTGGGGAAATGTTCCAGACCTGTACTTTTAACAAGCTACTATGTATAATCTTATAATTATAGAAAATGGGACTTACTCCTGGGTAACTGTGGATAGGATTGCAGCCTAGGATTGTTAAAAAAATTTCTGCTTGATTATGTCACTCCCGGTCATAGTGGGTCCTGATAGATTTTCATTCTAAAAAGTGGGCCCTGGTGCTAAATGTGTGAGAAGCACTGTGCTAAATCATTGCTCTCCCTATATTTACACAAGCTTGCCAACTGCAGCTGCTCAGCTCTTTGCAGGGCAGTTAGCAGTGGATTTTTGAACAGCTTTCAGAATGGAGGCAATTAGCTATCTGATCTTTCCATCGCCTGCATTTTCATTGGAGGCTCTGCGGGACTCACCAGAAATCGGGTCACGATTTTGCCAAGTGGGTCCCAGCCCCCAGAGAAATGCTTTATTAACCTATGGATGTGGAGAATCCATCTGAGAAGTTTATTGTCGTATCAAAACTCTTTTGGCCTAAGTCTCTCCAAAATCTTTTTAAATATAGAAGATCATTGCAGAAAATTAGCAAATCATCCTATGTTGGCTCGCACTAGAATGGAAAGTGTCCCGTGTGCACCAAGGCTGACTCCTGCAGCCGCCGTAGCCCTGCAGCTGCGTCCCTGAGCTCCTATAAGCTCCTTCATTGTAAGCGAATCCACAAGCCAAAGAGGTGCTGTAGCAGGCCAGTTTCCTCCCAGATTTAACACTGTGTTGTTGAGTGTCACGCATGCATTACTTGGCCTGGTGCTTATGGCTTACAGAAGCAGCCGCTTCCACCTGCCCATGGTAACTCCCCCTTCCCAGTTTGCTGTGTGGGTGGCAAGTCCTGGTGAGATCAGAAAATGTAAGACCTCCGGGAATTTCTAGGGCTCCTTTTGGCCTTGGGCCTGGGTACAAATTATCCCCAGCACTCCCTTCTCATGGGGCTTGGGTATTAATTTTTATGAATGGAAATAAAAAAGGAAGTGTGGGGGAGGGGTCACTTTTTAATTCCTCTGCACTTCCTCTGCTCCCTTTCTCCTTTCCAAACCCAGGAAGCGGGAGGAGGAGTGATGGTTACAGAAGAATGGCAGTTGGCATCCCACCCCAGACATCAACAGGCGCTGATTTTTGCCCGGTCAGGCTAACTGGCAACCAGGCTGACCATTCATGTGAAAGCAGCACTGACCGACAGCCAAAAAATAACACTCCCTTAGACACAGACAGAGCTGAACTATTTTCAGCATCCACCCGCTCGCTTGCGTCTACAACCCGACATATTGTTTGAAACACTGTGTGACTGAAAGCCCCCATAAGACCTTCCACCCTTCACTGGTACTTGGCTTTCTATTTAGACAATAATGAATTATTGGAGACACATGCCGGCGGCATGCTTGAGCAGTCAGGCACATAAAAGAGAAGGATGAAAAAAAAAAAAAAAAAAGACCTACACGAGGTATAAGGACAGGGCAGGGATGTTCTGATAAGATTAGAAAGACACTTCCCCTTTAGGGACAGTTTTTTGTTTTTTTCCTAAAATCATTGGAGGGGGAAAATATTATATGCTGAAAGACATGGTTGATTGACAACAGAGGTACGAACATAAGAAGGCAAATGCACATCTAATTGGGTAAGAGGCACTTTTTCAAGTAGGTGCTCCTCTTTTTAGCAGGGGGAGAGTACCTGGCCCACCTCACCCCAGCAGTGTCTTTTCTAGTGGCTGTCTGCTGGTGTTTTTTTTGCATCTTCTTAGATTGTGAGCCCTTTTGGGACAGGGAGCCATTAGTTATTTGATTTTTCTCTGTAAACCGCTTTGTGAACTTAGTTGAAAAGCAGTATATAAATACTGTTAATAATAATCTCACCTGTTTAGGAATTAGCTTAATACAGGGCCTTACCCACAGATTTGGGACCTGTGGTTTTAATTAACCACAGGTTCTGAAACTGTGGGGTGTGAGTGGAGGCTGGACTTGGACACACACAACCAGAGTGGCACTTCTGAGACCTTCAGAGGGCTCTGGGAGGTCAAAAATGGCAACTTGCTGTTTGGGACTGACAACCAGACGTAATTTGTGGCCATCAGAAAGCCTTCAGAAAGGGTGGTATGGGCTGGAGAGGGTGGCAATGGGAGTGTGATGGGAAATTGGGTCCGGGAGGGGGTGGGATAGGCAGCACTGGGGCATATTGTATCGTAACCCTCTTCCTGGGCCTTATCCACTTATATGGATCAATATGGACTTGCTCAAGTTTATTTGTTGTAGCTGCTCGGGATTACCCAGGGGCAAGGGGACAAATGCCCTTTACCCCCAGGAGACCTCCAGCTACCCACATTCCCCCTTGGGATGCAGCACAGACCACACTATCGCTGCTACATCGCTGCACATGAATTTATTTAGGATTGGGCTGCCCAGTTGATAAGTGGATCATCTCGTTGGGTGGAGTCGTGGGTTGGCCAGGAGGGGCACTGGCTGAGGACCCATGACCATCAGAGGGCCCAAGTGGCTGGGACAACTACAGAAGTCTCTGCTTTAGTGACCATGGAACTGCCCAATAAAAGGGCAGAGATGCCATGGGGCGGGGGTCCAGTGCAGGGCTGACACTACTAGTTACCCTAGATCTGGAATTTCTAGTGCTCTTGATGCCAGGGATGGAACTTGGAAGCTTTGATGTGCACAGTTCATGCCCCTTCACTGAGTTCCGGAATCTTCCATGATTGCTTCCCCCCCCCCCGCTTTTATCACACACTCCCCACCCAAAATGCAGGAGATCGGATGCTACCTTCAGTGTACTACCTACCTACCTCTGTGCTACCTACACAGAGAAGAGATTGCATGTGCCAACTTGTATAATGTTTTTGAGCAACTCAAATGCTAATCTAGGCTAAGATTCCTGCCTTGCACACATGATTTATTTAAGAGCAGTTATTCTAGGGTTGCCAGATGTCCCTTATTTTGAGGACCGTCTTTTCACAGAGAACATTTCCAAGTCGGGTAAATCACCAACCCCTTTCCAAAATGCACAGAACCAAACTCCTGATGTTTCTCGGTTTTGACATTCCCTGCTGGCACCCTGATCTCCATGCATCGTCACTCACACCCGGCAGCCACCAGAGCACCGTACCTGCTTTGCTGAACATTGCCATGCAAGGGAGAGAATAAGGAGCCCAAGTAAGCCCTTTACTCACAGTTCCCTCAGCGTTTCCCATCCACTGCTGATGCTGGGGCAACTAATGAGTAACAGCTCCAGCCTATGCTTTCTCCTCCGCTGATTCCGGCATGCCAAAATGGCTCATGCCGAATCCTGCTGAGTCCTGGAGGTTTCCTCTGGGAAAGGCTCCATGGCCCAGGGTGTCTACTCGAAACTGTGCCAGCAAAATTGCCGATGCAGATCTATGTGGACCCAGGCCATGGGATCAGGTGCAGAGAGGGGGTTTGGATTCAGCTGCTACTACCGCTGAACCCACCCCCTTTCCAGACCTGATCCATCCCCGTTCCACCTTTGTTCCACCTTCTCCAACTCGCCTCCCCTGTTGACTTACATTTATTGGCCTTCTTCTGGCTGTCACTCTACATGGGTCTTCTCTGGCCTCACCTCTAGCAGGCTGGTGGTTCTGCCATCTGGTTGTTTGCGATTGCCATAAAGCGCCCTCCACCATTGGGATGCTAGATCTGGCAGGGCAGTGTTAGGGTTGGACCCCAAAATGCTCATTTGGAGTTGTTTGGAAGGCTAGTGGGAAGGGTGGAGGTGAGGTGATCATGTCCAGTGTTTGTATTGGGTTGGATGATTTGTTTCCTTGCTATTTTGCGGTGTGTAGTTCATGTCCCCCCCTCCAAGAAATCATGTTATTTCTAAGTTCATTTAATGGGAGAAGAGTGAGGTTCACCCATCTCTAATTAATAAGTGGATTTGTTACAGTTAGAGACCAATCTTATGCATGTCTACTCCGAAGTAAGCCCCATTATAGTCAATGGGGCTTATTCTCTGGGCAATGTGGATAGGATTGCAGCCTTCATTTCCTTACCTCACAGATCCCAGGGATATGGCTAGTTCTGAGGAATAATTACATGTGTGTTGTAATATGGGATGGGAAGAAAGCATCCTTGCCAGATGGCCCTTCTGTCTACAAAGAAGTCTACCCGACGCTCCAATTTTTAGAAAAAAACCCAGACCCCCCACACTGTCCGACTCTTCCAGATGTTTCTTGCTTGGGGGAAGAAAAAATAAGGTTCAAAGATATCTTACTGTTGGGATAACCAAAGGTGCATCACTTATTCAGAAGCAGCATGGAGTCAAAGAACATGAATAACCTCATCAGTCAACTCTCCTCTTTTGTGTATCATTCAGTTCATCATTCGCTCCTGGAAAAGCCAGTGTCTCCCTCCATCTCAATTTCTCATTCGTACAATTGAGTCATAACATTTGCAGATTTCAGAATGAAAAAAGCACTGCCGGTACATGCTATACCATGAGAGACACCTCTGGAAGGACTACAAATTGTGTAGGGATGTGGCCAAATTGGAACAGATAGCTAGAAGGAAGCCTCTTGAGATACTCCCATGGTACGTGACTGCGTTTGGGGAAATGTTACAGACTGGTACTTTTAACAAGCTATTTATATATCCTTTCAACAATGATAGTAAATGGGACTTACTCCTGGGTAAGCGTGGATAGGATTGCAGTCTAGGAATGTTAAAAATGTTCCTGCTTGATGCTGTCAATTCCGGTCATGACATCACTTCCGGTGGGTCCTGACAGATTCTCGTTCTAAAAAGTGGGTCCCGGTGCTCAGCTGCAGACCTCCGCAGCCCCATGCCCAGGGCAAAGCTCCGCGATGGCTCCCCCCTCTGTGGGCTATCACCGCCGCTCCCCAGGCAAAACCCTCTCCACTCACCAGAGGCTCACAGAACCTTGCGCGACCTCCTCCCGCGCTGGGGAAACCTCTGTCTATAAACTGTTCTTCTGACAAACCAGAAACACAGTTTCTGCCCCCGTTGGGAGTCTTAGAGAGGCTTCCACGGGGTCCCAGAGGCCAGCGCCTGGGGCATTTGCCCCAGGCAGGTCTATGGTAGGCACGCAACTGCCGGTGCTCAGTGTGTGCTCAAAGCTATTTCAAATCTGTAAGCTGCAAATGGTGTTTGCAGCTTCAAGGCTTTGGAAATTTAATTTCTAGCTGAATTACGGTGCTGTCGCTGTACCAAATTCCTCACTGTGCGTTACTGACAATGGGTTATGCTTTAAAAGCACAGGAGCCATTGTCATAAATACCCGCGCAAGGGAAGAGAGTTCTGATCGTGCTTCTTCTAGTCGTGGATTTCTCTTGTCTGCTAAGGGGGAGAAAAATGCACATCCTGGATGATTTTGTATGTGCTTCAGCACTGAGCAGGCTGATAAATAAGCACTGAGCACTCAGCACTGAGCAGGCTGAGAATGTAGCCCTCTATAGAATGACAGCATTTTCTCAATATGCTGATAAACATATTTCTCTTGAATCTGAAAGGATAATGTTGTCTCAGACGGCGAGTCATTTCTTGAAACAAACAATAAGTCACTTGACGTTAATATAGGAGGATGTATCTAATGCAAAAAAATGACAGCAACTTCAACTTAGCAAAGATGAATTGGAAACAGAATAGCCAATTGGTGCTTGGCCCAGTTGCAAAAAGTCCCACTGCCTGCCACATTAAGGTGGTCTTGCTTGTGGTTATTGGAGGATGGGAACCTCATATTCTCTGTCCTGAAAAGGACCGGTCCAATCCCCTCTTCTGCTATTCTTTTGGAGGGGATCTTCTTTTGTGTGGGGAGTTCAATGGTCTGTCAACTTTGTGGTGGTCATTTTGGTTTTCCCAAGAAGTTTTGCTCCAAGGGAAATTAATTATCCCCCCCCCCAAAAAAAAGGGGTATTAAAGAAAGAAAGACTTCATTGAAATTGTTATCCTCACTGAAGGACAACATTGCTGGGGAGGAGGTAAGGGGAGAGAACAATTAAAAAACACCACGTAAAAGGCATTGTTTGGGTGTGATGGATATATGGGGACTGTGTACTTGTGGTTCAACAAGGTATTTGAACAGTGGTACTCAACTGGTCATGACCCACAATTGTGCCATACTCTGACCTAAAATGGGTTACAAAACACATGCCACAGTTTCCTTTGTATCTTGGAAGCTAAGCAGGGTCAGGCCTGGTTAGTACTTGGATGGGAGACCACCTGGGAATATCAGATGCTGTAGGCTTATACCATAGTCTTTCAAGACTGAAGGTTGCCAACCAGTGTTTCTCAAGGTTTGTCCTCCACCGTACCCCTTCACATGGTCCATCTGTTCAAAATACCACCAGAAGTAACTGATGATGAAGTCACTACCAGTTACTTCTGGGTTTGGAGGCCAAATGCAACGGTACAAACACCGGTAAGAGGCTCAGGGTGAACGGGAGGGCTTTTTCGGGCATGAGAAAGATGCTTTGGAGCTTTGTCCACTGAGCTGAGTCTCCTACCGCTGTTTGTTGCATCACATTCCTGGTCTTGCTACTGGGTGGCACGTGTCTGGGGGTCCTGCAAGTACCACCAGACACAGCACCTCAAGTACTACTGGTGGTACCTGCACCACTGGTTGAGAAACACTGCTTTATATTGGTTGGCAACCTTCAGTCTCGAAAGACTGTGGTATAAGCCTACAGCACCCGGTATTCCCAGGTGGTCTCCCATCCAAGTACTAACCAGGCCTGACCCTGCTTAGCTTCTGAGATCAGATGAGAACAGGCATGTGCAGGGTGACGTGCTTTATATTATTGTTTTTTAATTGGGGGGAAAAGCAAACAAACTTGTCCCCCCCCCCTCATATTTGTATCTGGTCTCAAACATTCTGGACAAAATAGTGGGGTGCATGGCTTTCATGTCTGGGCTATCCACAAAAATCAGAAAGTGGGGGGGGGGGTTTGAAGGATTTAACAGCAGTAGCGACACATTCTTCTCTTTCTTTGACCTTGAAACTTGTGCTTCTACAAGCAGTTGTGGTGAAAACACTGCTTGCATATGTCTTTTGCTGAGCACTACATTCTATCCTGGAGTGCACCAGGACATCATGTGGCCTATTTGATAGGCTAGTCTAGTGCACCCTGAAACAGAAGAACATGGCCTATAAACAAGCAGTGGAAGCAACTGTTACCCTGCACATGCCTGATCTCGTCTGATCTTGGAAGCTAAGCAGGGTCAGGCCTGGTAAGTACTTGGATGGGAGACTGCCTGGGAATACCGGGTGCTGTAGGCTTATACCATAGTCTTTTGAGACTGAAGGTTGCCAACCAAGAACAACCATTCTCAGCTGCAACAAGGTGTCCTGTTGAAAGAAAGAGAGGAGACCATCACCATCTTTTCCAAGACCCCAATTCTCCCCTCTCCCAAATCAGTCCACCTTTTCACTGATTTTGGCAGGCTATTTTTTTTTATTTAATAGAGTATTCCCAAATAAGAAATCCCCCCCCCAAATGGAAAAAAAATGCTCCCCCCCCTTTGATACAGCACTATGGAAAAGAAAAGTAAGGAAGAAAACGGAGTGCTCAAGATATGATTATTTATTTAAAGAATTTATACCCCACCTTTCTCCCATACATTAGGGGAACCCAAAGAGGATTGCAACCCAAAAACACAATGTAGAATGAAAGACTAAGGGCACAATCCTAACCAACTTTCCAGCACTGACATAGCTGTGCCAATGTGGCATGCACTGCATCCTACAGTGGGCAGCTAGTCAAGGGGGCATCCTCAAAGTAAGGGCATGTTTGTTACCTTACCTTGGAACTGCATTGCGGCTAGATCAGTGCTGGAAAGTTGGTTAGGATTGTGCCCTAGAACAAAGCTAAAACATTAAAACAGTGTTTCTTAAACTGTGCGTTGGGACCCACTAGATGGGTCGCAAGCCCATTTCAGGTGGGTTCCCATTCATTTCAATGTTTTATTTTTAATATATTAGAGTTGATGCTACCATGGGATGTGACTGCATTTGGGGAAATGTTACAGACCTGTACTTTTAACAAGCTACTCTGTATATCCTTTTAACAATGATAATAAATGGGACTTACTCCGGGGTAAGTGTGGGTAGGATTGCAGCCTAGGATTGTTAGAAATTTTCCTGCTTGATGATGTCAATTCCAGTCATGACATCACTTCTGGTGGGTCCTGACAGATTCTCATTCTAAAAAGTGGGTCCCAGTGCTAAATGCGTGAGAACCGCTACATTAAAACAATTAAAACACTAAGGCAGATCAGACCCCAACAGATCATATAAAACTATTAAAAATTACATCCATTAAAAGTGCCAACCCATCATGTCAATAGTCAAATGCCTTCTGGAATAAAAATGTCTTGAGGTCCCACCAAAAGGTCTCCAAAGAGGGAGTCATTCTTATCTCCAGAGGGAGAGAGTGCTACAAGAAAAGTGCCACCACCAAGAAGACCCTATTTCTCACCACCATTCCTCTCGCCTCCAAAGAGGTGGTATAGTACAAGATTGAAAGTAAATCCCATGTTGCAAGGTGGGTTTAAATATGGGTCCCAGATCTGGAGAGGCTGAAGGCTGTTGCCTTAGAAAGTCAAGACATTAAGCAATTTCCAAACTTAACATGGGTTTCAAGCCATGATGTGAATGTGCAACATCCTGATTTTAGAAATGGGTTACGTCAGAATGCCAAATACAGGGGAGGGCACCAGGATGCAGGTCTCTTGCTGTCTTGTGTGCTCCCCTGGGCTTTTGGTGGGCCACTGTGAGATACAGGAAGCTGGACTAAATGGGCCTTTGGCCTGATCCAGTGGGACTGTTCTTACTTCCCCTTACCATGGAGAACCTGAAGACGGTGGTTCTCAGGTGACATCTGTGTTACAATGGAATGTGAATTTAGTGGTTTGATTTAATTGGAGGTGTGCAATTTTGTTTTGGCCTTTAGTCATGCATAGACCTTATTTCCACTTTAGAGATCCCACAGAGATTTAGCTCTGTAAAAGCTGCTGCCTTTGGGTAATTATTGGATGAAATATTCTTTTGCCTGCAGGTTCTGTGCTTTGCGGACACGGGTGACTCCGGAACCACCCACTCAGCCTCTCAGCAGGGGGCATCCGTACTACGTTTCTATGCGATCAAAGAATTCTTTGGCACAAATTTATTAGTCAGGGTATTTGATGCCAGAAGGTGTGTGTGTGTGTGCGTGTGCGTGTGTGGCAGGGGGAATCGCACAGAATGCAAACAGGTGAGGGGGAGATATATATATATATATAACAAGTAAAAGAGTTGTTTGTGTTTTGTTGACTGCAAATATAGTGCTGCAGGTGCTATAAAGCATCCTTTGTGAAAACAGAAAAAGAATTAACTAGAGGCAAAGGAAAGAGATAAAGATGATCTTTAAAAGATGAATATGTGGAAAGTGCCTTTGAGCTTTTCTGGTACACCGGATTATTCTAACACACACACAATAGGACAACGTGCTTCAAATAATGAGATCATATCCCTTCTAGTGTAAGCCAGTGTAGATATTGTTGCGTCAATTTTGTTTCCATTTCTTGATGGTCTGGTCCAGTCATGCAGGTGCTCCATTCATTTTGGTGCCAATGCCTGGTTGCTGAAGGGCCCTGGGGGACACAGCTATACGCGGCCTTCCCCCGTGGCATGCTGGGCTCATGTGCTTCACCCAGCTTGCCAGCATTGGGTTGGTTGGTGGTATGCAATGGGCAATGATTTAGTGACCTCCGGGTGGTGGTGGTGATTGTCCCTCTGTACATGTGGCATGGGGTGCAGTGCAACCTGAACCTCTAAACTGACTTGTCCTACTGCTGGCACTGAAACTTGGGAGTTGACGCTCCCAACTGTGTCACTGTGAGATACCGGAAGCTGGACTAGACGGGCCCTTGGCCTGATCCAGTGGGGCTCTTCTTATGTTCTTATGACAAGCCTTCTGACGGGCGTGGAACCTCAACCGCTGTCCGAACGATCTCTGATGTCACTGCTGGTCACTCTGGTTGAATGGTTAGAAGTCTGAACTTAAACCCAAAGGACCTGTTTTCCATTCCTGCCAAGCCTTGGAGTTTTCTGGGTGATTTGGGGACACCAATGTAATTCACATTGATAGTGGTACTATTCACTTATTATGCTCTCTATTAGCCATGCTCTTGTATCAAAGCACTCACTGACCACAAGCTCTGGGATTTCAGTGTTTGTCTGTGGAGGGCAGCATTGATTGCAGGAAGTGAGCTTCGCTGTGATTGTGGGAAATTTTAGTGGTTTTACCTGTTTTATCTTTCTATTAAATCATATATTTAGTGAGTTATCCTAAGGAGCCAGAAATGAATATTACTCTGCAAATTGACAGCTGAAGGCCTAGTATCATGGCTGCAGGCAGAGGCTTGCAGCTCTAGCTTAAAGCCTGCTTACGCAGCAGATAAAGTGAAAAACATGTTTATGACCAAGAGCTCAGTCGGCTGAGGGCCAGGGACTTTTTATTGGAAGAAAACTATGTTGGCAACCTTCAGTCTCGAAAGACTCTGGTATCACGCTCTGAATGGTGGTTCTGGAACAGCGTCTAGTGTGGCTGAAAAGGCCGATTCGGGAGTGACAATCCCTTCCACACCGGAAGCAAGTGCAGTCTGTCCCTGGTCTGTCTCCCTGGCTATGGGCCTTCCTTCTTTGCCTCTTTGCCTCAGTCTGTTGGCCAAGTGTCTCTTCAAACTGGGAAAGGCCATGCTGCACAGCCTGCCTCCAAGCGGGCCGCTCAGAGGCCAGGGTTTCCCACCTGTTGAGGTCCACTCCTAAGGCCTTCAGATCCCTCTTGCAGATGTCCTTGTATCGCAGCTGTGGTCTACCTGTAGGGCGCTTTCCTTGCACGAGTTCTCCATAGAGGAGATCCTTTGCGATTCGGCCATCATCCATTCTCACGACATGACCGAGCCAACGCAGGCGTCTCTGTTTCAGCAGTGCATACATGCTAGGGATTCCAGCACGTTCCAGGACTGTGTTGTTTGGAACTTTGTCCTGCCAGGTGATGCCGAGGATGCATCGGAGGCATCCTTGTTGGAAGAACAGATACGGGAAACATGTCAAGACGTTCAGGGCGAAGTGGCCTCCCGATTTGAGAATTGTGAAAAGTCCCAGGATGAGAGCCAAAGCTTGCATCAGAGGGTCTCATTGGACTTGTTTACACATTGCTATAAATTTGTGCGCAAAGGGGAGGTTATTTTGGGGGCTGGTCCTATGTCCTGATGGTCTTGTTTCTGTCCTGTATGGTATATCTGCTGGAGCTATAAAGATGGACTAAAGAACAGTACAAGTCTCTGTCATTCTGTTTGGCTGCTCAGCTAAAAGAACCAGGAGAAAAGAAATTCCTATCTATCATGATTTAGAATAAGGAATGAATAGGGCTCAAATCTTGAACAAGAGTATGGAACTCGCTCTGATCTCCTTAAGCTTCTCCCCAAAACCTTTCCTGTAGGGGTACCCAATTCTTAGTCCAATCCAAGATTACTCTTACTCCCTGTTTGTGGCCCCTCCACTGTCAGCTCTCTACCACTGGAATGCCCTTTCATCAGACATTGTACTACAAGGACAGTATCAGAGGTTGGCCAGATCAGGGACTCACTGACACCTGACACCAATTGGATGGACCACCAGGACAAGCGAACCCCTGAACCATCAGTACTGGGGTCAAGGAGAGGCCCCAATGCACCATCAAGGCATGATTAGGAGCCACCATGTAGGGAGGCAGTGTAGGGCTCTGTCTTGGGACCCCCCCCCCCACAAAAGAAACCTGGCACTGCAATGACTACTTCTGTTCACTTCTGGTGGACTACTTCTGGTGTCCACTACTATATCTTACAAATGTGCCTTTTCATTCTGACTTAATTCTCCTCCCCTTCTGCCTTCTTTTCCTTTCTTCCATAAGTTGCCTTGTCCTTGATTCGACTGCAAGCTTTCTAACTTAGGGCATTTCAGGGGGTGAAGTTGCTTTGTCTCTTTGGATTTCTGAATTGGATACAGTACCTACAGATTTTAGGCAAATATATTTATTTACATGCAAATCATGGGGGGGGCCTTGCAAGTCATCTCATGTCATCACCTCCAAACATGACTGTGCCTTCCACCCATCCATCCATCAGCAAACACCACCCATCCACATGTCCATTCATATATGTACAGGGCTTTTTTTCGAATGGAACGCGGGGGGACGGAGTTCCGGCACCTTTTTGCAAGGGCCCCTCCCCTTCAGAGGCATTCCAGGGGGGGAGCAAAACAGACACATTCGCTGGGTGGGTGCTGGGGCGTGCAGGGTGGGCGGGCGCCTGGCCCCTGGCTGACCGCACAATGACCCCCTCCTGCCCCCCACCCCCAAGATCTAGCCTGAGCCCAGCCCTCCTCCCCTCCCCCCGCGCTCTGCTTCCCCGCACAGCTTCCAAGCCAGTGGAGGGCGCGGGGGACACACGCCGAGGAGGAGGACGGACGGACGGACGGACAGCCAGCCAGCCAGCCAGGGAGACGGGCTGCAGCACCCACGGTCCAGGTACTGGCTTGGCGGCAGCAGAGGAGGAGGGGAAGGAAGCTGGCTGGTGCAGCCCCCGTGCCAATCTGCAGCACGAGCCTAGGCGTGTCTACTCAGAAGTAAGTCTCATTGTGCTCAATGGGGCTTGCTCCTGGGAAAGGGTGTATAGCCTTGCAGCCTGAGAGCCCAAGCCTATGCATGTCTACTCAGAAGTAAGTTCCATTGTGTTCAATGGGGCTTACTCCCGGGAAAGTGTCATAGCCTTGCAGCCTGAGTAGACAGGCAGAGGACGGGCTCTGAGGCTGCAGTCCTCTCCACACTTTCCTGGGAGGAAGCCCCACTGCCTCTAATGGGACTGACTTCTGAGTAGACAGCCATAGGCTTTGGCTCTGAGGCTGCAGTTCTCTCCACACTTTCCTGGGAGGAAGCCCCATTGATTCTAATGGGACTGACTTCTGAGTAGACAGGCACAGGATTGGGCCCTGAGGCTGCCATCCTATCCACACTAAGCCCCATTCTACTTAATGGGGTCAAGTGGACTTCTGAGTAGCCATGCATAGGATTGGGCTCTTAGGCTCTTAGGCTGCAATCCTAGGCACTTTCCTGGGAATAAGCTCCATTGACTAGAACTAGACTTACTTCAGAGTAGACATACCTAGGATTGGGCTCTTAATCCTGGCAGAGATCTGCACCCGTTTTCACATGCTAAGGGCAGGTGAAAAGGGATTCTACATGTGTACAGCGTGCTGTCCAGCCTTGCCAGAGATCCTCCTCATCCTTCCCTCCCTCCACCAGCCAGCGTTTGCAGCTCCTCTCCAGCAATGCACAGCAGCTGCTCAGGGCAGCAGAGAACATACAATTGCATGCCAAGCGCCTTCCCAAAGACACAGAGTATTCTGATACCTGAATTAAACCATATTTAATTGCTTGTTTGCAAATGTAGCTGTTTCTGTGTGCACCTAAGGACCCCTCTCGTGTAAGAATTCCTTTTTTGTTCTTACTCCCACAGTTGCTTAGAGTAATTTTAGTACATGGAACTCACGTAAGCCATTTTTCGGAATCCATTCACTGCTTCCTCTCCTCAAAGTAGTGCCGCACTACACACTACAAGTGCACCTGTACAGTATTTTTCCCCATGTGTAGAAAAAGTAGCTAGGGGGAAGGGGGTGTGGCGATTGACAGCCCAATCCTATGCATGTCTACTCAGAAGTAAGTTCATCTTTAGGGGGGAAGCACATAAAAAATATTTTATTTCTCAAATAAATAAATAAATAAATAAATAAATAAATAAATAAATAAATAAATAAAAGATTAACAAGTTGTGAGTTCCTGCACCTTTCTTTTTACAAAAAAAGCACTGTATATGTACATATATTGTATATCCATCCAGGTCTCAATCCATATTCGGACATTCACCTTGCACCCTCCCACCCATCCACAAGTATGCAGCTTGCACCCATCCATCCATCCATATGTAGGAATGCATCTTGAACCCTCACCCTTCTGTACACCATGATTTACACCACAACCCTGTCTATAATGAGACAAGCACCTAACCAAAGATCCATCTCTGATGAGACACCAACAGCCCAATTCTATCCCCTACCAAGCCATATCATGCAGCTTTGCTAATGGAGGCTGTGCTGCATGCTGGGGGGGGGGGCAAACAGAAGGCAAAATGGAGGTAAGTAGAAAAAAATAATAGCTAAACTCCACCGAAGACTTCTGGTTCCCTGTGGGTCTCATTGGACCCACAACAGATATGGTTGGAGTAAGTCCAAGGAGAGCCAGAGAGTAGTCTGGTGTGGGATTTGGGCAGTCAAAAAGGGCAGTGGTTCTCAAACTTTTTCAACTGGCGGCTCCCTTGACCTACTGGGCCATTGGCCACAGCTCCCCATTAGGGTTACAGTTCTATACATTGTATAGGGCGGAGAGTTTTC
This sequence comes from Tiliqua scincoides, assembly GCF_035046505.1. Lineage (NCBI taxonomy): Eukaryota > Metazoa > Chordata > Lepidosauria > Squamata > Scincidae > Tiliqua > Tiliqua scincoides. The sequence goes on along the minus strand of NC_089831.1, from coordinate 10,174,078 downwards.
TGCTGGGATTCCATGGTTCTCCTGGCCGTTTTCTGCAGCTCCTCGGGGAGCCATGGCTCACCCTTTGGGAACCACTGGTGTGCATGAAGGCTGCCAGATCCGCCCCCAGCACATCCCCTGCCCTGAAATGCCCTGATCCTTCCCCTCCCTGCCTACAGCCCACCCCTGCCACCAGCTTACCCGCACCAGCAGAGCATCCCAGTGAGTCTGGAGCGCGCACGGAGCCGCTGGCTGTTTATAGGAGTGGCTCCATTACATGCTACAGTGGCACGATGCTCTCCCCCTTGCTGGCCCTTTTGCCTCCGCAGATCGCAAGATCCACAGACACAGAAGGCCCATAGGATTGGACTCTGAGCTTCTAAACAAGCACCAGCTGCTGCAGAGTACTTTTTTTTTGGGGGGGGGCATGTTCTTAACCACTCTCTGAGATATAACATCCCTTCTGATTTTGAGAGCAGGCTACAAATATTGTAACCAAGCTGTAGTGGAATTTTTGTTTTTATTCTCTCTCCTTCTCTTTCCCTCCAAGGAATCGCAGTAAATTTATCAAAAGGACATACTGTACCCAGTTCTTATCTTTCGATTTATGGGAGATATTACATCAGCAGAATGGAAAGAGGAAACAAAGCAAGAACACTCCTCCGATAAAGCCCAGCTGCCAGGCATGCTCAGGTTAACCCTTTCAAGTTGGAAACAACCATTTATGAGAGACTGGGCCTTGCAGATAAATCATCGAGGGCAGTTCACGCATGAGCCACAAGCCTCTTTCATGAAGTCCTCCTCGATTTGAATTCTGGAAGCACAACTAAGCCATTTCATTCCCAGAGAACAAATACAAATCTTTGGGAGTTAGACTGTATAATGTCATTATAAGACAACGTTATTACCAGTGGCGTCGCTGGCGGGGGTGTGCGGAGTGCAGGCTGCACCAAGTGACATGCACAGGGGGGTGACACCACTGTAGGCCAATGTTTTTAAAATCATGGTGTTTTGGAATAATACCATCATGTTATATATCGATCGATGCGTCGTTTCATACAGAATGCAATGGAACAAACCACATTGAAATATCTCTATTCTGTCAAACGTTATAGCCAAGAAAACAGCCAGGTGAAACAATGGTAACTCACCATACGCATTGCCTGGGGTATTGCCTCACCCTCTGCATGGGGAAGGTCCATCATAGGGGTGACTTGCTTGCCTCCTATACCGGGTGATGCAAACCCTAGTGTTGCCATGATTACGAGCTTGATCAATTGATTAGTGCACATTATCCTATTACTTGTTCCTACTTTGAAACTTATTTTATACTTCATTTAAAATCTAATTAACTTCATCGAAGATGCTAAGATTGGGTTTGTTTGGTATTCAAACAAATGTATTCAAAATAAAAACTGCAACTCCAAAAAAAAAAAAAAAAACACCAAAAAAAACAGTACATATAAAAAGCATATCGATCTCTGAATATTTACATGGAAGTATGGCCCACTGTGTTCAGTAGGACTTAAAGCCCAATCCTTCCCTTGCCAACTGATGGCGGTGAGGGCCGGAAGTGGCATCATTAAGCAGAAAGTGACATCGTTAAGTAGATGATGGCTAAAAATTAGCACTTTGTTCTCACATAGAAACTTATTGACTGCAACTGGCAGAAGAGCAAATGTGCAAATCTTGGTAAATATTTCTTTACTCAGTAAAGTAAAGTAAATATTTCTTTACTCAGCGTGTGGTCGGTCTGTGGAACTCCTTGCCACAGGATGTGGTGATGGCGTCTAGCCTGGACGCCTTTAAAAGGGGATTGGACAAGTTTCTAGAGGAAAAATCCATTACGGGTTACAAGCCATGATGTGTATGCGCAACCTCCTGATTTTAGAAATGGGCTATGTCAGAATGCCAGATGCAAGGGAGGGCACCAGGATGAGGTCTCTTGTTATCTGGTGAGCTCCCTGGGGCATTTGGTGGGCCGCTGTGAGATACAGGAAGCTGGACTAGATGGGCCTATGGCCTGATCCAGTGGGGCTGTTCTTATGTTCTTATGTCATATATTTTAAGATACGAGAGTGCCCAATTACCAAGCTGGGAGAGCCCAATTATAATGGCGGTTGGATAAACTGCTTCTGGAGGCCACATTCGGCCCGCGGGCCTTAAGTTCGACACCTAGAGCATCTCCAAGCAGGTGCCTATGCAAATGCTAAGGATGATGATGATGATGATGAGATGATGATGATGATGGGGCATTTCTCCAGCTCATTCACAACACTTTAGCCAGTGGCAACAACAGCTTGCTGGCAAATTGCAAGTGGCAGTCAATTTTCACCTAATATCTAAAATTAATCATCTCTGCCATCTCTCAAGAAGGCTATTCAGATGTCTCCCGATCATAAATGTATTTTTAAAGACTGAGAATGTTTGGTTAACTTTGGGTTGAGAAGGTGCCCCAAAACCTATTTCTTATTCATTACACGGGGTTACTTCAATAATCGCTTTCGCAGCCAAACAGCATGTTTTGTCTCCTGTCTGCTCATTTTGAGATCCATAAATACTCTCTGCAGATAGATTTCATCTATTTTGTGTAAAGCGTTCCTTCCCCTTTGGTGTTGTCGTGTTTGTTTTTTTTAAACACACAAGAGGCATTACTTATGAATCAGGAACATCAAAACGACAAGACGAAGAGGCAAATTGAAGTAAGTGGTTAAGGTTTGGTTTGGTTTTGAAATCTTTTTAATGATGCATGCAGACCTCAAATTGAAAAGTAGCTTTATTAGATTGCCTTGCTGGGTTCTGGGATTCTAGCAGAGCAATAAGTAGAAGATCCTTTCTCCTGTGGTTAATTCCACCATCCAGCCAGTCTGTGGCTATCAATAAACACACACAGGAGCAAAGGCAGGTAAGGTTTCAAAAAGAGATACTTAGGGCGCAATCCTGAGGATGAGAAAGTCCCTTGCGCCGGCCCAGGAGGGTCACAAACATGCTGTAAAGCACATTTGTGGCTCCTCGGGAGTAAGCCGCATCGGTGCATGGTGGTGTACCGACACATGGAGGCTGAATCCATCCTCACTGGTGGCTTACTCCGTGAGTCTTGTGTTAGCCTGGCTGGGTCAAAGCAAGGCTCTGGGGTGGGTGGGAGGGAAGCAAGAGAGGGACGTTCCTAGATGGGGGGAGGGTGGGCAGTGGGTGGCACTGTGGGCGGGCGGGTGGGGAGTGGGAGACAGGGCTGGGATCCGGTAGTTATGCCAGATCCCAACCCCTGTTTCTGGGGATATTGGAGTGGCTTGAAGCCGCTCCGCTCTCCTCGGATGTGTCAGGAGGTGGCACAAGTCCGAGGAGACCCATTGGGGAAAGGGCGCCTGACCCAGGGGTAAGGGGAGAAATTTCCCCATGGCTCTGGCTCTGGCTGAGCCGCCTTGGGCCCCTATCCTGCGCTGAATACAGTGCAAGCCTCTTGCTTGCAAATTATCTCTTGCTGAAATTGTTGTGGTTTTCAAATTGTTTTAAATAGTGTGGCGATTGGTGTGAACAGATTTCGTGCTGCCTTTACTGCAACCAAAAGGCGGTCTATAAGTATAAATATTTTAAGATAAACAAAAAAGTTCCAATTGAACAAGAAGGGGGTCGTTCCAGCATATATCATTTGAACCTTTCTATTTAAGATAGAAAATCCTAAACAGCTTAGGAAAACAGTTTCGGATTTTCTATCATGATTGCATTTGCAATCAAGATAGTGTTGGATAACTAGATCAGTGGTTCTCAGACTTTTAGCACCGGGAACCACTTTTTAGAATGAGAATCTGTCAGGACCCACTGGAAGTGATGTCATGACCGGAAGTGACATCATCAAGCAGGAACATTTTTAACAATCCTAGGCTGCAATCCTACCCAGGAGTAAGTCCCATTGACTATCATTGTTAAAAAAATATACATAATAGCTTATTCAGGCCTGTAACATTTCCCCAAATGTAGTCACATCCCATGGCAGCATCAAGTGTAATATATTAAAAATAAAATACTGAAATGAACGGGGACCCATCTGAAATTGATTCACGACTACTTAGTGGGTCCCGACCCACAGTTTGCGAAACACCGAACTAGATAGTGTTGGAAAACTGGATAACTAGAAACTTACCCAACTTGGAAGTAGCCAAGTTCAAGCTCTAAGAAAAAAATATTTTCTGTAACAGTACTTGAAATGTCATGTTACTCACTCACCCAAACTGGGTCATCAAGCATCTGGCATGGAACAGTTGATGTACTTGATTATTAACGTTAAGACCTGTTAAGTTTGTAAACCCATGTTGAAATGTGACCTGACAATCCAGGGACTTACCTGAATTTCAATGTGAGAGCAAGATTTGGTGGGGGGGGGAGAGTTTATCCCAGAGGACCTTTATATCCCTCCCCCTCACTTTGTACACTTTCACAAATAAAGTCAATATATAATGTGCTCAGTCTCTGCTTTGACAGGGCTTAAGATGCACAAGAAGCAATAAGAAAAATCACATTTTATTTACATGCCTTGTCCTTCTATGCTCCAAATCACTCATGTGTATTAGAGTCAATAATTCAGACACGTCTTCAAAATCTCTTAGTTCAGAGTAATTACTCACTGATGATGAGACGACTTCCACCTGAATAAAGAAAGCCTTGCACAGATTTTTTTGGAAGGCAACACCATCTTTAATCTTTCCTTATCTCTATTACAATAGCAAACCAAGCGCTTAAACCAATCGATTCCTGCAGGCTCTGTACCTTGTCAGCATGAACTGCTTTTGGAGCAGGTTTGGTGCCCGAGATAATCTACTGAATCCTCCTCCAAGAGGTGCAACATTGCTAACAAAACTGACACACTTTGGTTGGGCATAGGTGGGATTTCAACCTTCTGGGGGCAGGGACCTCTGAGATCTTTTGAATTTGAGACGGCAAAGATTCCACATGGGATTTTGTGACTTCAAAACATGCGCTATACCACAAACCTAGGACCCTTCCCTCAGAAGTTAAAGCATCTTCTACCTTGTAGGGGCATCTTAAGGAGCTAGCGTGGCAATTTGAGATCTAATTCTTTGCAGGGCCCAGTTACAGTTCAACTGGAGAAGACCTAAACTTCAGAAAGCTCTCAGTACTTATCTACTGTAGATTTCCAGGTTTCACTGTGGGGATTTATGAGACACCAAGTCATGGCTGTGTCAAACTACTGGAAGAAAGGACTACCTCGACTATGGTTAAAATCCTATCCACAATTTCCTGGGAGTAAGCCCTATTGACTATAATGGGACTTACTTCTGAGTAGACATGCATAGGATTCGACTCTAAATGCTGCAAATGGAAACAGCTGTATTTTGAACCATCCTTACATTTTTTTAAAAATTGTGAGCCCTTTTGGGATAGGGAGAAATTTAATTATTTAATTTTCTCAGTCAACTTAATTTAAATTAGATTTAAGAAGCAACAATCTCAGTTCAAATGATCTAAGGTGTGATCTTCTGCCTACCCCAGTTCCGATTGTTTTCTAGCTCTAAATGTGAGGACTCTCTGTAGGCTGGAAATTGCTTCACGGCTCAATGCGGTATGAATGGGTTATGTCAGAATGCCAGATGCAAGGGAGGGCACCAGGATGAGGTCTCTTGTTATCTGGTGTGCTCCTTGGGGCATTTGGTGGGCCGCTGTGAGATCCAGGAAGCTGGACTAGATGGGCCTATGGCCTGATCCAGTGGGGCTGTTCTTATGTTCTTATGAAGACGGTATGAGCCAGATGCTGTGTACAGCGCACACATGCCTCAGGTAGATCATGTGCAAAGGAAAGTTCCCACTCAACTAGGAAGACAAAGAAGAAAGAAGCCAGAATATTGATATTGCCTAATAAAAGACTCACAGTAAATTCCACGTATTTAACATAACGAGAAGTGCTTTTGCCGTCTTCCAGATAATTTCTGGGTCTGGCAAGCGCAAATGCTGATTTGGTCTGTTTTGCCTTTATCCAGGCGGCGTTCCAGAAATCATAATTACTACAATTTTCAGCAAATCTGTGCTCTCTGAATGAAGTGTTCAGGGCTTTTTATAAACTTGCATGGAAAATGGAATCCAAGTTCATAAATACTTCAGATACTCAGAATTTGGTGAGGCTGTTCTAGGAGTTCATATGGGGGAAGAAAAAGGTCCATCCTGTTTTGCATGCCTGATGATGTGATTTGGTCAATCCCTTTACGAGAAGCCGTTGCGAGTGGAATTTGGGTCGCTAAACAAATGTGAGGAAAAGTCAGGTCGTGGGTTCCTCTTTTTAAAAATGGACCTTTAAAAAAATCAGTCTTGAAATCATGGCAAAAATCTCTACAAGATGTCAGGTTTATATTTGGGTCCCAGGGCATCAGCAGTAGCTCTTGCAAGGTCTGTGAACTTAAGAACATAAGAACAGCCTCATTGGATCAGGCCATAGGCCCATCTAGTCCAGCTTCCTGTATCTCACAGCGGCCCCACCAAATGCCTCAGGGATCTCACAAGACAACAAGAGACCTGCATCCTGGTGCCCTCCCTTGCATCTGACATAGCCTGTTTCTACAATCAGGAGGTTGCACATACCCATCATGGTTTGTAACCCGTAATGGATTTTTCCTCCAGAAATTTGTCTAATTCCCTTTTAAATGCATCTAGGCCAGATGCCATTACCACATGCTGTGGCAAGGAATTCCACAGACCAACCACACGCAGAGTAAAGAAATGTTTTATTTATAATTATTATAATTAAATATTATTTTCTGTGCTTGGAAGGAATTAGCACTGTCAGAGCTTGTGACCTTCTTCCCATCCAAATTTCTTCCTGGAATTTGAGATTCCAAATTATGCAGGGCTGACCCGGTCATGAGGTTGCCGGAGACATTAAACTCAGGGAGCAGACCAGTGGGGCAGAGACACACTTCCATCCACCTGCCTGCTACCACACCTTCTCCTAATCTTGATTCCTGGATTTAAAAGAGGGAAAAGGGAATGGAGCCAAAGAGGAAGCGTAAAGGAGGAGGAGGCAATAGCAGAGGTGCTCTAGACCAGGGGTGTCCAAACTTCTTGGCAGGAGGTCCACATCATCTCTCTGACACTGTGTCAGGGGCTGAATTAATTTACATTTCAAATGTGAATAAATTAACATAAATGAATATATTAGAGATGGAATTTGTATGAATGAATGAAGGTCTTGCAATAGCTCAAGGCCTATAAAAGTCCTTGCACAAAGCAAGGCTAGCCTTTTCTTCACTGCCATTGCTGCATCACAGACCTGAAACAGCAAGCAGTGGAGGGAACACTTGTCCCACAGCTCATGCAAGAGGTCAAACAGTCATCTTCACACTGAGAGCAGTTGCATCAGGCCAGCATGGGCTCCAGCAAGTCTTCAGAAGGCCAGATGCTCATTGAAGACTGGGGGCTCCCCGCGGGCCGGTTTGTGAGTTCCTGAGGGCCGCAAGTGGCCCCCGGGCCGGGGTTTGGGCACCCCTGCTCTAGACTGACACTCTCCTCTCCACCACACTACCTCTTCCACTCTGTTCCTCTCTTCCTTTTCAGATCCAAGGAGCAGGAGAAGTTTGAGCAGGCTGATCAGATGTCATAACCCCAAAAGTGGACCAGGCACCCCAAAATGTAGGACATCCAAGAAAAATGTAGGGCACAACAAAATAAAAGTGAAAAACACTTGTCTATTGTTTTCATGGGGTTAAACATGATATTACTTATTATTAAATTTAAAATTCTATCTTATATAATTTATTAATCACAAGAAATCTAAGTGCAGCCTGCAGGGGCCCGCTCACAAGGAAAAGGAGAACATGAAAGATTTTTCTAGGACATGAGACTACAAAAGAGGATATGTCCAGGAAAAAGAGGACATCTGGTCACCCTGAGCAGTGGAGGCACCACCAGGTAAGGAGGAACAGTATTGAACACGCCTCCCCCAGTAACAAGGAATCGTGGACTAGTGATATTTTTAATGCCTTATAAGGCATTAGAAGACTCAGGGAAACCTTGTAAGGCGTTAGAAAGTCAGTTCTGGTTTCTCCGTGAAACCGAAACCAGAAGTCACATGTTTTCAGCTGCCGAGTTCGGTCTGAGCCCAGCAAAGGCCACGGATGGATGTCTGCTGACTCTGCTGAGCTCAGAAACCCCTCTGGAGGCAGGGGGTAGACTTTCTTTGCCTCCAGAGGGTCTAGGCCATGGGGGACATATGGGCGTTTGCCCATACCCACAGTTTCAACTATCCATGGAGGGTTCTGGAACGGAACCCCAGCAGATAAGGAGGCAGTCCTGTACATCACCTTGCATTCATGGAAGGTTTGCTGCAGTGCAGTCTAAGAAGCAGGGGCTTCTCCTCATCGTAAGATGAAAACTTCCATTCTACAGAAGTCAGGGATGCCATATTTATGTCTTTACTTAAGTGTGCGCTTGTCCTTGTAGGCTCTCGGTAGAGGGCTGGCGTGTTCTCCGTTAAGTACTTCATTCTGCAAGGCTGCCAAGGGGAAAAATAAAAAATAAAAAAAGACCTATGTGTTCAAATGATCAGTAGATTCCTGTCCTGATTCACAGGGGACTATTTATTAGCAATTCACCCTGCGGGCTGCTCCTGTGCTGTTCCGAGGGTGGAAAAATGAGAAGCTCGTTGATGGATGGCGAGGGTCACTCTGTGGCATTATTGCTGGACCAGGCCCAGCTCTTTGTGATTGCAGCTCAAATGCTGCTTGGTGATGTGATGGTTTCCATGCCTCTCTTTGCATTCCCAGGGGTCTGGGTACAAGAGGTGGGACAGGCAATCAGGGATGGAGAGTAGAGGATGCAATTTAAAGGCTTTTCCTTTATCAAAGGTGGAAATCAACCTTGCTGGGGAGGGGTGGGGGAGATGTTAATTTTAACCTGATAGTGACTACTTTTCAATTCCTACTTTGTCATCCATTTGTCTTGATGGGAGTTTCTGCTTCATTAATCACAACAGGCTTGCAAACAAATTATTTCCCATCAATCTATATCCAGGGCTGGCCGAAGTTCTTCTGATGCCCAAGGTGGCAGGCCAAGTGCTGCCCCTTCCCCAATGTTACGCCAGTCTCTACCCCTCTCACTCTCCAATGTTTCTGCGTGGAACTCCCGTACCTTCCTCATTTCCTCTTTCAATCCCAAGGAGTGGAAAGAAAAGGAGGACCTGCGGAGGCAAGTAGGTGGGCAGAGATGGGCAACTGACCCCACCAATCAGCTGACGGAGGTGACCTGGATTGGAAAAGAAAGAGGGGAGACTACAGAAGTATGGAGGAGAGGACAGCAGAGCGGTAGGCTGGAGTGCTGGAGAAACAGAGGCTGGCACATCACCAGGTAATGATCAAGTCAAGTCAACCTTTATTAGGCATAAACGTTTAGTAGGTGAAGACTCGGTACGGGAACCGTAGAGAGAATATAAACCTAAGTAATACACAGATATATGTCTATGTGCACGGCTACGTGTACACACAGATACAAACGTACAATACATTTTACATACAAACATGTAATAATTAAAAACAAAACAAAACAATCAGTTACTCTGCAGATACTGCCAAATATGTAGTGTACTCAGTGATTACTTGCTACAGAAAGCTTGGCTCGATTCAAATTACTCAAATTTAGGAACTGTGCGACTGAGAGGGTTGTACGCTCTACATCACCTGCTAGAAGGAATTGAATTATAGCTTTCTCAGAATGCCCTGTTTTAGCATGGAGCAAGGGAGAGAGAAATTGCTGTCTTAGTGCTTGACATCTGGGACAGTGCAACATAACGTGTGTGGATGTTTCTACTTCACCTAAATTGCAGCTACATAAACGATCTTCCCAGGAGGCGTTTCTAAATCTGCCATGTAAGTCATTAGAGGGGGTCATGTTACAACGTGCCAAGGTAAAGGCCAGGTAATGATGTGCACAACTGATAATTTACCCAGCTTGTAATTGATGTGCGGAACTCCTTGCCACAGGAAGTTGTGAAAGCACCTGGCCCTGAAAGTCTTTAAGATTGCACAGATTTATGGAGGAAAAGTCCATCATGGGTTATGAGCCATGATGACTGCATGCAGGTGTTAGAAGTAGCCTATCTCTCAATGCCAGATACAAGGGAGTGGCAATAGGAAACAGGTATCATATTGTCTGTGTGCTCCCAGAGGCAACTGGGGGGCCGCTGTGAGATACAGGAAGTTGGACTAGATGGGCCTATGGCCTGATCCAATGGGGCTGTTCTTATGTTCTTAACTACAATTCCCAGGAAGCCTTGCAGGTCTCTTGTTATCTGGTGTGCTCCCTGGGGCATTTGGTGGGCCGCTGTGAGATACAGGAAGCCGGACTAGATGGGCCCATGGCCTGATCCAGTGGGGCTGTTCTTATGTTCTTAACTACAATTCCCAGGAAGCCTTGCAGGTCTCTTGTTATCTGGTGTGCTCCCTGGGGCATTTGGTGGGCCGCTGTGAGAGACAGGAAGCTGGACTAGATGGGCCCATGGCCTGATCCAGTGGGGCTGTTCTTATGTTCTTAACTACAATTCCCAGGAAGCCTTGCAGGTCTCTTGTTATCTGGTGTGCTCCCTGGGGCATTTGGTGGGCCGCTGTGAGATACAGGAAGTTGGACTAGATGGGCCTATGGCCTGATCCAATGGGGCTGTTCTTATGTTCTTAACTACAATTCCCAGGAAGCCTTCCAGGTCTCTTGTTATCTGGTGTGCTTCCTGGGGCATTTGGTGGGCCGCTGTGAGATACAGGAAGTTGGACTAGATGGGCCCTTGGCCTGATCCAATGGGGCTGTTCTTATGTTCTTCTCTCTCTTGCTAGCTCTGTTGTGCGCGTGCTCGTTCTCTCTCTCTCTCTCTCTCTCAAAGCAAATTCTTGCTAAAGGATGAGTTGCGAGGCTCTCTGTGTGTGTTGATTTGCTCATACGCATTCATGACCAAGCTGTGTGATTCCATCACCAATGCATAAAGTCTGCAGTGACTCCTTCTTCGGATTAACTGAAACATTGTGCTGTCTTTGAATGACTTCAATGCATATTCTAGTAGACGGTAAGTAGACCAGACAGGATGGATTCTGGTGGAATCCAGCCTTTCTTCATTAGCATGCTGGCTTCTATTCCTCTCTGTGGAGAGAGAAGACGAAGACTGGAGCACACAGCGACAGGTGTGTAATACAAATTACACATTAAGATTCCCTCTGGCCGTACTCTTCTGGGAAGAGATAGCGAGGCTGCAGAAAGAGGTCCCTATTTCGGAATAAGTTTGCAAAAAAAAATGGACAACAGCAGAATGTTTTGAGAAAATGCTCTGGGGAACTCAAAGTATTCCTGCAAGTAGAATTGAGGTGAACAGAGCTTTGATCGCCTACGGATGAGCACAAAGGCTCTTTTCCACTGGCGACCCTGGGCCGGGTGCCACTTCTCAGCCTTTTGGCTAAGATCAAGTGTAGTTTGTGTAGTGAAGTTGAATAGAATTTGGGCCTTACGTGCCTGATTCACTGTTTTTATGAGGCATCTTGAATGAGCCTACAGGTAGACTGCAATGGAACTGATCAGTTCCCTTCCCATACTCGCCGGTAGTGGATCACTCCTATGGGATATAGTCTTTCTTCTGTGCTAGTTCTGGACATAAGGTGTGTTAGCAGAGCTTCAGATGTGTTCACACATGCAGCTGCCTCCTGGCATATCTGTGCATCTGGGCATGAGCCTTGTTCATAAGTACGAGAGGACCATTTTTCTACGTGTCACATTTAGTGTACAATCGGTGTACAGTGGACACAGATTGTTGCTGGGACCCAGGTACAGCCATGCGCATTAAAATGGGTACCTGGGCACAACATGACATGCAAACAGCCCTATTCTGCCTCTGACCATTTGCGCCGGCAGCCCCTGAGCGCATGACAGCGACATGGCTTTTATGACATCAGAACAGTACTTACATAGCAGCAAACTGGGAGTTCTGCTCCCACAAGTGCCCTATACTAAGCCCCACTGACTCCTTGTTGGCATCCTTCAGTCTCGGAAGACTATGGTATTGCGCTCTGAATGGTAGTTCTGGAACAGAGTGTCCTCTCCAGTGCGCGAAGCCTGGGTAAAGTAGGTATGGAGGACAGGCTGTTTCCCATGCAGCAAATCCCCCCTCTCCACGTCGCTGAAATGGTCCAATGGAAAGGCAGAGGCCAATGCAGTTGGTTCCAGTGGCGTCGCAGGAGTTGCCAGAACGTGACTGTGTTCAGCCATGAACTGCCTCAGGGACTCCGGCTCCGGATTTTGCCTCGAGGTTGACTCTTGAAGCCTTTTCCATAACTGGATGTAGCCACAAGGCAGTGGAGGTTTGGGATCAGAGTTTTCCTTCTCTCAGATGAGCTGCCTTCCCAGGCTGACGAGTCCCATCTACCCGGTGGCTGTTTAGTCGCCTCTTACAACAAGTACAGCCAAACTGAGGGCCTATTCTTATCCCCCAGCCCCACTGACTATCACTGTTAAAAATATATACACAGTAGCCGATTAGAAATACAAATCTGTAACATTTCTTCCAATGCAATCACCTACCACAGTCATATAGAGTCTCATATAAGAAAAATAAAATGCACATTGAAATAAATGGGGATCCACCTGAAATTGGCTTGCAACCCACCGAAGTGGATCCCAACCCATGGTTTGAGAAATGCTGCCCTATAGGATTGGGCCCTCAGTTTAATTCCTGCCGATGCCATAGCACCTCGTGGGTCAACAATAGCAGGTACATCATTTATCACACCTCGTTCCCTTGCACACTATTTTGGCCTTTGGCAGGTGGAGAATAAAATATCGCACATGTTGGGAACACATTTCTGAAGGTGACGAGGATGCATCTTTTCCTTTAAAAAGGTTGAAGAAACAACTGACAATGTGTTCGCACTTCTGCTGTGAAAATGCCTGACTTTGAACTGAATTGATGTGCCAAATGTGGCTTTTCACTCTCTATCTCTCTCCCCCCCCCCCACCATGGATGATTGATTTATGAGCTTTATGAACCCATAACCCATTCAAGCTGAAGAACAGTGAAGGCAAGAGTTTTCTTGGACAGCAGTGGTTCTCACTCCTTTAGTACCGGGACCCACTTTTTAGAATGAGAATCTGTCAGGACCCACTGAAAGTGATGTCATGACCAGAAGTGACATCACCAAGCAGGAAAATTTCTAACAACCCTGGGCTGCAATTCTACCCACACTTACCCAAGAGTAAGTCCCATTTACTACCATTATTAAAAGCATCTTCATAGTAGTCTGTTAAAAGTACAGATTTGTGACATTTCCTCAAATGCAGTCACGTGCCTTGGTAGCATTGAAGCTAATATATTAAAGTAAAATATTGAAATGAATGGAGATCCACCTGAAATGCGCAACCTCCTGATTTTAGAAATGGGCTATGTCAGAATGCCAGATGCAGGAGAGGGCACCAGGATGCAGGTCTCTTGTTATCTGGTGTGCTCCCTGGGGCATTTGGTGGGCCGCTGTGAGATACAGGAAGCTGGACTAGATGGGCCTATGGCCTGATCCAGTGGGGCTGTTCTTATGTTTTCCTTGCTTCTCTTGCTGCCTGGTTTTGGCAAGAAAGAAGGGAATAGAACAGAAGACGACGTGTAGAGGAGATGAAAGTGGAGGCCTAGCAGGTCTCAACACTTGGCGTGCTACTTCAACTCCAGACCCTTGCTCAACAAACCAGCCCTACTCTGGAGGGAGTATAGAGTATATTTCCTCTTCTAATCCATTCCCCTCCTCCTCTTAAAATTCAGGGGGTAGCAGCAAAGGCAAATGGACAATGGTCCACTGTTTGAGGCAGCTACCTCAGTCGGCCTCATGGATGGGCCGGCCCCGTGGATGAATCAATGGCTAGGTTCCCTATGAGGCAAGTTCCTTCATTCCTAACAGCACTGTCATGCCATGCCAGTGGTGTCACTGGAGAGGGTAGGGGCCGCACCGGGTGATGCGTACGGGGGCGGAAGGTGACAACACTATTTGCCAAAATTTTTAACATCTTGGTATTTTTGAATAACATCCTCAAGTTATATATTATTTGATGCATAATTTCTTGTGGAATGCAATGAAACAAACTGTGTTGAAAAATCTCTATTCTATCAAAAGTTACAGCCAAAAATAAAACCAGTGGGGCAGGGGAATAGCGCATCACCACGCCCACTGGCCAAGGGTGTTGCCCCACCCACTGCATGGGAGGGGTCCATCATGGGGGGTGATCCGTTGGCCTCTAACACCGGGTGATGCAAACCCTAGTGCAGGGGTGCTCACACTTTTTTGGCTCGAGAGCTACTTTGAAACCCAGCAAGGCCCGGAGATCTACCAGAGTTTTTTTTACAATGTTCGCGCCATCATAACATATAACATTTATGTGTACAATGTATGTTGGTGTACCTTGAGCCCCACTGAGTATAACAGGACTTACTCCTGAGTAGACATGCCTAGGATTAGGCTGTGAGGCTGCAATCCTAGCCACACTTACCTGGGAGTAAGCCCATTGAGTACAATAGGCCTTACTCCCGGCGTTTCCTCCCAGAGGCACCTGAAGGGGGGGTCGTCACTCCGCAATCTACTCATTTTGCCTCGCAATCTACCGGTAGATCGCGATCCACCTATTGAGCACCCCTGCCCTAGTGAGACCTCTGTGTCGTGCCACCCAGTTAGGGTGTATGGTTGGGCCAGTTGTGTCCTGCTTGAAAAGAAGGGTGGGGCAGCTGTGTCACGGCAGAGAAAAGATCACGTAGAAAAGGATGAGAGGCAAGAGAAAAAAAAGATTTCAAAGTATGGAGCCTTCTCAGTGTCCGGCTCACAGCACATCTCAGAGGATAATAAATGGGAGGGTACGGTCTGTATTCTCTCTGTGCAGTGGGCAAGGATTTTTCATTTCATGCTTCATTCCCAGCCTGCCGCTGTGATTTCAGAGCCGGCACCTCCGCTTCGCACAAAAAGGAAGGACAACAATATATTTATTGCTGCCCGGCGACATGGAGTCCAATTCCATTTCTCATCGCGATCGCCAGGCAGCTTCTCCCCATTTCGAAACAAAGCAAAGACATAAGAGAGGAGCAAAAACTCACTGGCTTGTTAGCTCTTGCAGCCAGTGGTGTATCTAGGGTGCGGCAAGTGGGACTCTGCCTGGGTGACATCTGCCTGGCCCTGAGTGCCACTTGAAGGAGGGTGCCAGGCACGGACTTTCCCAGATTTTACTGATAGTGCGTTTTCGTACCACCATCAATGGTGAGTTTTTGCACCAGTTTCTGGTGACCTCCACAAAGAGGTAAATGCCTGTAGAAAAAAAAAAAAAAAAAAAAAAAAAAAAACCACAACTCAAGGCACAATCCTAACCAGGTCTACTCAGAAGCAAGTCCTATTTTGTTCAATGGGGCTTACGCTCAGGAAAGTGTGGTTAGGATTGCAGCCTCAAGGTGTTTCTGTATACCTGAAACAGAGGTGTTGCAATGAGGAATGAATTCACTTGGGGGAATGGACAGGGCTGGCTTTCCATCCCATGATCTGCATTGGGACAGGGGTGCAATTTCAGTGCTTGCCATGGGCGCCATCTTCCCTAGGTATTCCACTGCTTGTGGCGTCACGCCTGAGAATGAATGAGCGGTGCGAGCGGGACCCCCTTCTCAAATGATTTTTCTTGCCCTGATTTGTGCCCACACAGTTCTAGAGAGTTCCACAATTTCTGCTTGTCCGGCTTCTTTACTGCAGCGCCGGATGGCAGTTGCGGAAACACTGGGATGCTCCAAAACGAGGTCTGCAAGACCAAGTCC
Source organism: Tiliqua scincoides (assembly GCF_035046505.1). Taxonomy (NCBI): domain Eukaryota; kingdom Metazoa; phylum Chordata; class Lepidosauria; order Squamata; family Scincidae; genus Tiliqua; species Tiliqua scincoides. The sequence goes on along the minus strand of NC_089831.1, from coordinate 10,158,303 downwards.
TGATTAGGCAAGGTCCTTTAAGGGCAACTGTTTCAGAGCAAGAGACATGATGACAGCCAGCAATGTAGCCGCAGAAGTGCCTCTCTTTCTGTAGGCCTCGGGGTGACCCCGAGGGCCAACGTCACCATTGCCAAAGTTTTCTGCTCGGACTTCTCTTAATAAATCAACGGCCACTCTAAAGACGCATTCCATTATCTCCACATTTTTGCTTTCATGGCATTTGATATATGGCCTCTGCTACAGTGATTCATGCCATCGGGATATTTGTTCCTGGAAGTTGCATACTCTGGGCTCTTTATAGCGCTGGCTGTCATAAATTCACGCAGGACAGAGGCTGTGCAGGAAGCACAGGAACTTCTCAAAGATGACCGGTTATTGCTGTGCGTATGGACCAGCCTGGGCAGTCATATAGCTGCTTGCATATGGCTCCAGCAACAGGCCAGGAGGCGTGAGACTCCAGATCAGTCTCTTTAAGTTCTTGCCACGATCCAGGAAGAGGGGCGGAGTCTGAGAGACATTGTTCCTGCCTTTGTGGCCCTTGTTAGATCAAGTTCCTTACTTGGAGAACTCAACTGTTCCATAGCCTTGCCTTGTTGACATCTACTTAGGGGGATGGATCAGGGCAAGATAGCTGGCAGGAAGGGTGTAATAGAATAAAGGAGGACCACAGACCAGAAGGCTACTCCTTTAAGATCTAACCACTATAGACCAGTGGTTTCCAAACTCCAGACTGTGGGCTGGGTTTGGCATCACAAAATTACCCATAATCACAGCAGGGGCCGCACAGTGAAACTGTGCAGGGAGGGAGGGAAGAATGGGGCAGGAAGGTGTGGGACGGGGTGGGTCCAGTGATGCTGGTGTGTGCCAGATCCTATTTTCTCCTTGGACTTACAACAGCTAAACAGCTGGTGCAGGTCCTAGGGGCTTAGAGACTCCCTTCCAAAATCTCCCACTCTGCCCTCCCCCCGGCTGGACACAACATGCACCTTTTTGGCATGGCTGCACCAACAGAAGGGGGGAGGATCAGGCCATTAATTTCTGTGTAGGTGCCATGCAGCTGACTCCCTGATTTTAAGCATCCTTACGTAGAGATAGGGTAGATGGGACTCGTTAGCCTGGGAAGGCAGCTCATCTGAGAGAAGGAAAACTCTGATCCCAAAGCTCCACTGACTTGTGGCTACATCCAGTTATGGAAAAGGCTTCAGGAGTCAACCTTGAGGCAAAATCCGGAGCCGGAGTCCCTGAGGCAGTTCATGGCTGAACACAGTCACGTTCTGGCAACTCCTGTGACGCCGCTGGAACCAACCGTATTGGTTTCTGCCTTTCCATTGGACCATTTCAGTGACGTGGAGAGGGGGGATTTGCTGCATGAGTAACAGTCTATCCTCCATATCTACTTTACCCAGGCTTCGCGCACTGGAGAGGGCACTGTTCCAGAAACACTATTCAGAGCGCGATACCATAGTCTTCCGAGACTGAAGGATGCCAACAACGTAGAGATGGAACCTACCTAAATTAACAGGCCTCCCTTCCCTTCTTTAACAACAGAAAGCAAGAGCCTCATCTCCAGTTGGGCCACAGGGTCTCACAAAGGGTGATGCAGAAATCAAGGGGCGCAATGGGAACAGGCCATGCGCCTGCAGGCCTCCTGAAAGATGTTATCAGCCCAGAAATTGTGCAAGTCCTCGGCAAAGCAGCCTCCACTGAGGCATGCCCAAGTGAACATGCCTGATTCTGCAATGATGCTGTGAACTATTGACCGGGTAGTATGCTATTTTTAAAAAGCTGAACATGATGTTCCTTCATCTCGGTCCAGCGCAAATCTCTGATTTTGACGTCTCTTAACACAAGACCTGCATTATATTTCACACTTAAGGGAAATCCGTAATTCCGTTCAAGGTATAGGACGAAAAGTTAGTTGTGAATAATTCAGTGCCAGGCTGGAGAGGAGTACTCCACCTGGGATTGTCAATATACTCTGTTGTTGTTGTCGTTGTCGTCATCATTGCTGCTGCCATTGCCATTGGCATCATGTACAGCCTGCCAGGTGCTGCTGGTTGGATTTAGCCTGCTGAAAATCAGGTCCTTTCACTGGTCCTCTCCTTCTCCATCCTAGATCGGAAAAGGAAGAGCAAGGGCAAGAGAAAGGGGAAAAGTGGAGGGGAGCAGAGAGCTGAGCTAGAGAGTGGGTCAATGGGGCAGCATTGGCATGCTGTGTCAGGCATCAAGGGGTCTAGGGCTGGTCCTGCCCTAGAGGGACACTGCCTCTCTATATAGACAACACTGATCTCGATAGACCGATAAGATTGCTTCCTATGAAATGCATTGGAAACTACCTGTGTGCAGGGTCTCTCAAACTGTGGGTCGCAAGCTGATTTCAGGTGGGTCCCCATTCATTTCAATATTTTGTTTTTAATACATTAGACTTGTTGCTACCACGGCATGTGACTGCACTGGGGGAAATTGTACAGATTTGTACTTTTTAACAGGCTACTCTGTATATGCTTTTACAATGATAGTCAATGGGACTTACGCCTGGGTAAGTGTGGGCAGGATTGCAGCCTAGGATTGTTTAAAATGGTCCTGTTGGATGATGTCATTTCTGGTCATGACATCACTTCTGGTGGGTCATGACATATTGTCTTTCTAAAAAAGTTGGGTCCTGGTGCTAAAGATTTGAGAACCACTGACCTACGGAGTAGTAACTGCACTATTTGTGCGTGGTAGCAGGGTACTTGGTCAGATCATGCTCCTTCAACATTGGTGCGCCCTACAGCGATGCCCCCCACATTCATCAGTCTATTCCTAATGAGGGAGAGCAGTACTGTGCTTGCTGGCTATGCCCTTTCAATGATGGTGCCAGGAATAATACTTTCTCACCACACCTTGACATCCATGTGCTTCATTTGAGGTTGAAGTAAGACCATAAGAACATAAGAAGAGCCCTTCTGGATCAGGCCAATGGCCCATCTAGTCCAGCTCCCTGTATCTCACAGCGGCCCACCAAATGCCCCAGGGAGCACACCAGAGAACAAGAGACCTGCAAGGCTTCCTGGGAATTGTAGTTAAGAACATAAGAACAGCCCCACTGGATCAGGCCATAGGCCCATCTAGTCCAGCTCCCTGTATCTCACAGTGGCCCACCAAATGCCCCAGGGAGCACACAAGGCAACAGACACAACCTGCGTCCCGGTGCCCTCCCCGCATCTGGCAATCAGAGGCCACCTGCCTCTAAAACCAAGAGCTTGCACATACCTACTATGTCTTGTAACACGTAATGAACTTTTCCTCCAGAAATTCGTCCAATCCCCTCTTAAAGGCATCCAGGCAAGATGCCATCACCACTTCCTGTGGCAAAGAGTTCCACAGACTAATTACACGCTGGCTAAAGAAATATTTTCTTCTGTCTGTCCTAACTCTCCCAACACTCAGCTTTAGTGGATGTCTCCTGGTTCTAACATAAGAACATAGAACATAAGAACAGCCCCACTGGATCAGGCCATAGGCCCATCTAGTCCAGCTTCCTGTATCTCACAGCGGCCCACCAAATGCCCCAGGGAGCACACCAGATAACAAGAGACCTCATCCTGGTGCTCTCCCCTACATCTGGCATTCTGACTTAACCCATTCCTAAAATCAGGAGGTTGCGCATACACATCATGGCTTGTACCCCATAATGGATTTTTCCTCCAGAAACTCGTCCAATCCCCTTTTAAAGGCGTCTAGGCTAGACGCCAGCACCACATCCTGTGGCAAGGAGTTCCACAGACCGACCACACGCTGAGTAAAGAAATATTTGTTACGTGAGAGGGAAAAGAGCATCTCTCTATCCATTCTGTCCATTTCCTGCATGATTTTGTATGTCTCAATCACGTCCCCCCCTCAGGCGCCTCTTTTCTGAGGCCAACGTATGTACAATTCCACCTGTATAGTATTGGCAACCTTCAGTCTCGAAAGACTATGGTATCGCGCTCTGAAAGGTGGTTCTGGCACAGCGTCTAGTGTGGCTGAAAAGGCCAATCCGGGAGTGACAATCCCTTCCACACCGGGAGCAAGTGCAGTCTGTCCCTGGTCTGTCTCCCTGGCTATGGGCCTTCCTTCTTTGCCTCTTAGCCTCAGACTGTTGGCAAAGTGTCTCTTCAAACTGGGAAAGGCCATGCTGCACAGCCTGCCTCCAAGCGGGCCGCTCAGAGGCCAGGGTTTCCCACTTGTTGAGGTCCATCCCTAAGGCCTTCAGATCCCTCTTGCAGATGTCCTTGTATCGCAGCTGTGGTCTACCTGTAGGGCGCTTTCCTTGCACGAGTTCTCCATAGAGGAGATCCTTTGGGATCCGGCCATCATCCATTCTCACGACATGACCAAGCCAACGCAGGCGTCTCTGTTTCAGCAGTGAATACATGCTAGGGATTCCAGCACGTTCCAGGACTGTGTTGTTTGGAACTTTGTCCTGCCAGGTGATGCCGAGGATGCGTCGGAGGCAGCGCATGTGGAAAGCGCTGTTTCCTCTCCTGTTGTGAGCGAAGAGTCCATGACTCGCTGCAGTACAGAAGTGTACTCAGGACTGTACAATTCCAACATAGGTACAATTCCTTCACACACACCTGGGCTGCCCACTCCTAACCTTTGCTGGAAAAGCCAGTCCGACTGACTGTGCTGTATCCAGTGCAGGTTATGAGCAGGCTGGAGGTCACCTACTACTACTTGGATCTACACCTACTATTTAGCCATAAGGCTACCCAGGTCAGGAGTGAGGGTTAGGATGCGGCATGCACCCTGCCTCTGATCTCACCCCCTTCCAGGCTTGATCTGCCTCCTGTTTTGCCTGCCTCTCGCCCCAAAAAACCTCCTCCCCACCCCCAGAATGCCCTTCCACCTCTTCCACCCCCTGTGCTACCCAGCACAAATTTACCCTTTTGGGCCAGAGAAGGGTTCAAATCTAGTCCTCCTGGGCCGGCTCAGGCCTCCATGCTAACCCTTTCTGTTGTTGGCAACCTTCAGTCTCAAAAGACTCTGGTATCGCACTCTGAATGGTGGTTCTGGAACAGCGTCTAGTGTGGCTGAAAAGGCCAATTCAGGAATGACAATCCCTTCCACACCAGGAGCAAGTGCAGTCTGTCCCTGGTCTGTCTCCCTGGCTATGGGCCTTCCTTCTTTGTCTCTTTGCTTCAGTCTGTTGGCCAAGTGTCTCTTCAAACTGGGGGAGGCCATGCTGCACAGCCTGCCTCCAAGCAGGCCGCTCAGAGGCCAGGGTTTCCCACTTGTTGAGGTCCACTCCTAAGGCCTTCAGATCCCTCTTGCAGATGTCCTTGTATCGCAGCTGTGGTCCACCTGTAGGGTGCTTTCCCTGCACGAGTTCTCCATAGAGGAGATCCTTTGGGATCCGGCCATCATCCATTCTCACGACATGACCGAGCCAACACAGGCGTCTCTGTTTCAGCAGTGCATACATGCTAGGGATTCCAGCTCGTTCCAGGACTGTGTTGTTTGGAACTTTGTCCTGCCAGGTGATGCCGAAAATGCGTTGGAGGCGCGCATGTGGAAAGCGTTCAGTTTCCTCTCCTGTTGTGAGCAAAGAGTCCCACCCAACTTCTTATGACAAGTTTGTGACACTCAGGAGCCTTGGATTGCGCTGATGAGAATCTCTTTGACGCCTCTTTTCGTATTCACATATAGATTATTTTTGCAGAGCTTGCTCAATAACAATTTTGTTTAGCAAATTAATACCAACCAAAATAACTCACTAGCCAAGTTTGCGGTAGATGTAATGCCCCCTGGTGATGGAGCCTCACCACCCCACACTAGATTGGTGGGGGTGATGGCCCTTCATCTCCAGTGATTGCTCTTTCATCTCAATGTGACTTGGATATTCAGAAAGGGCTGCTGTTGACTTTTCTTTTTTAAGGAATGGTCAAGTGGGAGGCTACTCAGCCCGAAACGGAATTCCCAACTGCCAAAAGTCTGAGAAAAGATAGTATCGGCAAGGTAATAAAAGAAAATTAAGGCACTGGGTGGATGTTAATGGCTGATTAAAAGATATGGCAAAATCATTGCAGTATATGGCAAAGTCATTAGCCAGTAAATGGAAACTAAGCTAACAAAGGCAGGGAAAGGTAGTTAACCAAACAAATGCAACTGTGTTAGAAACACAAAGAAAGGTAAAGGATACTTCAGGTCAGTGGCATCACTAGGGCTTGTGTCACCTAGTACGGGAGGCCAGTGCACCACCCCTATGACGAACCTCCTCCCATGCAGTGGGTGGGGCAATGCCCTGGGCAGTGGGCATGGTAATGCACCATTGCCCCACCCCCACTGGGTTTTTGGCAATAACTTTTGATTTTGGCCAGGGTTGAGAATGACCCCACCTAAAACCCTGGAGAGCAATTGCCAGTCATTGTACATGATGAAGTAGTACATGACAAAGTCTACAGGGGTTCCTGCTGGAAGAAACTGGTTGGCCTTCGGTAGAAGACTCTTTATTACTTCTGCAGCTGCAGATTCAAACGGTTTCCCCACTGGGAGATACTGCCAGTCAGTGGTGACAATACTGACCTCGATGGACCAATGACCTGACACAGGGTGAGGCAACATTGTGTGTTAGGGGAAGAGGCCGTAGCAATGGTAGAGAACCAGCTTTGCCTATCAAAGTTCTCAGATCCAATCCTGGTATCTCTAGAGAGGGTTGAAAAAAGAGCCTCACATGAAATGCTTTCTCTTGTCTGATCTTGGAAGCTAAGCAAAGTCAGGCCTGGTTAGTACTTGGATGGGAGACCGCCTGTGAATACCGGGTGCTGTAGGCTTATACCATAGTCTTTCGAGACTGAAGGTTGCCAACCTTTTTAGGTCTACAGGAAGCTCCTACTGAATCAGACCATTGGTCTGTCTAGCTTAAGACCCCATAAGAGGGTCTGAAGCTCAGTGTTGGATAGACCAGTGCTGACCTAGATGATCAATCAATAATCTAACTCAGTAGGAAGCAAGTTCCTTCTGAACCTCTTTTTATCTCCTAGCCCAGCCAATAATGCAGAAGCCGTACATTTGCATGCAAAATAAAGTTGCTGTAAAACATGAATGCATCTTTTGGATCTGGTGCATAGGAGAATAAGGAAGCCCCAGGCAATGTTTTCATAAAATTCTAGCTGTGATTAATTGTCGCTAAGGCAAAGGTCTGAGAAAATAATTGTTTGTTACACACAGAGGCTGCTTGAATGCAAGCTTTTTGAACACCCCCCAACGCCCTTTGGAGTTGTCTATCAAACAACAGACCCAACACTGCAGGTGGGTTATTTCATTTCCAAAAATCTTTACACACTCGCAAAATAGCAGGTTAATCATACCCTAAACCAAATCTGTTTTGTGAATTGCAGCCCCTCACATAGCATGAAGATAGCACAGCACTGTCTTTCGAAAGAGTAACTGCTGATTATTATGTAAGATTGGTGGGAGGGAAAAGGGGGGGGGGGAAGAGCCGTAGGCACAATGAAGCTCTTTCAAACCCTATTAATTTTAGTGGGAGAGATTTAAGTCTTTTCTTAGAACTTGCCTTTTCAAAGTTCTTTGTCTCTTGTTTCTATCTTCATGTTTATAGATCATCCTTCCGACACTGGTTGGACAACCATACAGTACTGGTAGACCTCCCGTTATAGACGATGGGGCAAATGCCCTGGGTGCAAGCCTTTAGGACCCAAGGGAAGCCTCTCTGAGGCTCATGAAGGGGTCGGAAACTGTGCTTCCATTTTTCCAGAAGCATAGTTTAAAGCCTTGGGGAAGCTTCCACGATGCGGTCTACGGTCGCGTGAGGCTCCGTGAGCCTCAGGTAAATGCAGGGGGGATTTGTGTGCAGGGGGGGTTTGACATCCTGTGGGGGGGGGTGATATTGCAGACCTTTTCCCTGGGGCACAGGGCTGGGGAGGTCCACCACTGCCATACAGTGCTCGTCAATGGCTTTGCGCCAACCTGGAGTACGGTTTCAAGAGGAGTGACCCAGGGCTCTGTCTTGAGCCCAGTTCTCTTTAACAATATTATCAATCGGATACAAGGAAGGTACAAGGGGGTGTCATCAAATGTGCAGATGACACCAAGCTGGGAGGAGTAGCCAACACAATAGATGGCAGTAGAAGCCTTCAAGAAGACCTGGAATATTGGAACGAAATGAATGAAGATGAAGTTCAACAGGGACAAATGCAAGGTTCTGCACTTAGGCAAAAAATAACTCAAGGTGTAGGTACAGAATGAGAGATACCTGACTTGGCAATGCAACATGGCCTCTCACACCGGGTGACACCAAGCCTAGAGTGGGCTGCAGCATCATCACACAGGGATTTATGCTGGATTGGGCCATTAGCCTGGCCCCTATTTATTTATGCTGCATGAAGAAAGAAATGGACTAAATAGCTAACGTCATGTCATTCCCCTGTGCCAATGCTTTCCCCGCATTATCCAGTTAAATTAAACTTTTTAGCATAATAAACTGGCCTCCTGCCTACCCCTGTTCTTATAGTGGGACATAATGCTTGCATAATGGCACCACAATTATTGTAAGTGCATCCCAGTGAACATAACTGGAGCTGCACGGGGATCATCCTGTTGTCTTTAAGTTCACTTCTGAACATCCAGGACTAATTAAAATCCTACATGGAAGATTTATAAGGAAGAAGAAAAGGATTTCCCCACTGGAGTCTGCCAAAGCACCACTGTTAAGGGTTGAGATTCTTTCGAACAAGAGAATGCAAAAACTTTACTAAAGGAACTTTTGTTTCTCCCTAAGAGCCACAACAGAAAATGTTCTCTAAAAACTGAATTATCAGGAAAGACATATGAATAAAGTGGCGGCATGATGCGCGCAGTTCTTCGATCTAAGTCTCAGTGCAGATGGGCCCTTTCTCCTCCACCTGCCCCCACTGGCCAAGTGTCCTATGCGCACCTTGTTAAGGTGCACATAGAGAGATGTGGCGATTTGGAAATGTGCATATAGAAATACAGAAAGAAAAGAAAAAGACACATGGACACAAATGAATGGAGTGAATGGGAATGCATGAAAGCGGCAGAAAATGGCTATAGTAGTAGTTAGTAGTTGGCAACCTTCAGTCTCGAAAGACTCTGGTATCGCGCTCTGAAAGGTGGTTCTGGAACAGCGTCTAGTGTGGCTGAAAAGGCCAATTCGGGAGTGACAATCCCTTCCACACTGGGAGCAAGTGCAGTCTGTCCCTGGTCTGTCTCCCTGGCTAGGGGCCTTCCTTCTTTGCCTCTTTGCCTCAGACTGTTGGCCAAGTGTCTCTTCAAACTGGGAAAGGCCATGCTGCACAGCCTGCCTCCAAGCGGGCCGCTCAGAGGCCAGGGTTTCCCACCTGTTGAGGTCCACTCCTAAGGCCTTCAGATCCCTCTTGCAGATGTCCTTGTATTGCAGCTGTGGTCTACCTGTAGGGCGCTTTCCTTGCACGAGTTCTCCATAGAGGAGATACTTTGGGATCCGGCCATCATCCATTCTCACAACATGACCGAGCCAAAGCAGGCATCTCTGTTTCAGTAGTACATACATACTAGGGATTTCAGCACGTTCCAGGACTGTGTTGTTTGGAACTTTGTCCTGCCAGGTGATGCCGAGAATACGTCGGAGGCAGCACATGTGGAAAGCATTCAGTTTCCTCTCCTGTTGTGAGTGAAGAGTCCATGATTCGCTGCAGTACGGAAGTGTACTCAGGACGCAAGCTCTGTAGACCTGGATCTTGGTATGTTCCGTCAGCTTCTTGTTGGACCAGACTCTCTTTGTGAGTCTGGAAAACGTGGCAGCTGCTTTACCGATGCGTTGGTTTAGCTCGGTATCGAGAGAAAGAGTGTCGGAGATCGTTGAGCCAAGGTACACAAAGTCATGGACAACCTCCAGTTCATGTGCAGAGATTGTAATGCAGGGAGGTGAGTCCACATCCTGAACCATGACCTGTGTTTTCTTCAGGCTGATTGTCAGTCCAAAATCTTGGCAGGCCTTGCTTAAAAAGATCCATGAGCTGCTGGAGATCTTTGGCAGAGTGGGTAGTGATAGCTGCATCGTCGGCAAAGAGGAAGTCACGCAGACATTTCAGCTGGACTTTGGACTTTGCTCTCAGTCTGGAGAGGTTGAAGAGCTTTCCATCTGATCTGGTCCGGAGATAGATGCCTTCTGTTGTAGTTCCAAAGGCCTGCTTCAGCAGGACAGCGAAGAAGATCCCAAACAAGGTTGGTGCAAGAACACAGCCCTGCTTCACGCCGCTTCGGATGTCAAAGGGGTCTGATGTGGAGCCATCAAAGACAACAGTGCCCTTCATGTCCTTGTGGAAGGATCTGATGATGCTGAGGAGCCTGGGTGGACATCCAATCTTGGGGAGAATCTTGAAGAGGCCATCCCTGCTGACCAGGTCGAAAGCCTTCGTGAGATATATGAAGGCTATAAAGAGTGGCTGTTGTTGTTCCCTGCATTTCTCCTGCAGTTGTCTAAGGGAGAATACCATATCAGTGATGGACCTGTTGGCTTGGAATCCGCACTGTGATTCTGGATAAACGCTCTCTGCAAGTACCTGGAGCCTCTTTAGTGCAACTCGGGCAAACAACTTTCCTACAACGCTAAGGAGAGAGATGCCACGGTAGTTGTTGCAGTCACCCCTGTCGCCTTTGTTCTTGTACAGCGTGATGATGTTTGCATCCCTCATGTCTTGAGGTAGTCCACCTTCTCTCCAGCAGAGACAAAGGATTTCATGCAGCTCAGTGACGATGATCTCTTTGCAGCACTTTAGGACTTCAGCAGGGATGCTGTCTTTTCCAGGTGCCTTGCCAAAGGCAAGGGAGTCAAGGGCCACGTGAAGTTCTTCTAGGGTTGGTTCACTGTCAAGCTCCTCCAGCACAGGCAGGCACTCAATGTTGTTCAGCGCTTCTTCGGTGATTACATTTTCTCTGGAATATAGCTCAGAGTAGTGCTGCACCCAGCGTTCCATCTGCTGCGCCCGATCCTGGATGACCTTGCCTGCGGCAGACTTCAGAGGGGCAATTTTCTTCTGTGTTGGACCTAGGGCCTGCTTGATACCATCATACAACCCCTTGATGTTGCCCGTGTCAGCTGCTATCTGTATCTCGGAACAGAGCTGGAGCCAGTAGTCGTTAGCACATCTCCTGGCAGTCTGCTGGACTTTGCTGCAAGCAGCTCGGAGGACCTGCAGGTTGCGCTCACTGGGACAGGCCTTGTATGCTGCTTGAGCTCTCCTCTTTGGAGAGCTGGTCTGGTGAGAATCAGGTCGAGCTGGTGCCAGCGCTTTGATCTTGGGTGTCTCCAAGAGACTCTATGTTGGGGCTTCGTGTTGAAGAACGTGTTGCTGACACAGAGACCGTGATGACAGCAAAACTCTAGCAGGCGTTGGCCATTTTCGTTCATCTTCCCAGTGCCAAACTGACCTAAGCAAGTGGGCCACGAACTGTTATCAGCACCAACTCTTTTACGGGGATCTTCTTGATAGTGGTGGCCAGGTCATCATAAAATTTGTCTTTGGTTTCTTCTGGAGACGACAGAGTCGGTGCATAAGCACTGATGAGAGTGACAGGTCCTGCTGATGACTGGAGCTGCAGGGACAAAATTCTTTCACTTCCCACAGTAGGTGGGATGATGGATTTCAGCAGGGTATTTCTGACCGCAAAGCCAACACCATGTTCCCTGGATTCGTTTGGTGGTTTTCCCTGCCAGAAAAATGAGAAATTTCGCTCGACAGATCCGGAATCTGGCAGCCTAGTCTCTTGAAGGGCGACGATGTCCATCTGCAGTCTGCTCAGCAACATGTCGATGACAGCTGTTTTGCGTGCATCGTCTATTGCTTGCAGGTCATCAGAGAAGCAAGGTGTCATTATCCTTACGTTCCAGGTGCCCAGCTTTAGGGCAGAAGTTTTCTGTTTTCTATTGCATGGTGCAGAGTTGTAGATCCGCTTGTCGGTTTTCACCCTAAACCCCACGCACCCCGTGAGGTTAACGGACCGTGGCGAGGCAACACCTTACTGGCTGGGGACTGCCCAGCTTAAGGCGGGTGGTAGCTGCCCAATGAGATGCAATGATCTCTCCCACCGTCGGAAGCAGCCCCTGGCGTCATGCCCTACGCCAATCGAGCGAAGACTTATAACCGGTAACTGCTGCTTCCCGTGTTGTGCCGACGCCGTATGGCGAAGTTGGAGTGTCCTCTCCAGTGCGTGAAGCCTGGGTAAAAGAAGGTATGGAGGATAGGCTGTTACCCACGCAGCAAATCCCCCCTCTCCACATCGCTGGAATGATCCAATGGAAAGGCAGAAACCAATACGGTTGGTTCCAGCAGCGTCGCAGGAGTTGCCAGAACGTGACTGTGTGCAGCCACGAACTGCCTGAGGGACTCCGGCTCCTGATTTTGCCTCGAGGTTGACTCCTGAAGCCTTTTCCACAACTGGATGTAGCCACAAGGCAGTGGAGGTTTGGAATCAGAGTTTTCCTTCTCTTAGATGTCTCCCTATTCAACTTCCTGATAGCCACAAACCCCTCTCATGCCCCTCCCCCCTGCATTGGTATACCAATGGCTATACCACCAGAAGATTTGAAATTTAACATTTGCAAATTAAAAATATAACCGTGAAAGACTCCTCTTTGAAAATAGGACCAGAGTGTTCCGCAGTGGCGTCACTAAGGTTTACGTCACCTGGTGCAGGGGGCCAGCGCGTCACCCCCACTATCGACCTCCTCCCATGCAGTGGGTGGGGCAACTGGGTTTTTGGTTATAACTTTTGATAGAATAGAGATATTTCAGCGCAGATTTATAACATGATGGTATTATTCGGAAGTACCAAGGTTTAAAAACTTTGGATGAGAAATTTTGTCACCTTTGCCCGTTACGTGTGTGCATCACCCGGTGTGGCCCACACCTCCCCCCCCAAGCTGACGTTCAGAACCACTGATGTTCGGAACTCTATATCTGGAGTTCACTCATTCAGATGAGAGGCACTGAATTTCCCTGGAGCAGTGGGGTTCATACGTTTAGCAACAGGACCCACTTTTTAGAATGAGAATGTCAGGACCCACCGGAAGTGATGTCATGACCGGAAGTGACAGCATCAAGCAAGAACATTTTTAACAATCCAAGGCTGCAATCCTACCCACACTTACCCAGGAGCAAGTCCCATTGACTGTCATCCTTTAAAGCATATACACAGTAGCCTGTTCAAAGTACAGACCTGTCATGTTTCCCCAAACACATTCACACACCATGGGAGCATCATGTTTGAGACATTAAAAGTAAAATATTGGAATGAACAGGGACCCACCTGAAATGGGCTCGTGACCCACCTAGTGGGTCCCGACCCATAGTTTGAGAAGCACTGCCCTGGAGGGTTTGTTCCACACAGACAGGTTTGCTGTGTGATGGCTTTTCCAGCTGAGACCAACATCTGAGGTTCCTCCTTGAAAGCTATGTTCAAAATGAGGATTGCGTAGATGGCAAAGTAAAAAGTGTGTGGTGTGTGTGTGTGTGTGTGTTTACACAAATTAAATAAAGAACGCTACTTGGCAACACCTGCTTCAGAATACTGTGTTGCACATTGCTTGCAAGCCTCTTTCTCTGTATTTTTAGCTGTCTCCATAATACAGCCACTCTACCTCCTGGCAGCATAATTACAGCAATCAACATTGCTGTTCCGAGGATCTGAAATAACAAAGCTGAGACTTTCCTTATTTGTGACAGGCTCTTGAGGTGTCACAGCTCACAGAGGGGAGAGAAGCAGAACAGGGATTTCTCAGCAGAATGAATCGGGGCCACCCTTCAATGACAACCTAGAAGCTGTCTCTCTTTGGCACTGTCTATGATGGGGAATAGTTCAAAAATCCACGACGACTCTCTTTTGACCCTCTATTTCTTCCGCCCTAAGGATTTGCAGTCTGTTGTGGTTGTGGTTGTTTTTCATTTCCCCCCAGTACCACTAACAATGGGCGTCGAGCCCAATCTTCCCCATGCTATAGCATGCAGCCAGACCACTGGAACAGAGGCGTCACTAGGGGTTGTGTCACCCAGCGCGAAAGCTTGCCACGTCACCCCCCGTGATGGAACTCCTCTCATACCAGACCATAAAGAATGAATTAAAATATCATACATACTGCCTTAAAGCGGTGGCATCCTTTGCATGCCTACTCAGAAGTAAGAACTGTTACATATACAACAGTACAGGTCACCCAACAAACCAGTAACCAACAAAAAAAAAAACACCAGTGGCCAACTTGCTGACACTCACACAACTAGAATACGAGAGGTCTTATTCATCTGTGGGAGTGTCATCCGATTTATTGGGTGGCTCTGATACATGGAAACGAGAGCTGACTTATACTAACACCTCATTGGTTCTTTGCTGTGTCACAATAACATTTCATTGGCTCTCAAGCAATCAGTCTCATTGGTCAGTTTTGAGTCGAGGAAATCCCCTTTTTGTTACATAAGGCAGTTGTGTTTTCCTTTAAAAAAAAATTATAACTTATAACCAGCTTTCTGGTTATAACCGGTTACAAAAATTTGGTTATAACTTTTTATAGAATGCAGATATTTCAAAGTGATTTGCTTCATAGCATTCTGCATTAAATTACCCATCAAATGATACATAATCAGAAAATACCAAGATTTTCACAATTTTGGCTAGCGGTGTGTCAGCTGTTTTGGTGGCATATGACTGAGGAGAGAAAAGGTGCAGGGGGGTTTTAAAAAGAGGGGGAAAGATCCAGTGAGTGCAACTGCCACTGGATCCACCTGTTCCCCCCCCTCCCAGTTCCTTCCCCAATACGACCCATTTCTCCTCTCAGTTGCAAACCTCCCTCTGTGCTGGCTTACCTGCTGCCCAAAATCAGATGCTAGGATTGGGCCACTAATGTAACATGTTGTTTGGTTCCATTCCTGCTGGTTCTCCACCACCAGCCTCCGGCGTATCTGTTTTGCAGTCTGTTGGTGCCCTGCTTTCCACTTTTCTTGGATGGATCACCTTGGCATTGATGCTGGCCAGCCAATAACTGCCAGTTCTCCTCCTTGAACCCCTGCCTGATGGCCCCTGAAGCTTCCTGGCAACTCAATTTCTAGATTTTGGACTCTTTTGTGTGTGTGTGTGTGTGTGTGTGTGTGTGTGTGTGTGTACGTGTGTGTGTACGTGTGTGTGTACGTGTGTGTGTGTGTGTGTGTGTGTGCATGCCAGCCATCTCCTGTGTCTCCCATCTCTTGGGAACTGTCTGCTCCACTAAATGAGAGGCTGAGAAGATGGCCTCAAAACAATGGCCTCAACTGCTGTTGGCTGTTCCCAGATGCATTATGTAGTGCTTTCCCCAGAAACTTAAGGTTTATAGTTATCTTTTGCTTGTACCAGCCTCACTAGCTACTTGGTTGTACCTGTCTGAAAAGATGATCTTAAGTGATGAGAACCTGGAAAATAGTTGTACATAGTTTAAGTTTTCAATAACAGATATCACCTTGCTATCACTTTGCCTGTTTTTACTCATTTTTGCTGATCACTTTAGCAGTAAACACTTAAGTCACATGTGTTAAGCCATTGCTTTACTCCCTGGCCTTGCTGATGACACTAGCAGGCTCCATCAAGCCCATGTGTTAAGCCATTGCTTTACTCCCTGGCCTTGCTGATGGCACTAGCAGGCTGCATCAATCCGGTGAGTGGCCTGAAAATGCTTCTGTTAGTTTCACATCTGAAGATGCTTCTGTAAGACCTTAGAACAGGGTTTTCCAAACCCTGACCTGGCGGCCGAATCCAGGGTTTGGGGAAAGTCCTCCACTCCGTAAATGGAGCTTATTGTTCCAACCCCATGTTGTGTGTTTTCTCAGTAGATCTGGACACCGGGATGCTCTGGGCAGTCATGTCTGCCCAGACGTCCTGTTGCACAGCCTTCTGGGACATCAGGCAATAGACAACTGCCCAGGGCATCCTGGTGCCCAGATCTACTGAGAATACATGTGGCAAGGGCCCAGAATGGTAAGCTCTGGTCCGAACGGGGACCACTTTTTTGATGGACGGCGAATTTGGCAACCACTGCCTTAAAAGCAAGTGGAACTGTTTTGTAAGTTCTATGCTCTTAGACTTTAGGCAAATAAGGGCACAATCCTAACCAGGTCTACTCAGAAGGAAGTCCTATTTTGTCCAATGGGCCTGATTCTCAGGAAAGTGTGGTTAGGATTGCAGCCTAAAGCTCCTTTGTGACAACCTTGGACTACGCTTGTTTCTTCCTCGGAATCCAAAGAGCCTCCAGCTCACAGCCGGAGATCTGCAGCCCAAGACACTCTCTCTCTCTCTCTCTCTCTCTCTCTCTCTCTCTGTGTGTGTTGCCATATGAAATCAGGCTTACAGCTCCCTTTAAATATCATGACAATTATTCATTGAAATCCAGACAAAGGACAGACGTTTGTTTGTTTGTTTTCCCCCCTAAAGCCCATATGTGACTTTGAACCTTCTGGGTCCTTAAGTCACAGGGGCATTTTTTTTCAAAAACGGCACATCAAAGCAGTTGGAAGCAGACAACCGGGTAGTAAAGCCACTTCCCCTACAAAGTTTAGTTGATATGCATATTTCCAATTCCTTGTATGCTTCTCACTCTGTGGTTGGCTCATTATCTGCCCCAGTGGATCAATTAATTTTTCACCACCATCTGTTAGGCCAGTTATCACTTCCCTGGGTGATGCAGCTCCACGATGTCCTTTGACAACAGAAAGGCTGCAGCAAACTGGAGAGGCAGCAGGTGAAGCTGTTTAGTGGTTACAGCAGAGTTCGGAAAGACTGTTATTATCCTGGCTGGTGGGTGGACAAACTCAGAGTGTGTGTGAAAAGCTTCACCTTGGAGTTACTCTAGGACAAAACTGGGGCAGTTACATTTCTCTTGCCTGTTTGATCCAAAGCTATATTTATTTCAGTCATCTGCTTGCAAAGCTACGGAGTTGATTGTGGTCTGCAAGTCAAATTCAACACACAACCTCTTTACCGTTCCTAGGCTGGTTCAACACCATGAATCGAGGGATGTAAAGTCAAGTGTTCACATGCATCCTCAGTGGATGCTTGAGAAAGAGGACGGCTTTGCTAGCAGTCGGTACAAAGGCTCTCTAGGGCTTGGAAGTGTTTGCAAAATTGCAACTGCTTGTGACCCAACTGCTCCTGGAGTCTCAAATGCAGTGGGCTTGCTGTTGTGGACATGGTCACTGCCAAAGTCCCCTTCCTTCCAAGCAACGAGCTTTGGAGTGGGGTAGACAGTACACAGCACTTAAGGGACTGCGGCAGCGTCCTTCCTGGTGGGAATGCTGAGTGGGAAACAAGTGATATTTCTATCATTTCCATTAGGAGAAGGGCTCCCAGGTAGAAACCATGCAAAGAGCCTCAGTTTCCAGCTAGAGACTGTGCCAGCAGGCTCTAGAGCAGTGGCATAGCTAAGAGGGGCAGAGGTGTACATTGCCTTGGGTACCACATCTTGAGGGGGGTGCCAACCCGCAACACAATGATGGAGCCAAGGTGAAAAAGTGGCCTTCTGAGGCTCAGGGAGGTCACGTGGAGGCCTTAGAAAGGCATTTCCAGTTTTCACTTCTCTGTGACCACTTCTCAAATGCTGGGAGGTATGAAACATCTTAGGGGGTGTTAACACCCTGGTGGGGGGTGATAAATTTGTTTTTGTGCCCCTGGGTGCCAGAAGGCTAAGCTACACCACTGTTAGTCGTGGTGAGTGTGGGATCCACAGTGTGGAAGGGATCCACAGAGCCAGATCTCTTCCCCTCCTGCACAGGTAAGCACTTTGCTTGGAGGAAGGAATAACAGAGAGGCAGCTCTGTCAGTTCAATTTGCAAATGGTCAGTTCAATTCCAACAGAGGGACTGTGAGCAAGAAATAAAACCACAATTTGATTCCATGCACTTTAAACCAAACCTGAATTGGAACTGAAGGCTAAGCCGACACTCTAGTTGATAATTGGACTTTTGCTCCAGCTACATCGACACTTTGACCCTTCTTAATTTGGAACTATGCATTAGCTTTACCTCTCTTTGAAGTTGGGTTTAACGAGACGTTGGATCTTCTCAATATGACGCTTGTACTAGTTACACACTCTTTATGGTTGCCTGTAAAACGAGAAATCTTTGCCCAATGGATCTGATTTTTTCCCCCCCGACCCGCTAAATAAGTTGTAATAAACCTGAAATGTTAATGCCAATTAGAAAGGAAATACAGAATTTGGAAGCCAAAGTTGAAAGCTGAAAGGAGATGATCTGATGTCCAATCCTTATGCTTGGTTTGTTTGTTTTGGGCTATGATGTCTTCATAGCATGGTACAGTCCCTGAACATTTCATATGATTTTTTGTAGAAAATACCCAAATTGCCAGCATGAAAAGACCTGGCGATTCTCCGCTGAACTCAATATGCAACAAAAATGAATGGGGGAAAAAAACAAACAAGTGCATTTCTTAAATTACTTACCATTTTTGTCCAATGTCCCCAATTTTGCACAGATGATTCCCCAGGGGACTACTAGATATCTCAAACTATGCATGCAATTGGGTTGG
This sequence comes from Tiliqua scincoides, assembly GCF_035046505.1. Taxonomy (NCBI): domain Eukaryota; kingdom Metazoa; phylum Chordata; class Lepidosauria; order Squamata; family Scincidae; genus Tiliqua; species Tiliqua scincoides. The sequence continues at coordinate 10,139,760 of NC_089831.1, read as the reverse complement.
AAAATGACAGTGTTGTAAGCATCCGACGATGGGAGGGGGTGCATCTCAACTGAAATCAATGTAAAGCTAAAATGAATGAAAATGAATGGATTCCCTTCCTCTTCATTCATTGTCAAGTTCCCTTTCCTTTGCAGAGCACAATGAATGAAAATTAATGAGGTACATTCATTTTCATCCCCGTTTTGTTTTGATAACAAATGCACATGCCAGCAAGATTTTTCATAGCCCTCAACTGGATACCCTCCAAGTCAATGTGGTGTAAAGCTGCTCATTGGCCAATAGCTGCAGCAACATCAGTATCATTCCCATTCTCCACTGGGGTACCTACTCAATCACGCCTTATGACAGCTTTCAGGCTGAGAACTCTTTCGATCACATCCACATGGATTTCTAGCCATGACATCTTGGGCCCAATTCTATCCAACTTCCCAGAGTCAATGTGGCCATGATGCAGCTCTGCGATAAGGGAATGAAATGAAATGAAGGGCGCAATCCAAAGGCGCCCATGCACTGACGCAAGTCCCTTGCGCTGGCCCAGGAGGGTCGCAAACATGCCGTAAGACATGTTTGCGCCTCCTCAGGAGGAAGCCAAGCCAACGCTCAAAGAAGCGCCGGCTTGTGGAGGCTGACACAAGCCTCCACGACGGCTTCCTCCTTGCGAGTTGCGTCGGCCCAGCTGGTAACGTCTTACCTAGTAAGAAAGGTACGCAGGGGGGAGGTGGGGAAGAGGCAGGACAGAGGTGTTCCTGGGTGGGGGGAGGGCAGGCAGTGGGCGGCCCTGGGGCCAGGCAGGTGCAGAACAGTAGGCGGGGCTGGGATCCAGCAGTTATGCCAGATCCCAACCCCGTTGCCAGGGAGAACGGTGTGACTCCAAGCCCCTCCACTCCCCTTGGACTTGTGCCACCTGAAGACCTATAGGCACCAGCGGCCCTTACCCAGATGTAAGGGGAAATGTTTCCCCTTGCCTCTGGCTGAGCCGTTTATGGCCACAAGCTGTGCTGGATACAGCACAAGCCTCTTGTCTTGCCTGTTCCAGCGCAGGACAGGACTGTGCCCAAAATTCATTTTGTGTGTGCATTTAATTTTTGGTGACTATACAAAAGTATGACACATAAGAGCCAACCAGTAACTGATCTTGTGAATCGAAAAGGCGAAAGTGCTTGGAAAGAGCCATTCAAAACCTTTGGTTTAGAAGTGGGGGGAAAAGAAATCAAGAAAGATTTTTCTGATCAATTATTGGAAGCCAGAAAAGGTCGGTCTGCGGACACTGACGCTCCAGAGTTCATAGCCTGTGGAAATGGCTACATCATGACATCCTCGTGCCTTTGATACAATTACAACAGCAAAGTATTGTCGTCTCCAAATCGCTTTGTAATAGGTATCTTTAGGCATCTCTAAAGAGGTCTAAAATTTTATTCATCTGTGGATCTTTCTTAAATAAATTTATTCCTCATTCATACTTTAACCATCACCTAGGTCTATGCTCCTCTTTTAAACTCCGTTAGAAATCTAGTGACATTCGTATGTACACAGGGAATAAAAGGAATGACCCTGTTATCCTATTTCCTTCTCCAGAAACGAGGAAGACGGCTTTCCACATTAAGCACCAAATGGCCTGTAAAAGTGGAGGAGCAAATAAAGCCAACCTAATTCTACGGAATGGCAAACTCCAGTTGCACTTTCCTTGCAAAATATAGGGCTTCCCCCTCCCCTTTAAATCTGTCACTCTTTAAAGTCCTCTATTTCCCTGCCCCTGAAGATCATGATATTTTTTTTTTAAAAAAAGAAAGCACAAACATAGATTCCGTGAAGAAACCAGCTATGATAGGTTTCAGTGGGACTCTTTCCCCTTTCAATTTATACCCTTTTTGAAATAATGTGTGGTGTTCTTTTGGGAAAATGCTTGCACAGCCTTTTAAAAATACACTCTAGCTGTGAATCATAGACATTACAGCCCGAGAAGGCCCTCTAAATACATAGCTGTGGAGTCCCATTCCCCTGGTTATATAGGATTGTTTTCTATGATATTTCACGCACAGTTGAACGTACTTTCTTGAAGGATACAAGACCAATCAACGCATTTGGAAAAAAGAATATGGTACGGTCCTCCAGGGACTTGACAACTCTGGAAAGACACACCACGTCGGAATCCTCTCCCACGTTAAAACAAAAACAAAGCCCCACACGTTTTCCTGTGAAATTTTATCACATGGGAGAAAAAGGTTTCATGATACTGGTTTTCCTTTAAGAAGGCAGAGCCTTCAGTCAGGTGATGATAGCTGAGTTGAATCGTCTTCTTTTTCTGAATGTGCAAATTGGCACTGAACCTCATTTCTCATGTTGGTTGGCCAACGATGCATGCTCAAAATGTTAATTTTAACGGATGTTTTGGCTCAGAATTTCCCCCCGTCCAATCCATCCATCTATCTACCTATCTACCAATCTATCTATCACATTGTTTCTCAATCAGTGGCATGGAGCCAGCAGTGACCCTTGAGATGGTGTCTGGTGATACTTTTGAAACCCCTGGACATCTTCCACCTGGCAGCGAGACCAGGAACATAACACAATAAACAGCAGTACAAGGCTAGGTTCAGTGGGCAGACCTCCAAAGCACATATTTCCACGTTTGAAGAAGCCCTCCCATCCACCCTGAGCTTCTCACCAATATTTGTCATGTTGCATCTGGCCTCCCAACCCGGACATAACTGATTATGGGGTCATTTTCAGTTACTTCCAGTGGTACTTCAAATAGGTGGACCATGTGAGGGGTACAGTGGAGGACAAACATTGAGAAACTCTGATCCATCACAAACATAATTTTTTAATAACCTCCTGCTTAGCTTTGAAGCTTCCCGGGTGACCTTGGGCAAGTCACAACTTCACAGACTAACCTACCTTGCAGGGTCATTGTGAAGAAGGGGAAAAAACCATGGACACCACCCTGAAATCCCAGGAAGAAGGGCAGTACAAAATGTAAATGAATGAATGAATGAATGAATGAATGAACAATCGATATGAAGTTTAAGTACCTGTCCAAAGGGGAGCTGTAACTTTGTGGTAGAGCCCATGCTCTGCATGCAAAATGACCCAGCTTCACCTTGATATCACCAAGGAGGCCAGAGAAGCAGCATGTCTAAAACATCAGGGAGCCACAGCCAGTCAATGTCAGTTAGACTTATGGTCTGATTCTCTAGAAGGCAGTTCCCCTTGTGCCATGGCTTGTACACTCCTATTTTCACACTCCCCCCCCCCCAAAAAAAAGAGAACCCACTTCCTTAAGCTTATCTCACGTTGCTGAAGCCTTTCGTTATCTGCTGTTTAATACACATGGTTCTTCAACACTACTGTTTTAAATGTCAGGAAATGCTTGAACTTTTAAGGGGAAGATCAGCAAGGAAATGCAAGCTGACAAACATATAATTGTTGCACAATCTGTTATCAAATGCTCTAAATGATCATTGCCACCTTGGTAAATGGCATAGTGTGTTTCACCATTGTCATCATCTCCTCATTGACTGATCCAAGAGGCTGGTGGTTGAATGCCAATCAGATTGGAAAACCAGAGGGAACCACTCTCCACCTAAGGTATGTGGGTGTTTACATACCTGCAAACAAAGATAGATCTATCTATCTATCTATCTATCTATCTATCTATCTATCTATCTATCTATCTATCTATCTATCTTCACAGTTTTGTTTCTGAAAGATACACAAGTTGCTATAGTTCAGGGGTGGGAAAACCCTGGCCTGGGTGCCATTTGCGGCCCTCGGGGACCCCCAATCCGGTCCGCAGGGAACCCCCAGTCTCCAATGAGCCTCTGAGACTGTTGGAGCCCACGCTGGCCTGGACTGTCGGTTGTGACCACCAGATACGAGCTTCAGGCCGAGTTACAGCAGGGTCTCCATGTTTTTTCTGCTTTTCCCTGGGCATTATTTTAAACCCCCCACCACCATTGCCTCTGAACAACTTGTGTCTCATGTGTTTCTGGCTTGGTCTGTATGTGTTCGCTGTACAAGAGGTGTGTGGCAAACAGCTCAAAGATCTCATGCGGTTCTACATGCCTGCAATATAGTTCTCATGTGTATTATAAATATGCTCAGTAAAATTCATTTATTCATATAAGTTCCATCTCTAATGAATTCATTTACAAAAATTTATGTAAATTCAAATTTGAAATATAATTTAATCCTTTTTTCCCCAGCCCCCAGCACAGTGTCAGAGAGAAGATGTGGCCCTCCTGCCAAAATGTTTGCCCACCCCTGCTATAGTTGAATGCCTTTGATTCGTGCCATTCCAACAAACACCTATTTAAATCCATGTCCTCCAGAGGTCAGCTCTTCCAGACTCCATTATTTTGGGGAGGTCTGAAGGATTACCAGCACATTCTCAATCAACCAAAGGTACACTCATAAGTACTTATAGGTCAGGAAGCATTTTCATGTACTTGGAGATAAGTGAAGTGTTTATCTGCTAAGTCTTACAACTAGCACTCATGGTCTTTCGACATTCTTCCCATACTCCCCCGTTAATTACTATGAGGTCTGCAACAACGCCTCTATTCTTCCAGCAAGACTCCAGGAACAAAGGATACAATGGAAAGACAGTGTGTTCATTGTTTTCTAGTCTTGTGATAGTCTATTTTTCAGTGCAAGGGGTTCACAATTTTTTGATGACCTTTCCCAGACACAATTTGCAGTCACCATGGTCCCTTTCACACCAGTTTGCATTCACCATGGCCCCTTTCACCCCCTGGCTTGAGGGATGTTTTGAATTCTCCAAGATGAACAGGGAAGGAGGAGAAGAGAATTAACCCAAGGAACAATAACAACCCATAATAAAAGCACATTGTTCATCACTAGTGAAAATTCAGTCTTTGTGTCGAGTGGCATTCATCAGACTACAGCCCCTCCACCTCATCCGGGATGTCCTTTGCTCAGTCCCTCCCTGCATAAGGCAAAGCAGGGAAGGACAACAATGGATTGGTGAGGGGGAATTTTCTGGGTGGGGCTAAGGCAGTGTCTTGAATGCACAAGCCCCCAACTCAACAACCAGAGCCTGGGAATGGTTGTGCTCCAGCCCACTCACCCTTGGGATAATCTGAGATTAGCTGACCACCCCATTCTGGGGGCTGTGTAGGAAGTTTTTGCTTCCCACCTGATTGGCCCTTAGTGGGAAGTTTCTTCGCCAACCTTAGACTGTTCCTTTGGACCTTAGTTTTTGCTTAGCTAGGGTAACCACTTCTGGCAGATATAATGCAGGACAAGGAGTAGGATTTGAAATCTGGTGTGCACTCCAAGGTAGGTAAGAGACAGTAGGTGACTTAGAATAGATCTCAAGTGGCTACCCGGCTCGAGGATGCAGGGTGGTGTCCCTTCAACTTGAATTGCAAAGTTCATCTTAAAGGTTTTCAGGTTTGGGATGGGAGGAGCAATTTGCTTGCCTTGACCCCCTTTCTAGGGGTTGGTCGGGAAAATCAGGGGTCAGTGAGAGTCAAGGTGATAGCACTGAGGGAAGTGACAGTCGCAACTGTCTCCTCCTTGTAGGTGCCCACACTAAAAAGGGGATTGAGTTCTATCTAGAGGGGAACCTAGGATCCCAAAGGATCTCCTCTATGGAGAACTCGTGGAAGGAAAGTGCCCTACAGGTAATCCACAGCTGTGATACAAAGACATCTGCAAGAGGGCTCTGAAGGCCTTAGGAGTGGACCTCAACAGGTGGGAAACCCTGGCCTCTGAGCGGCCCGCTTGGAGGCAGGCTGTGCAGCATGGCCTTTCCCAGTTTGAAGAGACACTTGGCCAACAGTCTGAGGCTAAGAGGCAAAGAAGGAAGGCCCACAGCCAGGGAGACAGACCAGGGACAGACTACACTTGCTCCCAGCGTGGAAGGGATTGTCACTCCCGAATCGGCCTTTTCAGCCACACTAGACGCTGTTCCAGAACCACCTTTCAGAGCGCAATACCAGAGTCTTTCAAGACTGAAGGTTGCCAACACACAGAGGGGAACCTCTGTAAAATACACAGCATGGGCCAAAATTTGGAATTCTGTACAGTTCAGACCGCCGGTTGCAATTCCGTGAGATAATAGTATCCAAATTTCTCACCAGCCAGACTGTTTTGATAGATCACCTTATCAAAACCAGATGATCATCAAGTTCATCATATCAAGACCAGACAGTCTTATCGAGAATGAATTAGTGATCCATTTCATGCCAAAAACAGATACTGCCTTGTGTCATCTATGGATACCTGGGCAATATGCTTTTTTTTTTGGTGGGCATTTAATTGCCTGGTTACAACATCGTGAGAGCCTAAATCAGTAGATGTTCTCGAACCATTTATTTTTTTTAAAGTAATTAACACACAGAACGCCTTTCTCGTTCCCTGCGCTGGGTCAAGGGAACGAATAGATTATTAAGACTCAATATTCCCATTCTGTTGAGACTCAAGCAGGAGCACAAGAGGAGGAGGAGGCAAAGACTTGTACAAATCACTTAATAGCTTCAAGCCGACCTGGCAAGGGCAAATTACAAAATTGATCAAACTAATTTATATTTCTCCAAAAGAAGGTAAGAAAGAATAAATCTCATTTCAAGCTGCATTTTTAAGAGCCCCCTGGCTCTTGTCAGAAAATCGTACGGGATGCGAGCCAAGGAGCTGCTGTACTTCTGGTGGCTTGTTGGACTGTATAATACAGTTTTGTTTCTGAGTCACCACCAGAGGGCCAGTTTATAACTGATCACAATCACAGTGGCTTGCACAGGAAAGCAGAAATTTAATTTCACGCCGCCCTTCCTCCAAAGAGCTCAGGGCAGTGTACGCAGCTGCTCCGCTCCTTTTGTCCTCACAACAACCCTGTGAAGTAGGTGAGGCTGAGAGAAAGTGACTGGCCCAAGGTCACCCAGGAAGCTTCATGGCTAAGGGGGGATTTGAACCCGGATCTTCCAGGTCTAAGTCCAATTCCCAGACCACTACACCACCCTGTCTCTAGAAATGATTAGGGTGATAAGGGGATGGGTGCATCAGTGGCATCAATAAGGAGGTGTAGGGTGTGGGCTACACTATGTGATGCGCACAGAGGGGGTGACACCACTACTGACCAAAACTGTTAAAATCTTGGTATTTTTGAATAATACCATCATGTTCTATATCACTGGATGGGGAATTTCACGCAGAATGCAATGAAACAGATCACATTAAAGATCTCTGTTGTGTCAAAAGTTATAGGCAAAAAATCAGCAGGTTGGGGCAACGGTGCATTGCCATATCCACTGCATGGGAGGAGGTCCATCATGGGGGTGATGGACTGTCTTCCCACACCAGGTAAGGCAAACCCTAGTGATGCCACTGGGGTTGGTGGGAAGACCTTATAGTCCATCTTTCCTCTTTGATGATGCTCGTTTAGCACCACTCTTAAAGGTCCCCTCTCTCTGAAAAGAAGCAGGAAGCAATGATAGCTGATAAACTGTAACTAGGGCATGTAGGTTGCTACCATCTTGCCCCTATAACCTACATGAGTGTTTCCCAAACTGTGGGTTGGGACCCACCAGTGAGTCGCAAGCTCAGTGTTGGTGGGTTGTGCCACTGAAATCGACAAGCTGATAGCTGACAAGGAAGCTGGATGAGCCCTATGGAAACTGAGTTGCACGTGCACATTTTCTCGCAAGTAGGAGAATGTGTCTCAGTCCACTTTGAAGGGCTGGCCGGAGGGGGGGGAATGCAACACCACTAGAACAGTCCTAATTCAATGCATGCAGGCCCCAAAAAGCACCCAAGAAGAAAGTCCTCACCCTCCAAGCTGACAAGGAAAATGTATTGACCCCTAGAGAAAGTGGAACCGAGCCACACGTGTGTGTTTATTCATGTGTCGGCAAATGTGCCTTGGCTCCTATCGAAGGCCAAGTGAAGGAGAGTGTAACCCCACCAGAATGGACCCAATCCGATGCACATGGAGCACAACAAATTCTCCAGAAGGTGGTCCCTCCGCCAGCACAGTAAAAAGGATGAATATTAGGTGGGTCCCTAGAGAGTGTCATTTTAAAAAGTGAGTCCCAGTGATAAAACATTAGGGAACCACTGATCTACTTAATTGCAGGAGCTGTTCAGCTGAGATGCATATTAGGGACAAGCTGTGTGGGACAAAGATTCAACAGGTCAACAATGGCTCCCCACTTAATTTGGCATCTGCCTGTCCTTTGGTCAAGTTCAACCACCTGACCATGACCAAGGAACATTCCTGGTATTGTCCATTGGTTTCCCATTCTAGAGAGAGGGAAGAGCAATAGCTGGCACATCACTTAAGGGGAGCAGCATTCGGCATGCCACCTCAGATGTCAGGATGTCTTGGGCCAGTCCTGGTGCAATGAGACATACTTCAAATGGTCGGAGTGCTGCAGGAGAACCCCTTGTAAACCAGAGAATCCTTGAAGCCATTTCATGGGCTCCTTTGGTAGAAAGCAGGTGACCTGCATGTAGCAAGTGTTGCAGACGACTGAAAGCAGGGAAGGAATGTTAAGGTTGCTGCAACATTAAGATGAGCTCTGAGTAACCTTCTTCTTGGGGTTGGACTAGATGACCTTTTAGGTCACAACTCTATGTTTATGTGATCCTATGATTGATTCTTACAAGCTCAGTGGTGCCTTTTTGTATCCCCTGAGAGCACTCTGAGAACACATTCCCATTTTTGTTAAAGTTAATGATGTACTCCTGCAGTACTGCTAAAGCATATGCCAGTATGCCACACCTGATTAAGCTTGTTGACTTTCAACCACTGGAATGTAGTGATGGGTGAAGTTCCATCAGCTCAGTTTGGACTGAGCTCAGCAAACCTCTGGGAAAAAAAAAAAAACAGAAGATAGCTCAGCTCATTTTTTTTTCCCAAAGGTCAGTTCAGAAGTGTGGAGTCTATCACCCTCCTGTTAACACCAAGAACATGTTCAATAGTGTGCCAGAAGTAGGATGCTTGGGAATGTGTATTTTCCATGCCACTAGGCATCCCTGATAAGAAAGTATATATCATGGGACATTTCCTGGAACCCTGGCACTTGGGATGCCGTCCTGGTAGCATCCAAAGTGCTAGTGCGAGAGATAGAGGTGCCTGGCTCTTTGAACTGGAGAAGACATTCCCTGGGAAATGATTCTCAATTTGTAAGATGAATGAGGACACATTCACAGCAACTGTTACCCTGCACATGCCTGATCTCATCTGATCTTGGAAGCTAAGCAGAGTCAGGCCTGGTTAGTACCTGGATGGGAGACCGCCTGGGAATACCTGGTGCTGTAGGCTTATACCATAGTCTTTCAAGACTGAAGGTTGCCAACCAACCAGCCATATTCTGAGCCAAGTAAAGATGAACTATGGCGGTGTCACTGATGAAAACAAGACACTCCTTCTGCCCTGCCTACTGTGTTAGCGCAGCTGAATTTATCCACTGAATGTGGCTCAAGTTCAAATCTTCCGAGTCCGCTTTTTATTTATTTATTTATTGACCAGTTGATTCATCCCAATGCTTTCATCACCGTTCCCTTCTATAACTCAGTGCCTGTCAACTAAGTGCATGTAACTAAGGGTCCAATCCTATCCAACTTTCCAGTGCGGAGGCAGCCACAGTCCAGCCCAGAGATAGGAGGACAAATGTTCCTTTACCTTGAGGAGGCCTCCATGACTGGTCTGCCCCCCCCCCACGTCAAGAGGCAGTGCATGATCCATTAGCACAGGTGCAACAGCACCGGAAAGTTGGATAGAATTGGGCCCTAAGTGCGTGTAAGCAAAGCAATCACATATATTTTCATTCTTTCCTCTGCCTCCATCACCTCCCTTTGCATCAATATCTGGACTCAGCATGCTAAGATCTTTGTATCAGAAAGTCAGGCTGCAGTTCCTAACCACACTTTCCTGAGAGCAAGCCCCATTGAACAAAATAGGACTTACTTCTGAGTAGACCTGCTTAGGATTGTGCCCTAAGTGAGGTGAAGGAGCTGGTAACAGTTGCAGTCTTTTTGAAGGTTTCCCATTGTAGTATCCCTAACAAAGGCTAGGACTTCCATAAGCCCTGTTGTTGTTCTTTATTCTTGGGTGGGAAGGGGGGGGGGAAATCACACAGCACACTTTAACCTTGGCATGCTGCACCCAGAGCAATGTGGGGGGGGGGAGCAGCGTGCAATGGAACGGATTCCATCTCCACTGTTGTAGGGGGGAAGGCTGTGTTTGGGTCAGAGGGTGTCAAAAGGTTGTATTTGGGTCAGGTGGAAGGCTGATGGAGGTAGGGGTGATTAATGAACCAATCCTTTTTGGGGCCTTCTGCTGGTGGAACATGTGTTCCACTGGTGCATGCTGTCATGGCGGCCGGAACACCGGCTGGAACATCATGCCTTCCCACGCATGCCAGCAGCTGTCAGAGGCTGACCTTGCCATGAGTTCCTAACTTCATCCTGCCTATATGACAGTGATTTTCAAGCCATGGGACATTTGTGTGCCACAAATGGTCTACGGGTGTGCCGCAGGTGTTTGTGGGGGGCATTTATTAGTGGGGGCCATTGGGGTTGTGAGCCAGCAGCATGCGTGGTGTGCCTTGTCGCTTGCCAAAAAACGGATGGTGTGCCTGTACTATTTTAGCGCCTTGTCAGTGTGCCTTAAGCTGAAAAAGGTTGAAAATCGCTGCTGTATGGGAAAGGGGGTGAAACCAATCCCTATACACTCCATCTATTCAGAGACAACTCTGTCCTCCTTATTTGGATATAGCAACCTTTTTACTGAATTATTTTGGCTGCTCTGTACCTCCTCTTGGCATCACAACCTGGCTTGTTTCACCCCGATTAAGGAATTTTTAGTGGAGAGCATTTGTAGTGGAGAGCATTTGTAGTATGAAAGGTCTAATGTAAAGATCAATAAAAAGAATTCACAAGGTTTAACAAAAAATGAAAGAAAGGAAGAAAAAAAAAAGAAAGCTCCACACACCTCTTCTTCGTCTCTCTCACCCAAATATCAAGTGAGTTGCCACATGTTAAGTGATGTCACATTGGCTCATTCAGTGAAGAGCACTTACCGGGTCCCTGAGAGCTTTCCATTTCTAGAAACATTTATGTTTGGTCTGAATCCTACTGTTGATCCTCCTGCATGGAGAATACAGGGTTTGTTCAACAAGGCCAATGAGTGGCTGAGGGTCAGATTTGGGGCCAGAGCGATTTGGGTTCACAAACGAGAGAGGCAATTGAACTCCAAAAAACTTCCCTTTCTATAAATGCTCCTCACACTCACTTATCCAGGAACATGAGCGCTATGCTGCTATCCTCTGGGCAACCCTTCACCCACGCATCTTTGGTTCTCTTCAACTTTCTTCCACACTCTGTCGTAAGGAGCACACTTTCATCACTAAATTACTGCTTGGGACATTAACTATCTTCAAAGAGTCATTCTTAAAGCACAATATTGACCTCCTTTAAATTGAAGACGACAATTTAATGACAATAACGCTTAGCATTTGCCTAATGCGCTCCATGTTTAATGTGCGCTTCAAATGTTAACTAATGAATTATGAAGGGGTGAGCCCTCCCTTAAGTACAGGTGGCTAGAAATTGGTGGGGAGGGGGAAGCTGCAACTGCTCAAAGCGAGATCATGAGTTGGGCCAAGAGCTAGTATAGCGGTTCACAATCTATGCCCTGGGGCATTGCGAGACACTTGCTGGGGCATCATGGGCTGCAGTGAGGCTGCCCCGTGAGCCTCCAGGCAGCAGGAGACTTCAGACCGTGTGCTGTGAAAAGCCCTCCTGCCTGCCCTGACCCTCTTATCGCTGATCAGAGCTCTAAGCACCAGAAACCAGAAATGAATGGAGACCCACCTGTAACTGACTCACGACCCACCCACCGGCCCCATAGTTTGAGGGACACTGCCATAGCGTTAGACCTTATGTGGTACCCAATGTTTGGGCAACACTACTATGGGGTTAGATCTTATGTGGTACCCACAGTTTGAGCAACACTACCATGCGGTTAGACCTTATGTGGTAGCCAGAGTGTCCCACTTCCTGGACAAAGTCAATTCTAGATTAACAACAGGACGACAGACATATTTTTTTAAAAAAATGGCTCAGATAAAGGCAAATCCAGATTCAGGATAATAATCCCCAGTTTCCCTGGGTTTGACTTCTGTTTAATGAAGTGTAACAAGTGGGCTTCCTTCTTTAAGAAGAGAATGCAGAGAGGGCAGGCGCAAAAGCCCATAATAATGTGTTGTGTTTCTCAGGCAATAACTGAAGTTCTACCTTGAAAAGATGGAGTCGCAAAGGTCCTATTAGCTTTCACCGGCCCTTTAATTATCAGATGGTCTCGGAAGTGTGGGCTCTGAAAAAGTAATGAGCAAACGCTGCACAAGATAATAATCCTACTTAGGTCCTATTGAAATCCGTCAAATTTAACAGTGCACTTAAACTCTGTTGGTTGCAAAGAATTGTAATCATTCTTAACTTGTTCCAAATTGCACCCATTAAACAGTTTTTTGTTTTTTTTTAAATGTGCTTTCTGCCTACCGAGCCTTATCTTCACATCCCAGGCTGCTAGAAATTATGCTGAAATAAAATCTGGTTATTTTATTCCAGCATAATTTAACCAGCATAATTTAACATTCATAGAATTGCAGTTCTGCTTTTTAAAAGTATTTGGAAGAAGGATCCCTCTATTTCCCATTTTTTCTTGAACCTCACCCGTATCACTTTTGCTTAATAAAGCCATACAGTATACGCCTCTACACAGATGTAGAGGCCAGGTTGACACCGACGGCAGAATGAGATTCATAAGAACATAAGAACAGCCCCACTGGATCAGGCCATAGGCCCATCTAGTCCAGCTTCCTGTATCTCACAGCGGCCCACCAAATGCCCCAGGGAGCACACCAGATAACAAGAGACCTGCAAGGCCTCCTGGGAATTGTAGTTAAGAACATAAGAACAGCCCCACTGGATCAGGCCATAGGCCCATCTAGTCCAGCTTCCTGTATCTCACAGCGGCCCACCAAATGCCCCAGGGAGCACACCAGATAACAAGAGACCTGCAAGGCCTCCTGGGAATTGTAGTTAAGAACATAAGAACAGCCCCACTGGATCAGGCCATAGGCCCATCTAGTCCAGCTTCCTATATCTCACAGCGGATAATGTTGTAGAGCAGTGGTTCTCAAACGTTTTAGCACCAGGGCTCACTTTTTAGAATGACAATCTGTTGGGACTCACCGGAGCTGATGTCATTAACCTGAAAGTGATGTCAGGGACGGAAGTGACATCATCAATCAGGAAATTTTTTCAACACTCCGCTTATGACAAAATCAAATCAAGGGCGCAGTCCTAACCCACTTTCCAGCACCGACATAAGGGTAATGCAACTTCGAGGTAAGCGAACAAACATTGCCATACCTTGTGGAGGCCTTTGTTTGCCCCCCCCCCCAACTGCAGGATGCAGCACTTGCCGCACTAACACAGCTATGCTAGTGCTGGAAAGTGGGTTAGGATTGCGCTCCAAGTTAATCAATTCATTAAAAGTTTAGAAGTGCACATTTGAAAATGTATTTAAAATAAATTAAATAAATTTGATTAAATAATTTTAAATAATTTAACCCTCCTGACCCTCCTAAGTAGTTGCTGACCTTTAAAAAAAATCCCAAAGGCTGCAATCCTATCCACCGTTACTTAGGAGTAAGCCCCATTAACTATCGTTGTTTAAAAGCATATACATAGTAGCATGTTCAAAGCACAGATCTGGAACATTTTCCCAAATGCAGTCACATACCATGGTTGCATCAAGTCTCTCATAGATTAAAAATAAAATGTGCTTTGAAATGGATGGGGACCCAGCCGAAATGGGCTCGCAATCAACCTAGTGGGTCTCAAGCCACAGTTTGAGAAACACTCTACAATCTCGAGTGAATTCCTCCACTCTGGATTGCAAATGAGGAAATCTCATTTTTGAATGTTCTGCTTTGGAAACAAGCACTCACTCCTCCTTGCAAATGGAGTATAGCATACCACGTTTTATTTTGCATTGTGTTTTACTTGTGGAAATCTTCATACATGGGAGAGAAACGAAAACACACACAGAGTTCACTTCTCACCTGGAAGTGATAGATGAGGACTCATTTGAGGTGGTAGATCAGACCTCTATGTTTCTTAGAGCGCAATGCTACGTATGTCTACTCAAGTCCCATTATAGTCAATTGGACTCATTCCCAGGAAAGTGTGGCTTGAATTGTAGCCTGATTCTCTTCGCAATCTGGTTCAGATCCCCCCCCAGCACACACTCCCATTGTCACATCAAGTAAGCCCAATCCAGACCATTCCTTATTCTCCTTCCCTCCCCCACCAAAAGAGCTTTGTGATGATGGCCTAGAGCAAGGTGTCAAACATATGGTCTGTGGGCCCGCTACAGCCCCCAGAAGCTCTTCATCTGGCCCCCCCATGACAAGTCGGCACTACTAGCACCATCATCAGCTGCTGAGTTGTGAAGTGATGCATCAATACAAATTGCCAAGGGAGGGGGCGAATTCTCCCCCACTGGAGATCTTCAAGCAGAGTCAGGGTGTTGGACTAGATGACCTTTCAGCTCCCTTCCAACTCTATGATTCTATGAGTCGAAGCAGGGCTGCTGAAAGGTCAGTGCTGGGAGATCCAAATTATCACGTAGGTGTTGCTGCTGAAAAGGCAGCCCACATAATAATTGGGATCTCCCATCCTGCCCTTCCCACAGGGCTTCTTCTGGCTCTGGGAAGGAACGATGGAAGGACCCCACGCACACCCCAGCGATGCCACTGCCTGAACCCACAAGGTCGAGATCATAAGGTGCTTTATTTCCGGTTACTTTGGTGTGCCAATATTATATACACTGTGTGTGTGTGTGTGTGTGTGTGTGTGTGTGTCAAAAAGAATGGGCTAACAACTGATTGCAATAAAATAAATAAATCATTAGAAGAACTAATGTTGCCTGCACTATTGAATTACATGGGGCACTAATCCACTTCAGCCGGTCGTTAGAAAAAGGAAAGGATTTTTCAGTACAAGAAAAAAAGGATTTTAAGAGCCCCTTCAATCACTCTCTCAGACCTGCCCCTTGGTTCAGTTTTCAAATATTTCCAAAGCCATCTGCCTTCGTCCCTAAGACAAAGGAACGCTTCATCCCTTGATAAACAGAAAAGCGCCATTGCACCTCGCGAGATCATAAGGCGGTTCTCTCGCAAGCGCTCCCATCCTCCCATCGCGGTCTCTGAAAGCTGGGTCAGCAATTGTACATATGGCTACGTGTCAGTTGTTTCCACAAAACTCCAGCAGCACCACTGATGGAGGGATGGCAACGGCCCATTACCTTGATTCGGATACCCGGGGAGAAGGCTCTTCCAGGGGAATTGAAGGGTGGTGAAGCGTCCCATCACAAGCTTTCCGAAAGGAGATAAATGCGAAGGTGTGCCAACGTTTTGGAGCCTGGGATGTTAAAAAAAAAAAAAAATCACCAACTGGAATAGAACAAATGACTGCAGATTTTCTTTTATAACTGATGAGGTGGTGGAACCAGCTCCCTTTTTATATCTCCTCCTCTATTAATGAATAGAAATAACAGCAAAACAATAACAACAGAATCAAAATAAAAGGGGAGAATATACATACATAATATGCATTATTGGCATGTCTTGTTTTAATACTTTTTAATGTTCCGTTATTATGTTTCAAACTCTGTACTCCTCCTTGATTGCCCTTCCCGGGAGAAAGATGGGAGAGCCAGAGTGGTGTAGTGGTTTGGGAGGTGGACTTAGACTTGGAAGAGGCAAGCTGCCTCTGATTGCTAGATGCAGGGGAGGGCACCAGGACACAGGTTGTGCCTGTTGTCTTATGTGCTCCCTGAAGCATTTGGTGGGCCACTGTGAGGTACAGGAAGCTGGACTAGATGGGCCTTTGGCCTGATCCAGCAGGGCTCTTTTTATGTTCTTATGAAGATCCAGGTTCAAATCCCCCCTCGGCCACAAAGCTTCCTGGGTGACCCTGGGCCAGTCACTTTCTCTCAGCCTCACCTACCTCACAGGGTTGTTGTGAGGACAAAAGGGAGGGGAACAGCTGTGTACACTGCCATGAGTTCTTTGGAGGAATGCAATGAAACAAAGCACGTTGAAATATCTCTGTTCTACAGCAGGGTCAGGACGATCCATACCATCACCATACCCACTGGGCATTGCCCCCCCCCCACAATGCATGGGAGGAGGTCAATCATGGGGGTGATGCCCTGGGTTCCCACACCATGTGACACAAACCATAGTGACACCACTGGGTTCAGGTCTGTGGGCAATGTACTGCTCAGGTCCCTGTGATGTGGAGTTTCCCCAAGGGAGGGGATGAAGACTTGATATCACGCATACCCCCAAACCAGAAAGACTGAGGGCCCAATCCTATCCAACTTTCCAGCGCTGATGCAGCCACATCGACGGGGCATGCACATCCTGGGGTGAGATGGGGGCCGCCTCCTCAAGAACATTATGTCGGGACTGCACTGTTGCTGCATCTGTGCTGGAAAGTGGGACAGGATTGGGTCCTGAATCAGTTCAACTAAACTCAATTAAAAACAATTCATTAATTTTTCTTGCAATCGGTGACAGCTAACCTCATGTTTTTTGACATAAGCAAGTCTGCCTACATCAGTGGTTCTCACACATTTAACACCGGGACCCACTTCTTAAGAATGAGAATCAGTCAGGACCCAACAGAAGTGATGTCATGACTGGAAGAGACATCATCAAGCAGGAAAATTTTAACAATCCTAGGCTGCAATCCTACCCACAATTACCCAGGAGCAAGCCCCATTTACTATCATTGTTAAAAAGAATAAACATAGTAGCTTGTTAAAAATATAGTTCTGTCACATTTCCCCAAATGCAGTCACATACCAGGGTAGCATCAAGTCTAATATATTTAAAATAAAATATTGAAATGAACGGGGACCCACATGAAATTGGCTCATGACCCACCTAGTGGGTCCCGACGCACAGTTTGAGAAACACTGGTCTACATGTTGGCTCTTTTGTTTGTTCTTTCCCTTTATTGATAGTCCATCCACTTCCCCCACCCCGTCCTTGTGAACATGAAATAATGGGAGACGCCAAACTCTGCTCCATCTGTAAATAAAGCAGAATACAAAGAAAACAAGTCACAGAGAAAAACAAATAGAGAGAAAATGGAATTACACAGCTTTACAAGATGCTGATCACAGAGCCGGAGTCCAGCAAACCTCCGCAGGCTCTGCCAGATGCATTTATAGAGCTGTGCTTGAGGCCGGATTCCTGCCCCTTTATTTTCCTATTAACTCTTTATTGAGCTCACGCTTTGCTGCTCGTAGAACTGGTTGTTTTACATACTGCGCAAACCGAGCACAGAGCGGTTTTATGAGGCTTCATAAATCAGCGGCTCAAATATGGAGCTTCATTCTTTTAAAGCCCGCCGTTAAAACCCAACTGATGTACAGGCAGCTTGTGACTAGGGTGACCCGTTAGAGAGGTTGCTTCTGTCTTAATTTTGGAACCAGGAATTCTCAGGCATGTGCAATGTGCGTGCTTTGCGGATGGATGGCTGCGTTAAACAATATGCTCAGCAAGCTGGAGGCCTGGATACGTTTCCTCCACCAGTCTAGCAGATGTACCTGAGAGCTGCTATGTCTGCAGCAGTGGGCTCACTGGGGTTTGCGCCACCCAATGCGGAAGGCCAGCATGTCATCCCCGTGATGGACCTCCTCCCATGCAGCAGGCAGGGCAACGCCACAGGTGGTGGGCGTGGTGATGTACCATTGCCCCGCCCCTGCTGGTTTATTGGCTATAACTTTTGATAGAATAGAGGTATTTCAATGTGGTTTATTTAATTGAGTTCTGCGTAAAATTACGCATCAAATGATATACAACATGATGGCATTATTGGCAAATACCAGGATTTAAAATCTTTTTGGCCAAGTAGTGGTGTTACCCCCTCTGTGCTCGTCACCCGGTGCGGCCCGCACCCTCTGCCACAGACCAGTGGCATCGCTAGGGGGTTGCAAATTCTCTTCTCTTTACAAATTTCCTTCTGCTTTGATATCAGTATCATATCCTCCTGTACCCCACATCTTACTTATGTATTTATCAGCTGCAAAATTATTTGCAGCAGACTGTAGCCCCTCCCTCTCTTGTACAAAAGGTTAACTGTTTAGGGCAGCGATCGGGAACGACTTCTGGTTTGACCAGAAGTTGCTTCCAGTCACGTCTGCAGACCGTTCCGAGGCCAGGAGAGATAAAAGCGAATCACAAAAAATTCCTGAAACGTAGCAAACAGCAGCAAACAGCATAGACATGTGTTTTATTTATAACACATTTGGTGCTGTCACACCTTTCAGGCTACCTCTGGTTAGATCTAAATTCATAGCCCCATTGGATTTCAAAAATCGAGATGGGTCGCAATGTTGTCTTCTTCCAGTCTTCGCTGTTTCACAACGACCCAGAGGAGTAGGCCACAAATGCTCCTTGTCATCATTAAACCTTCACTCCTGAGAAGGAGCAAAGCCGCTTGTTTGAGCTGCCCTTGGTTGAGCTGCCATTCACACAACCTAGTCTCCGGTGTCTCTGGAGATACACTACTTCAACTAGAATTTGTAAGAATGCACTTCTGGCCAGAACCAGTGCGCCTCTAAGGAGTCATGGCCCAATCCTATCCAACTTTCTAGTGCTGGTGCAAGTGCAATGCATGAGAACAAATGTTCCCTTACCTTGTGGAGGCCTCTGTAACTACCCTCCCACCACAGGTTATAGCGCCACACACCCCATTGGCACTGCTACACCACAGCTGGAAAGTTGGATAGGATTTGGCCCTCATTCTCTTTGCTGCCTTCAGACTTGATCCTGCTCACAAAAACTTGGAGTGCTATGCTCCTACCTTTACCACGCTCACAGCCCAGGGCATTGGCCCACCCACTGCATGGAATGGGGTCCATCATGGGGGTGATGCGCTGGCCTCCCGCGCCGGGTGACATAAACCCTAGTGACGGCTTGCTCATGTTTCCATCCCACCCATGGCTGCTCGGGCTGGAGGGATGGCCACAGATCTGAAATCTTTTATTTTGAACGGCTGCCTCTCCTGCCAACCCTCCCTCTCCGGGCTGCAGCAATTGTGTCGGGTAAATGTTTGTGAATTCACACAGCTCTGAAGATTGCAGCTATCATCTTGATGACATAAATATAGGACTTTGATTGGTGCCTCCTGGAAACCTGTGGGCAGGGGAAATGAGCTTAAAAAGCTCGCTGCACTTTTCGGCAGACTTCTTTAGCGTAAGAAGGAACAGGGGCTGATGGAGCAGGGGGTATTGGAAAGCAAACAACTTTCACAGAAATGCCAAGGCTCTCAGCTGGCCTTGTAATCTAAGGCCATCGTTTGCCTCTCATAAGCCGCTCTCCCTAGTCTTTCTTTTTCAGTAGTCTAACACCCCACCACCACTTCCTTGTGACATCTCTTCACTCCCGTCTGATGTCACTTATTCTTTTATTATTGTCAATAATAATAATAATAATAATAATAATAATAATAATAATAATAATAATAATAATAATAATAATAATAATAATAAACAACTTTATTTATATCCCTCCCTTCTCCCCGAAAGGGACCCAGGGCGGCTTACAACATGTTAAAAACATATTAAAAACATAATTTAACAGCAAATAAAAACATATTAAAACGCATTAACAGATACCATAAAAACGGCAGTCAGATAAAAAGAGCAAAACGCAGCAAATCATAGAGGAATCAGGCCTGTAAAAATACTAAAAGATATAGAAAAGATGTTAAAAAGGCCATGAACTCAGAAGGCTTGTTTAAACAAAAGGGTCTTCAGGCCTCGCCGAAAAGTCTCGAGTCTTTTAACAGATTTTTATAACAGATTTTTTTTTTTTACCCCCACTGTACATCCTTATCTCTCAAGGGCTATGTAAAGGCAAACTGCCCTAAGATTTCATGCGGTGGGGGTGAATCCAAGTTTACAGTTCATTCATGAGGCAAGCATGCTAGGCTTGTGAAGTCTGGGAACCAAGAACAGCAAAGACTTTGCCTTGCTGAATGTGCGGGCACCGCAAGGTCATCTAGTCCAGCCCCCTGTCTGAAGCAGGAAATCCCTCTTGAGTATCTCCAGCAGGTGGTTGCCGACCCTCTGCTTGAAGATCTCCAGTGAGAGAGAATCCACCACCTCCCTCGGCAATCTGCCCCACTGCCGAACCCCCCTTGCCAGCAAGAATTCCTTCTTGTTGTCCAACAGGAATCACCTCTTGCAGTTTGTACCCATTGGATCGAGTTCTACTCTCAGTGGTAGTTGAGAACCAATTAATTCCTTCTTCCATATGATAGCCCTTCAGGTATTTGAAGAGTGCTACCATAACCCTTTCAGTCTCCTCCAGGCTAAACATACCAAGTTCTCTCAACCTTTCCTCTTAGGGCTTGTTCTCCAGCCACCTGATCATCCTCATCACTCTTCTCCAAACCCAATCCAGTTTTGACTGCATCTTTCCTAAAGAATTGGACCCAGTAGTACAAGTGAGGTCTAACCAATGCAGAGCAAAGTGGAACCGCAACTTATCATGACTTGGAAGCTCCTGTTCTGCTAATGCAAGCTAAAATTGTGTTGGCCTACTTTGCAGCAGCGTCACTGTGCCAATTGGGGTGGCACACCAAACTCTGTTCCTCCTTGCTCTCTCCCAGCTGTTCTCTCCCCAGCTCCTCTTCCCACTTGTGAATTTAAAAAGGAAGAGGAGGATAAAGCAGTGGAAGAAGTGCTGAGGAGACACTATTGCCCACCTCTTTCCTTTCCTCCACCTTTTTCCCCTGTTCTTTCTACCTTTTCAATGAGGAGAATGAGGAGAACATAAGAACAGCCCCACTGGATCAGGCCATAGGCCCACCTAGTCCAGCTTCCTGTATCTCACAGCGGCCCACCAAATGCCATAGGGAGCACACCAGATAACAAGAGACCTGCAAGGCTTCCTGGGAATTGTAGTTAAGAACATAAGAACAGCCCCACTGGATCAGGCCATAGGCCCATCTAGTCCAGCTTCCTGTATCTCACAGCGGCCCACCAAATGCCCCAGGGAGCACAGGGGGAGAAGGAAGAGTGGAGTAGTGGTGGCCAGCATACCGCCAGGTCAGGGGGTGGCATTTGGTGCAGAAAGGCACCATGGAAGGGTGGTGGTGATTGCATTTGGTGCACCAAATGCACCATTTGTGTGCTGGGAGATATTGGGTCAGCCCTACTTGTGAGAGTTCAGTGAGTATTTCTACATCATCCTTCAAGGTAGATACAAAAGGACGATAAACATATCTGTTTTTTTTCTTTTCTTCCTTTAATTAAGACTGAGGTTCTCTGGAAACTGAGAGCTCAATCTTATGCATGTCTACTCAGGCATAAGGCCCATTAGAGTCAATGGGGTTTGCTCCCAGGAAAGAGTGGACAGGACTGGGCTGTTAATTCTGTGTCAAGTACAGAATTCTATAACGTTGTGCCTGAATCATGGAATGATGATGATGATGATGATGTGGTGCTAGCGAAGGAGAAAGAAAGTTGACGAGCACTTCTTGTCATCATTTATACAAAGATCCTGAAATACATTCTCCAGCATTTACTTCCTGCTCCGCTATCTGATGTTGTCATACAATATCAAACATGTTGTCTAGTTTCTGTGCATGGTATCTGCAAAACACTTTATCTGTGTCAAGTTCTGAAGCCCAAATGTTGATCTACCTTTCAGTCCCATCTGTGAGGCTTCACCTAGTGCCACCTTCCCATCCATCATGTTCATTAGAATTTAGCCATGGGCACCATATGAATACAACAAGATCCTGCTTGATAATCCTTCACAGGGTGATGAATGTTCTCCTGATATATATATATTTTTTGCCCTGAGTTCTTTCAATATTTGCTGTATTATCATGAAGGTCCAAGCTATACAGGTACTTATGGAGAACTCAGATTTTGTTCGTTCCTTCTATCCCCCAGCTGAGTCCACTCTGTTCACAACATACTGGATCTGGAATGAGTTAAACTACTTCATTTACAGCCCGCTCCTATGCCAGGGCAGTGCTAGCAGCCTGGCATTGCTGGGGCCATTGCCCCCGCAATGGCAGCCACAAACATGCTGTAAGGCAAGTAGTGGTGGCTACAAGGAGAGAGGTGCCAGGAGGTGCCAGCTCTTTGGTGCTGGGTCTCCATACCAGCAGGACAACGATCAGAAGTTTGAGGCAGTAAGTACCCCACTGAGCGATGGGAAAGTGTTCCAGAGTGGGGGGAGGATAGCAAAACTGGGCAGGGGAGGGAGGGAGGATGTCCTGGGGGGCCAGTTCAGGTCTGGGGGGGCAGGAACAGCAGCACAGGCTGCTGCCAAATTCTATCCCCCCCCCCCCAGACCTAGGAGCACAACACAGGTCTCCTTGGTTTTGAATAGATTCATTGGGGCAGCTGGGGCTCTGCAAGGGGTAAGGGAATTTTGTTCCCTTACCCTCAGGAGACCTCTGGCTGCTTCCCCGGCCCTGCAGGATACAGTGGTAGCCATTTTGGCACTGTTGTACCAAGGATTGGCAGCTGGGGATAGGACTGGGCTGTCAGTTTTATCTCCTGAATGTAGGGTCAGGGCTAGCCTAAAACCGGCTGATGCCTGAGGTAGCACAACAAATGCCACCTCTTCACTTTCCTGACAGTACACCAGCAACTTCCTCCTCCTTCCACTCCCTGGATTTGAAGGGAACAGAGTGGGAAAGAAAGTGGGGAAAAGAGAAGAGAGTGGTGGTTGGAGATACTGTAGCCCAGGGCTGGCCCATTCATGAGACCAAATGAAGTGGTTGCATCAGGCAGCAGGTGGAGGAGGTGCTAATCTCTTTCCCCCCCACTACCCTCCACTGCTTGTCGTCCCACTCCCTGGATGGGGACAGAATATGTGGAAGGGAAGAGAGTACTGAGCAGAACTGGAGCATAGGAACAGCAGAGGCTGGTACATTCGGGGGAGGGGAGCATTTGGCACAGCAACTGTTACCCTGCACATGCCTGAACTCATCTGATCTCGGAAGCTAAGCAGGGTCAGACCTGGTTAGTACTTGGATGGGAGACCGCATGGGAATACGGGGTGCTGTAGGCTTATCCCATAGTCTTTCGAGACTGAAGGTTGCCAACCAACCAGCATTTGGCAAGTCTGGCATCAGGAAGTCTTGGGCTGGCCCTGCTCTAGCCCACCACTTACTTTCTCCTTACTTTCTCCTCTGCTCCATTCCCCTCTTCTTTTTCAAATCCAGGAGGCAGGTGGGCAGGCAGACCCCTCCAATCCACCATCTGAAGCCTTGGTCTGTCTTATGGACCAACTGGTCGTCTTTGGGATTTCCACAAATCGCAGAATGATGGGTCACCACAGTCTCTGTGCCACCACACATTGAGAAGTTCCACCAGTTTGGTTTTGCTCAGGGGTTGATGGATGCATCTGATGTTAGCAGCAACTGTTACCCTGTAGATGCCTGATCTTGTCTTATCTCAGAAGCTAAGCAGAGTCAGGCCTGGTTAGTACTTGGATGGGAGACCACCTGGGAATACCGGGTGCTGTAGGTTTATACCATAGTCTTTCGAGACTGAAGGTTGCTAACCAGTTCCTAGATTTCAATGCCACAGGGCACAGCTTCTTCTTCTTTTTCTGGTTGAAGATACATGGCATCACTGATGTCCATAATTACTTGCTTTGCATTTGGTCCAGCTCATAACACTCAATCACCTTGCATTCCAGAACTCTGTGTAGGGTAACTCAGCCCCCTATGTTCTTACATGCCATTGCATCATCTTGGCTTGTTGTTGGCAACCTTCAGTCTCGAAAGACTCTGGTATCGCGCTCTGGATGGTGGTTCTGGCACAGTGTCTAGTGTGGCTGAAAAGGCCGATTCGGGAGTGACAATCCCTTCCACACCGGGAGCAAGTGCAGTCTGTCCCTGGTCTGTCTCCCTGGCTATGGGCCTTCCTTCTTTGCCTCTTTGCCTCAGTCTGTTGGCCAAGTGTCTCTTCAAACTGGGGGAGGCCATGCTGCACAGCCTGCCTCCAAGCGGGCCGCTCAGAGGCCAGGGTTTCCCACCTGTTGAGGTCCACTCCTAAGGCCTTCAGATCCCTCTTGCAGATGTCCTTGTATCGCAGCTGTGGTCTACCTGTAGGGCGCTTTCCTTGCACAAGTTCTCCATAGAGGAGATCCATTTTGGCTATTCTAGTGGTATTATAAGTGCCACTCTGGTGTGACGTTGTGGTGGAGCAGCAGTGATAGCTGGTAGCCTGCAGACAGCCTTGCTTAGCCAGGGGCTCATAGGCTCATCCCAGAAAATGAGAACAAATAACCCAAGGGTTAAGAAGAGGACTTGGTTGATTGCCGATTCTTGAGTTTGAGTGCAAAGTCATGATTTAGTAGCAGTGAAATGCCTGGTAAGGAAATGAATGACCTCTGCCCAGCCTTTCCATTTGTGACTGTTGTATAAAACCTCCGAGACGTAGTTAATAATGATGATTTATGTCGCACTCAGATGGGAGCTGGATGCATTGCGGAAAGCTGGAACAGATGAATCTTGTCACGAGTCTTCAAACGTTTGAAACGATGCCACCCATTGGAAGACAATCTATAGTCGCTGCTATGTGAAAGGGTTGGAGGAACTTTCTCCAACAGCAGTGGCTTACAAGTGACTTACAAGTGACTCTTAGAGTGGCATAGTGCCTTCCCCAAGGAGCAATCTAGAGGAGAGTGGAGGACCTCCCCTGCCTCGCATCCCGGGGCAAAGGTCTGCGACAGCTGCGGACCTCCGCAGCCCCGCACCCAGGGCAAACCTCAGCGATGGTGTCCTCCCCATGGGCTATCACTGCCCCCATGCAGAAATTGTCCCCCCTACTTACCAGAGGCTCATGGAGCCTCATGCAACCTTCTCCCACATCGGGGAAGCCTCTCTGAGGTTCCCATACGCTATAAACTATGCTTCTGGGAAACTGGAAGCACAGTTTCTGCTCCCGTTGCGAGCCTCAGAGAGGCTTCTGCGGTGTCCTAGTGGCCAGCGCCTGGGGCATTTACCCCAGGGAAGTCTATGGTAGGTACGCAACTTGTCTGCGATGGCGCCCCCCCCCCGCAGGCTGTCGCTGCCCCCATGCGCAAATTCCCCCTACTCACCTGTGGCTCATAGAGCCTCATGCAATCCCAGGATGCCTCAGGGGAGCTTCCTGAGGCTTCCCTGATGCTATAAACTACGCTTCCAAAAGAAACAGAAGCACAGTTTACAACCCAATTGAGAGCCTCAGAGAGGCTTCCACAGGGCCCTAAAGGCTCGTGTCCGGGTTATTTGCCCCATCGAATATAATGGGAGGTCTGCCACTGCTAGAGGACAACTACTGAGGAAAATTCAGGACCTCCAGGATGCAGTCATTGCCCAGTTCTTTTTAGTTCATTCAAGCAGTGTAGTGCAGCTAAAACTCAGGACATGCAGTCACGGGAGGCAGGAGAGGCACAGCCTCACCAGACCCAATAAGCGAAAAAGGTACCTTGCCTTTCCAGCAGCTCCTTTCTTCTCCTGCACAGTCAGTGATCTAAGTAGTACATACACACATATTGGGAAGAAGATAGAATCTGATTGGTTGCAATCATGGCTGGCTTCCAATTGGGAAAGGGGGAAAAAAAGATAGGGCATCTGCATCAGCAATCACTGGGGAGGCAGGAGGTAGAACTGCCTCAGCAGGTTAGGCTGCAATCATGGATGACTTCCAATTAAAAAGAAAAGGGCAGGGCAGCAGCTCTGGGGAGTTAGCAGGCAGAGTTTTCTCAGGTCTTTTAATAAGAAAGCTATGCAAACAGTAGGGAACCTGTATGAAGGGACCTGGCTCTTCAAAGCAGCAGGGGAGGTAGCTATCGAGTAGTCCTTTATTTGCAAGGAGTATTTCAGAGGATGGAAATGTTCATAAATTATGTCTCTGCTGTCACCTGAACTGGAGTTCTCCATTCTGATCTCCACCAGGATTCTATCATCTCGTTCTGCATAAGAAGAGCAAGGCCGTGAATAAGCCATCACAGGTTTTAACACCAGAGGTGGAACTCTCACAGCACCTTCTGAAATGCAGGTTTTTCAAGGGTGTCAGTTCACACATTCAGAGGAATGAATCAAACATCGGTGAATCATCATGCAACATCGAATAACTGAGGAGAAGATTCCAGTGTGATGCATTCATAAGTTAACGGGCTCTCCGTGTGCAGTTCTGTTCCTAGTTACCTGTGCTTAAGGGACGCAACACAGGTTCATCTGGGGGCAGGTATGGGAAAAAGCAGCTCAGAAGTCATCTGTGGAATTAATTGTGACACGATCTCATGGTGACCCCTGGCTTGGATGGCTTCACGCGCTGAAGAATCTGGTGGCTCCAGTGGAAAAGCAGGTGCCAGATGAGATGAGTTTTTGGCCTGATCCAGTAAGACTGTTCTTATGTTCTTCTTGACTCTGCATCATAGGAAGCTGTCCTATTCTATTGCCTTTATATCTTCAGAGACGGAATTGCCCACCCTGAATGGCAGCAACTCTCCAGGATTCACTGGTGTTCCTGGGGGAGGGTCAGGTGGGCAAAAGCCCTGGGGTGCTACACCAGTGGGGGGGCACCACTGCCCACAGCCCCCCGCCACTGTGCCGCCGCCACCACCACCCACCCTTCAGAGTCCTCCTGAGGGCTGAGGAGGCTCACGCAGCGTCCCCCAGCCCTCCAGAAGTGATGCCATTAAACATCATATCTTCCAATGAAAACAGGAAGTGATGTTTAAAGGTCCTCCAGAGGCCTCAGAAGGCTTTTGGAGGGCTAGAAGATGCTGTGTGAGGCTCTGGACACTACTGGTAAGTGGTGGATAGCAGTCTCTGATGGGGTCGGCCTTCTATGGCCCTGGTCCTAGACGGCACATGGGCAAGAATTGCAATTGCCAGGATTACAGTCAGGAAACTTTCCCAGCCCTACCTGGAGATGCCAGAGATTGAACCTGGGACCTCTGCATGCAAAGCAGGTGCTTCTTGGCTATGGGCGGTGCTCCCTGACTATCCCTGACCACTGAGCTATGGCACTCGCCACACTGGTTTGCAACTGACCAAGGGGGTGATTATTCATTTGGTAATGATAGACTGGAAACCTAATTATCCAACACTACATTATCAACACATTCCAGCTCAGCCGCTACAGTGCGTGAAATGACTGGCTGGCTATGCTGCTTGGAATTTTACTCTTTGTCCATAAGCATTTACCTCCCTGTGCAACTGACAGGGAGGGCACCAGGATGCAGGTCTCTTGTTACCTGGTGTGCTCCCTGGGGCATCTGGTGGGTCGCTGTGAGATACAGGAAGCTGGACTAGATGGGCCTATGGCCTGATCCAGTGGGGCTGTTCTTATGTTCTTAACTACAATTCCCAGGAAGCCTTGCAGGTTATCTAGTGTGCTCCCTGGGGCAATTGGTGGGCCTCTGTGAGATACAGGAAGCTGGACTAGATGGCCTGATCCAGCGGGGCTGTTCTTATGTTCTTAACTACAATTCCCAGGAAGCCTTGCAGGTCTCTTGTTATCTGGTGTGCTCCCTGGGGCATTTGGTGGGCCGCTGTGAGATACAGGAAGCTGGACTAGATGGGCCTATGGCCTGATCCAGCGGGGCTGTTCTTATGTTCTTAACTACAATTCCCAGGAAGCCTTGCAGGTCTCTTGTTATCTGGTGTGCTCCCTGGGGCATTTGGTGAGCCACTGTGAGATACAGGAAGCTGGACTAGATGGGCCTTTGGGCTGATCCAGCGGGGCTGTTCTTATGTTCTTAACTACAATTCCCAGGAAGCCTTGCAGGTCTCTTGTTATCTGGTGTGCTCCCTGGGCATTTGGTGGGCCACTGTGAGATACAGGAAGCTGGAC
Organism: Tiliqua scincoides; assembly: GCF_035046505.1. Lineage (NCBI taxonomy): Eukaryota > Metazoa > Chordata > Lepidosauria > Squamata > Scincidae > Tiliqua > Tiliqua scincoides. The sequence goes on along the minus strand of NC_089831.1, from coordinate 10,111,826 downwards.
TAGATGGCCTGATCCAGCGGGGCTGTTCTTATATTCTTATGACAGCATCACAGACAGCCACCCCTCCAAAACAGGAAGAGATAAGGAGTCATGATTTTAGAACCAGTTCCAGATAGTAAAGATTCTCCTTTGCATGTAGGCACAGTGGGAGCAAAGGTTACAATGCCTGCATTTGTCAGGCTTTGGTGACCCCAATAAGTTTTGTAAGGTACTAACGAGGGGGAAGAGAACAAGGGAGAAATAAATCGTGAAATATTGCTGTGGTCTGCATGAAACCTCTCAGAACCTTTGGAACAAGGTACCACAGGGGGATGACCTCTTGATATATCAACTTAACAGCGATTGCATATTTTTCACTTGGACATTCGCTCTCATGAATGGATGCTCACAGCTCGCTCGATTCTCCACAGTAGGACTCCCTTTCCTGCTCCTACATCAGCTCTTCCTAGCATTCAGTCAGTGTGGAATGCCCCTGGGTGACCAGGGCTGCATTAAAAATAACAGGGGTCATAAGATAGGGTCAAAACTCTTCAATAGGTTAAATAGGTCTGCTTCCTGCAAGCAGTGAAATGTGGTTCCCCTTCCCAGGGCCAGTCCTCCTGAAATAGTTTAAAATCAATTTCATTTAGATGTGTTTTTCCCCCCTTTCACCAAGAATCAAGCTGATAACTCAGCACTTCATCACTTATAAGCCACTAACTCTCTCTTTTATTTACGGTCCTACATGATACCTGCTTCCTTGACATCAGAAAACCTTCCCAGAATACATAAGAATTGATTGCCAACCAGGTTTGATTATGTTCCCACTGCAAAACGATTATGTTCCCCTTGCAAAATGTGCAAGGGAGGTCCAGGTCTAAGGAGACACAGCCCCATCAATACTCTCTCTCTCTCTCTCTCTCTCTCTCTCCAGAAATAATAATTAAAAACAAAACAAAACTCATCTCTTCTTCCCCCACTCAGAGCTAGGGAGAGTTCAGTGACATGCCCTTGAGGCAGTTTGATAACTGCCTCTCCTGGTGCTTTAGAAAGCCCAGCCCCTTCATGCAGGGACTAGTCTAGCCCTCTCTTCTCCTCCATTTCCCTTTTCTTTTTCGAATCTAGGAAACATTAAGAGGAGCAGGAACCTCAGAGGATGGAGGAAGGTGGAGGGTGTCCCTTGTCAATTCACTTTCTGAAGCCACCACCTCACCTCCAGCCCAATCCTAAACAACTTTCCTGCCCCAATGCAGCCCTGCCAACAGGGTGCGCATTGCATTCTGTGGTGGTGGGGCAGTCACATAGGACTCCTCAAGGTAAGGGAATGTTTGTTCCCAGGGCTGCACTGCAATTGTATTGGTTCTGGAAAATTGGTTAGGACTGAGCTGTCAGCCTCATAGGTGGGCCAGCCTCTGGGCTGACTAATAGTCAAATCAAAACTTGTGTGCATTATTTTGTGGATGTAGTTTTTTCTGCATCCATTGGACTTCAAAATCTCCCCCTGGGAGAATGAACCGTATATTGCAAATGGATGTTTCAGAACAGAATGTTCTCCAACTCTGGTGCCAAAACTGCCCTTGCTGACGGGGCTGAGAGGCACCTTTTAAGTGATGGTTCACTTAGACCAGTGTTTGTCAAACTGTGGGTCGGGACCCACTAGTTGGGTTGGGAGCCAATTTCAGGTGGGTCCCCATTCATTTCAGTATTTTATTTTTAATATATTAGACTTGATGTGATCATGGTATATGATTGCTCTGGGGGGGGGAAATGTTACAGACCTGTACTTTTAACAAGCTACTGTGTATATTCTTTTAAAAATGATAGTAAATGGGACTTACTCCTGGGTAAGTGCGGGTAGGATTGCAGCCTAGGATTGCGAAAAATTTTCCTGCATCATGATGTCACTTCTGGTCATGACATCACTTCTGGTGGGTCCTGACAAGATTCTCATTCAAAAAAGTGGGTCTCAGTGCTAAATGTGTGAGAACCACTGACTTAGACTGAGCAGGAGAGCAAATGTCTTTATACACCCCAGAAAAGCATCCCTTTCAGAGGCAGTTGTGTGTGTGTGTGTTTCTCTTCTGTCTGTTTGGCTGCTCCCACTGACATGGCAAAGAAGGGGCGCCTTTCAAAGTGGTGGCACTCTCATTTTAGCAGAGAGAAGAGCAACGGCCCCCGTTTTACCCAGTATCTTTTTCCCAGTGATTATTATTGTGTCTTTTTTTTAAGATTGTGTGCCTTTTGGGACAGGGCATTTGTATTTTGCTATGTGAACAACTATTTGAACATTTGTGCTGAAAAGCAGTATATACACATAAACGTGCACAGTCCACAAGTCCTCAATGACTAGTAATAGTAAATGTGTAGGAATGGTGCTATGTACTTGCATGTGTAACTCAATTCTAAGCCCCACCTGAGCTGGCGCAGCAGTCACTGTGCAGGCTCAGAGTGTTGCATACATGCCATAAAGCACACATGTGACTACTCATGAGTTGGCAGTGCTAGTGCAAAGTCCTGCACCAGCCCATTGGCATGGCATCCAGGGACAGTGCCAGCCAGAGCAGGTAAGATTGTGCTGACCAGCTCTGGGGGTGAGGATGCTGGCAGGGAGGTGGTGGTGTTTCTGGGTGGGGGGAGAACAGAACAGGGAGTGGATCAGGCCAGGGGGGGGCAGGAACAGCAGAGCAGGCCTCTGCCATATTCTATCCCCTCTACTGGCCTGCCCACTGTTATAATGGGCTTCCTGGATTTGTGCCAACTGAATAACTGGTTCCTGAATAAAAGTTCCTGAATAAAAGGAACTATATCCCCTTACCCCAAGAAGACCTCCAGCCACCCCCTAACCTGCACTGGATATAGCACATACCTATTTACCCACGTATTGATTGACGCGCAAACTGTACAGGTATACGTGCATATTTATTTATTTATTTATTTTTCACATTTTTTAATACCGCCCTTCCTCCAAAGAGCTCAGGGCGGTTTACACAGCTGCTCCTCCCCTCTTTCTTGTCCTCACAACAACCCTGTGAGGTAGGTGAGGCTGAGAGAAAGTGACTGGGCCAAGGTCACCCGGGAAGCTTTGTGGCTGAGGGGGGTTTGAACCTGGATCATCCAGGTCTAAGTCCACCTCCCAAACCACTACACCACCCTGGCTCTCTAGATATGCACACATAGATATGCACACACTCATGTTGAACCACAGAGGTGGCAGTCTTTTTTTTTTTTAATCCATATTCCTAGAGACACAGCATTGTTCTAGGGCAGCACGGGTACAAAGTGGAAATAAAACTCCCTTCCGTTGTGTGTCTTCACTCCTCTGAGCCCATTCACGTACCTAGACAGTTCCTCTGCACAATATAATCAGTGTCTATTTTATTTTATGACTGGTCGAGCCTTTTTTTTTTTTTTTGGTCTTTTTTGCATTTTCAGCTATTCATGGAAGGCAAATATTTAATGTTCGAGTACCCTTTTCATCATGTTCTGGGATGATATGTAAATATTTAGCTAATTTTTTTTGCGAAATGTGATTTTTAAAACGCTGTACGAAAAGTATTTTGAATGACGTTCTCCTTTAACTTATTTAAATTAGGTTTGTTTACCTTTATGTTGAAGGAGTACCCCTGCTCCTAATCACCTACAAACCCCTGCCACTACCTCCTCTTCACTGCCACTCTCCAACCTACCAGGCAGCAGCAGTGAAATGGGCTTATGGGGGCCCCCCATTAGACTTCAGATGATGACATACAGGAGCATCAAGAGCCTTGGGAAATTCACTTCCTATTGCCGCCTATGCACGTACCATTTTTCATGGCTCTGATGCTCTGGATGTTGCATATCAGTGGCTATTTATTTTATCTATTTAGATTTATAGACCAGTTTTCCAAAAGCTCAAAATAGTGTACAATGGGATATAGTAAAACAATTTAAAAACATATAAAAATAACTACAAGAAGATAAAAAACAATTTAACAGTCCACAGACTGGATAAAAACATCAAAAGTAACATAAGAAACATAAGAACAGCCCCACTGGATCAGGCCATAGGCCCATCTAGTCCAGCTTCCTGTATCTCACAACAGCCCACCAAATGCCCCAGGGAGCACACCAGATAACAAGAGACCTGCAAGGCTTCCTGGGAATTGTAGTTAAGAACAGAAGAACAGCCCCCCTGGATCAGGCCATAGGCCCATCTAGTCCAGCTTCCTGTATCTCACAGCGGCCCACCAAATGCCCCAGGGAGCACACCAGATAACAAGAGACCTCATCCTGGTGCCCTCCCTTGCACTGGCATTCTGACATAGATCAGGCCCAAGGCTCATCTAGTCCAGTTTCCTGTATCTCAAAGTGGCCCACCAAATGCCTCGGGGATCTCACAAGACAACAAGAGAACTGCATCCGGGTGCCCTCCCTTGCATCTGGCATAGCCCATTTCTAAAATCAGGCAGTTGCACATACGCATCATGGCTTGTGCAACCTCCTACCAGTAAAATCCTAAAATCAGCACAGTATGCACACCCATCTGAAGGGGTCCCTCCTTGAAAGTCAAGCAAAACAAGAGTGTTTTGATACCCTGTCTAGGACCTAACACAGAACACATGTGGCATGCTGTGGTTGGGGGGCATCCGGACAGCCTAGGAGAGGTAAATAAAAATATTCTATTCACCTCTACATAGGCCAGCTGGCCATCAATGTGTCTCCTCGAACTTAACGCTAGCTAGTGTAGGTCTTGGAAGCGTAGGTATGCTAGCTAGTGTAAGTCAAAGGAGAGATAGGGGGTATCTTGTTGGCATCCTTCAGTCTCGGAAGACTATGGTATCGCACTCTGAAAAGTGGTCTGGAACAGAGTGTCCTCTCCAATGCGCGAAGCCTGGGTAAAGTAGATATGGAGGATAGGCTGTTACCCATGCAGCATATCCCCCCTCTCCACGTCGCTGAAATGGTCCAATGGAAAGCAGAAGCCAATACGGTTGGTTCCAGCGGCGTCGCAGGAGTTGCCAGAACGTGACTGTGTTCAGCCAAGAACTGCTTCAGGGACTTCGGCTCGGGATTTTGCCTCGTGGTTGACTCCTGAAGCCTTTTCCACAACTGGATGTAGCCACAAGGCAGTGGAGGTTTGGGATCAGAGTTTTCCTTCTCTCAGATGAGCTGCCTTCCCAGGCTAACGAGTCCCATCTACCCGGTGTATATCATGGTGGTATACACCATATAGTGTATAGGGTGGTATAGGGGGTATATCATGCTGGGAAAATGGGGATAAAGTCAGCCTTGGGTCAGTCCACAGCCTATGTGGTTCTTTTAAAGATTGGGGGGCAGGAGTACACCAAGCTCAAGTCAAGTGCAGTGATCTTTTTCATCCCCAGCGCGCAAACAGGCAAAAAGTGCACAGATAAAATAGAGTAAAATGAAACTTACGGACTTTGTGGAATGGCGCAGGGGTACGGAGAAGGTAGAGGGTCGAGCAAATGTTAGGTTATTGCAGGGAGGTTATATTGGGGGTGCGGGGTGCTAATTGGCCAAGATGTCTCAGTCAACCATGGAGGGGGAGGCCAAAGTTTGCGCTGGCAACACTCAGCCTAGGAGAGAGATACTTTCTCTGTTAAGGGATCATCCCTGGGCCTGCAGATAATTTGCAGACTGGATAGTATCAGGCCCTGAAGCCTTGGCCTGACTGCGCACAGCATCATGGGAAGAGATGATGCAACATCTAGTGATGCATACCAAGTGACTGTCACCAGGTATGTCACCCCATGTGCCATCAGAGTGACTAAGCACTAGTTCACTCTGATTGGCTGTGGCAAGTATATACTCCAGCCAGGGCAAGCTGGGGTGTGGGAGATATATATATTGTACATAGTACAGAGACGTTTGGTGGAGGACTTCTGCCGTGTGTCGTCTTTGTTCCCGGGAGTGCCTACGCTCTGACCTTGAGAGATAGGTGGAGAGTGCAGCCAGACAGCTGCTTGCTGGGGAAACTATACCCACATCGTAACATTCTCACTGCAGAGGAAGCATAATTGGGATGACAGAAGATGGTCCTAGTCTTTGTGTCTTAGGTTGTGCCCAAGTTCTCATTGTGGAGGACAGATGCTGGCCATGGCCGTTACAGGTCCTGATATACACTGCTGCGATCCATCACTTCCTGCTCATCATCCTGATTTGCTCTTGAATCTTCAAAGAACCTCCCCTTCTGCCACCTTACCTGCATTGGTGGGGCCTCTGGGAGCCACTAGCATGTGTGGGACAAGCAGTTGTTTATGCCAGCAGCCCGCAGTGCCTGACTGCAGTGTGCCTTTGTAAAAGGACTTATGGTGGTGGATTGGGAGTTCTGCCACCACCATCAGCCCTCCATAAGATTGGGCTGTGAGAATTCTGTCAGCGTGTGGTTGGTCTGTAGAACTCCTTGCCACAGGATGTGGCGATGGCGTCTGGCCTGGATGCCTTTAAAAGGGGATTGGACAAGTTTCTGGAGGAAAAATCCAATACAGGTTACAAGCCATGATGTGCATGTGCAACCTCCTGATTTTAGAAATGGGCTATGTCAGAATGCCAGATGCAAGGGAGGGCACCAGGATGAGGTCTCTTGTTATCTGGTGTGCTCCCTGGGGCATTTGGTGGGCCGCTGTGAGATACAGGAAGCTGGACTAGATGGGCCTATGGCCTGATCCAGTGGGGCTGTTCTTATGTTCTTATTTTCTTAATTCAACTTTTTGTTTCTGGGGAAAGAAAAAGTTCCCAACTGTAATCAACGTTGACTTTGTTTTGATGAGCGGCGCGTTGTACATTCAGTTAAGATGGGAAGGCTTGATACAGTTGTCAGGCTCTTTTCAAAGAGGTACTGGATAATTTGATATGACTTTTTTTTCCCCCATTCTTATCAAGATGAGTTACAGAATTGTCAACAAATTTGCATGTGAATGGAGCAAAGTGGAAGAGTTTTGAAAATCCAATTTTGCCTAACAGGCTTCTGTCTTTTTGTAATTCAGGCTGGACCAACTAATGATTTTAGATATAGAGTTTTATTCTGTAAGTACATTTCTTAGAGTTCAATCCTGTCCCCCCTCCCACCTGGGGCACAGCCATGCCCAAAACAGGCATGCGGTCGCCAGCAGGAGGGCGGATAAGGAGGATTCAGAGGGAAAAGGTGTTTATACCCGTTTACACCCAAGGAAGCTCTTTTTACACCAGTAGCGTCACTAGGGGTTTGCATCATCCAGTGATGATCACACCATGATGAACCTCCTCCCATGCAGTCAGTGGGAGAGGTACCATTACCCTGCACCCGCTGGTTTTTTTGGCTATAACCCTGCACATGCCTGATCTTGTGTGATCTCAGAAGCTAAGCAGGGTCAGGCCTGGTTAGTTCTTGGATGGGAGACTGCCTGGGAATACCGGGTGCTGTAGGCTTATACCATAGCCTTTCGAGACTGAAGGTTGCCAACCATCTCCCTATACTGAACACTATCTCCCGATCTTGTCTGATCTCGGAAGCTAAGCAGGGTCAGGCCTGGTTAGTTCTTGGATGGGAGACTGCCTGGGAATACCGGGTGCTTATACCATAATCTTTCGAGACTGAAGGTTGCCAACCAATTTTTGATAGAATAACAATATTTCAACGTGTTTTATTTCACTGCATTCTGCACGAAATTATGCATCAAATGATATATAACAAGATGGTATTATTTGAAAATACCAAGATTTTAACCATTTTGGCCAGGAGTGGTGTCACCTCCCCGCCCCCCGGCGTCACCCGGTGTGGCCCACATCACCCGCACCCCTCTAACAACACCATTGCCTTACACCTGAGAAAGAGGTGTAGAGATTTCTCAGGTGTTTGGAGACCCAATTGTGAGCGGGAGGGGTGGATGCAATGCTTTCCATGGAACCACTGAATCAGGCCCTTAGTGAGCCTTATGGTAGGACCACCCTGCCTAGATAAATGCAATACACATAGGTGGTACTGGTGAGTATCTTTGACGCAGTTATACAGGTGGAAGATTAAGATTTAATTCTCTCTCTCTCCCCGTGTGTGTGTGTGTGCGCGTGTGCCATTTTCAGACTAGTTTTACAAACTGTAGACTGGATGCACTTAATAGCCTCTTCCGCATCTGGGAATTTCACCAGCGATTAATGTCAAGGCTGAGCAAAGTGGACGCAACGCAACTCTGACTTTTGTCCAAGAGCCGGGGTTGTTCGATAGATTAAATGTTTGTTTCCCTCTTAATATGAGGTGTACGGCAGCGAAATAAAATGGCCTCCAAAGCCTCTGAGGTGGAAAGCAGATCCCCACCTCCCATTCCTCCATTTTGGCGGCGTCTAATTGGGCCCGGCAGGAATTGCGTGTTGCCGCCGTTCGCACCCAGGCGGTGTGTGGATAGAGCCTCCATTTCTCATAGTTGCCTTGGAGCTATACATTTTGACAGGTGCCCCGAGGTCTTTTACCTCACAAGAAGAAGGAGGGAGGGGGGATCTGGGGGGGGAAGCTTCTGCTCTGTTAAAGGGTCAGGTTAAAATGATCCAAAGTTCCCTTCAATTTCAGCAACCCACCGAGGAGTAAATTCCTCAGCATTTCAGAAAAATTCCCTGATACTTTGAAGAAGGCAAGTATCAGATGATGTCTCCAGGCATCTCACTTTTATGAGGCTTTAAACCATTACAGACAGTTTCAGGCTCCGCTGTGACTCACCTGGCGCATGGCTTAGCAGGCACATTTGGGACACATAGTTGCTAACGATGCTCAAAAAGTACCTACTCTGGGTACTCCTTTTTTTCCTACCAGGCAGTGTAACTGACTTTGAGCGCAGGAGGTGTGGTGTCTTCAGTGGGGCAGTGCCCTATCCTAATTTTTGAATCCTGCCGACTACGCCAATTTGTCACATCCAAATATCTCAACTCCCTTCTAATGCCCACTTTTTGGCTAATTAACACCCTCTTTATCTCTAGAACAACCGCTGTGGTGTGCAAAGGAATGAACACAGAACTCCTTATCTATAGCAACTGCCCAAATTTATTGCTATGAACACAGACACTCCCTGCAAGTCCTCTTGTCCAGAGGCTTTCCCTCCCCAAAACTCCACTTAACTCAGTGGGTAAAGGTCTGAAACCTCCAATTCAAGTCCAATCCAGTCTCCAAAGCACAGTCCAGTCTTCTGTGTCCTCCTGGCAGTCCCCTTCTCCTGTAGGTCTGGTTCAGGTAGCCCTCTTGGTCTGGTTCCCTCTGGGTCAGGTAGCATTTCCCTTTGGGTCAGCATCAGGCTTCCGGCTGGGTCAGTGTCTGGCTCCTTTGGTCCTTCTGAAGCTGCCTTTTATCCTTTGTGTCCCATTAAGTGCAAATGCAGCTCAGCTGTGAGCTACCTCCTTAGCTCATTCAAAGCCCCATCAAGGTCAAATGAAGCTCAGGTGTCCAACCAGGTCTCCATTTGCCTTGATTGTTTACAGCTGTGGAGCCAGCCCTGCCCTTCCCAGAGCTGTCAACCAGCTGTCAAAACATGGAATCGCTGTCAACACCACATCATCCACCTGATGATCTTCTGATCTTCCATTACAGGCAGTTCAACTCAGAATGCCATCTGATGCTACCTCTGGTCCATCAGCTATGTCAGTGATTTTGAACCTCTTTCATCACATCGCACACTGAGAAGGTGCTAAAATTGTCAAGACACACCATCGGTTTTGGTTTTTTTTGCAATTGACAAGGCACACCACTCTGCTGATAGGGGCTCACATCCCCCAAGAGCCCTACTAACAAATGATTCACCCCCAAACCCCCGCAGCACACCTATGGAACACTTGTGGCACACTAATGTGCCACGGTGCACTGGTTGAAAATAGCTAAGCTATGTGCTACAAACTCTTCCCCCACCCCTCCCAAAAAAATACCTCTAACAACATTTCTTGCACACTGTTGTCAAACCCAGAATGTCTGGCTTCCAATTTTATTTACAGGGGCAACATGAATATGCTATCCCTTTAAATCAGCGGTTTCAAAATCAGAGACCATTGCACACCAGAATTGCCTACCCTGGTGCAACAGGCACTTACCATTCCAGCATGCCACAGGGCTTCATGTCCCCAGATCTGGATGATGTAACGCTCTGGCCAGTCACGTCTATTGCGTGATGCGCCAGTAGGCCTTACGCCAGGATTTCCAGGCAGACAACACTGCGTTGTCCTAATCTGGGGACATGATGTCGCACGGCACACCAGAACAGTAAGCTCTGGCCATGGGGCGGGGGGGAAGGATTCACCCAAATCCCAGATACGACCTGCAGGATGGGGGGGAGGTAGGGGACAGGCTGGAGTTTGAAGGGGGCTTTAATTTCACAATGGAGTGAGGTGAAAAGCGGTGTGCCCCAAGGATCTGTCCTGGGACCGGTGCTTTTCAGCCTCTTCATAAATGACCTGGAGACAGGGTTGAGCAGTGAAGTGGCTAAGTTTGCAGATGACACCAAACTTTTCTGAGTGGTAAAGACCAGAAGTGATTGTGAGGAGCTCCAGAAGGATCTCTCCAGACTGGCAGAATGGGCAGCAAAATGGCAGATGCGCTTCAATGTCAGTAAGTGTAAAGTCATGCACATTGGGGCAAAAAATCAAAACTTCATATATAGGCTGATGGGTTCTGAGCTGTCTGTGACAGATCAGGAGAGAGATCTTGGGGTGGTGGTGGTGGACAGGTTGATGAAAGTATCAATGTGCGGCGGCAGTAAAGAAGGCCAATTCTATGCTTGGGATCTTTAGAAAAGTTACTGAGAACAAAGCGGCTAATATTAAAATGCTGTTGTACAAATCAATGGTAAGGCCACACCTGGAGTATTGCATCCAGTTCTGGTCGCCGCATCTCAAAAAGGACAAATGGAAAAGGTGCAAAACAGTTCGACTAAGATGATTACTGGGCTGGGGCACCTTCCTTATGAGGAAAGGCTATGGCGTTTGGGCCTCTTCAGCCTAGAAAAGAGGCGCCTGAGGGGGAACATGATTGAGACATACAAAATTATGCATGGGAAGGATAAAGTGGATAGACAGATGCTCTTTACACTCTCACATAACACCAGAACCAGGGGACATCCACTAAAATTGAGTGTTGGGAGGATTAGGACGGACAAGAGAAAATATTTCTTTATTTAGCGTGTGGTCGGTCTGTGGAACTCCTTGCCACAGGCTGTGGTGATGGCATCTGGCCTGGATGCCTTTAAAAGGGGATTGGACAAGTTTCTGGAGGAAAAATCCATTACAGGTTACAAGCCATGATGTGTAGGTGCAACCTCCTGATTTTAGAAATGGGCTATGTCAGAATGCCAGATGCAAGGAAGGGCACCAGGAGGCAGGTCTCTTGTTATCTGGTGTGCTCCCTGGGGCATTTGGTGGGACACTGTGAGATATAGGAAGCTGGACTAGATGGGCCTATGGCCTGATCCAGTGGGGCTGTTCTTATGTTCTTAAATAAAAGTGGAGGTCCTGTACATGGTAAGGAAAGAAACATGGTAAGGAAGAAAATGATCCGCTTTTCACGTGGGAAGCAGGTCATTGCTGCTTGCCTTGGTGTCATGATGAATGGAAGATGCAGTAGATGAAAAGCACCCTGAGTCCTCCACCCCCTTAGCCTCCTTGCGATCTACCTCCAATGCAACCCACATCAGGTGACCTCATGGATAGACCAGCAGTGTGTGCGTGCAAACACTATATGCTACCTCCAGCTGTGCTCATTTTCAGCAATGCAGCAAAAAAACACCTCCATTTGTCCAGTGATTTTGAGATATCCCTTGCCAGAGTGTTCACCCAATTCCATTACCCTCCTGTTCAGTTCTCTTCACTTTATCTCAGTGGCTTTTTCATTTACATACCATGTTTCCTCCAACCAGCCCAGGGCAGTGTGCATGACTGCTTTTCCTCCTTTTATATGTGCACCAACCTTATGAGACGTACTAGATTTACCTAGTACGCTTAATGGCTGTGTAGGGATATGAACCTAGATCATCATGGTCCATGTTTAACACACTAACCACTACACCACACTGTCTCACGACAAAATGGGACATCGTTCACTGTATGATTCCTGTTTTGCTGGGGTCGCTTGTTAATAAACTAAGGAAGAGAAATAAGTGGACAGGAGGCATAGGGTACAGACACAGTGGCATTCAGTCTAAACAGGTTTGATAAAAAGACGAATATTGCTTTTAGAATGTAAAAATGCACTCTGCTGAAATCACTATTTGTGATGCCCAAATCAGCCAGAGGACCTCCTGTTCAAGCACTTCTCCTCTAAGACCTTTATTCATTTCTTGAATATTGTTATGTTATACAATTATTGCCCCCCTCCCCCTCTCCCTCCACAGTATTAACAGGATCAGTTTCAGGGGCACCCACAGATACAGAAACTGTGGATATGGGGGAACCCTATGGGTTTAATGTTCCACGCCCAGGACAGTTCCTGTTTCCTGTTAATGTTCTGACTGTGCTCCAATGAACACATGAGAGAACTGGCTTCTCAATTCATGCAATTTCTGTATTTGATTCATATCTTGCAGACTTAGTGCAGCTCACAGCAGGGTTTTTTTTCCCCATTGCTGACACTCTTGTCCTCAAGGGGCTCGCAGCTGAAGTAATTCAGTGGTTTTGGGGATAGAAGAGACCAAATGAAATTAAAATAACATGTTGTAGATATACAGTCTACTGTTGTTGTTGTTTTTCCAGCAGACCAACATTTCTGCTGGATTGTGTACAACCAGGCCTATCAGTCATTGAAAGGAAAGACGTTTTGCAGGAAGCCGCTTGCCAACAGCTATTTCTTGAACAGGAGCTGTAGCGTGGTATGGTCTGGGTGGGGGCCAGAGTTCAATCTAAGGTAGTGTTTTCACTCAAGGTGGATAGATCCAAGGCCTCCAAGAGGAATTTTATCACGGGCCATCATCATCCCGGGGCCATCATCCCTCATTCTATGAGGAGCAGCCAATCCCGGCACCTTGATAGCCCAGGGGATGGTTGGAGAGCCAGATGTACAGCTATTTGCATTGGCTGTATGGTGCTGGTGACTGCTCCCCCAGCCAGGGGAGCTGCTGGAGTCCCAGAGACAGTGGGGTAAGTCTGGAAGTGGACACAAGCAAAGATATGTCCAAGGAACAAGGTCAGTGCCAGCTCCAGGTTTCTGGGGTGCTGGGGCAAAGTGCTACACTGCCCCCCCCCCCATGGAACCGTAGTTAGTACTGCTGGCAGGGCCAGTCACCCATGATGCCAATGGAAGTTGTCGCCACAGGCAGTACATGGGTGGTAGGTGCCCATCTCTGTCCTCCTACTTGCCTCCACTGCTACTTCTTTTCTTCTACCCCCTGGATTGGAAAAGAAAGAGGACACTGGGCCAGCCCATCCATGAGGCCAACTGAAGCAGTCACCTCAGGCAGCAGATCTGTGTGAGGTGGGACAAAAGGTTCCAAGTTCAGTCCCTGGTACCTCCAGGTAGATTGGGGAAGGAAGCTGGTCTGAAACCCTGGAGAGCCACTTTCCATTTGTGTGGAGCTGAATGGATGACTGCTCTACCTCAGTAGAAGGTTGTAACCTACAGTGTATAAATGGAGGGATGTCTTTGAGTCTCTTTCAACTCAATCCTACCTCCCCCCCACCGCCAATGCAGTGTGCACTGCACAGGGTGGGTGGGGGCTTTTGGAGAAGTTGTCCTCGGGGTAAGTTCACTTTTCTTCACTTGCTCTGGGGAAAACCTATTCTTCTGGGGCAGGACCAAGAAGTGTAAGGAAGACGGAAAAGGAATCCAGCCAAATGCAAGTGCCACCAAACCCAGCCTCTTCCCCCTTCATTCTGCCTCTCTCCTTGCACCAACCCCAAAACTTCCTCCCCTTCCCTGCCCCATTCCACCCACTGCCTGCCCACTACTCCTACCTCACCAACACAGTTTGCTCTGCTGGTCAGTGCACCGGGAATTGTACCGGTGGTTTCACAGTGCTGACTGGCGGAAGTGACATTCATCCTGCATCCTCCTTCGCTCAGAGGAGGAGAGCTGCCCTTCCCCCATAGGATCTGGCTGCCCATCTTACATGGAGCTTAGTACACAAGCAGACAGCCGGCCTGTTCTAGAGCCCTTGATCACATATACAGGCAAGGGATGTGCAGTTTGTACCTGCGTAGTTTTTTTTAGAAGCCATACTGAGTAAGCACCAGGGGCAGGTTGAAGTCTTCTGGCGCAATCCTGTTCTCCCCTCCATGCATATAATGAGTCAAGCATCTTCACATCCGTGGACAAGTGAAAATGTGTTGGGTTGTTTGATTAACCAGCACTACCTTTCTCAGGAGTGAAAAAGCATGGCCAGAGGAGAAGGATCCCTGATCTGTTTTTTGCTCTTGCTTCCCTGCACCTGCTCAAGCCATGTGCTTGCGAAGGTCACCTTTTAAGTCCCTGAAGTACAACCAGTCCTATAACTCTCCAGCAGAATTTGAAAATGACTTATGCCTGACAGTTTAATAATACTTTGAAACTGGGAGAAAATTTCTCAAATCCCAGAAAGGTACATCAGCATTAACACTGTGGATCCACCAAGTGTACACGGACATGTCTATGTGTGCGTGTTTTAATTTAAATGTACAGAGATCATTTTTTTTAAAGGTTATTATTATTTTTTTTTTCTAAAAATAAAGAAGACCCACATGTGCTTGGTTGGCTGAGAGGAGCGGACTAGTTCCTCTGCCTACAAGGGACAATGAGGATGAGATTTGAAAGGTCATTGGGTTTTTTGTCGCATGTTAATAAACAAATTAGGATGGCTAAGGGGAAGAAGCAAATGAAGTCCCCTGTTAGAAATTGCTAGGCAAATTAACTACTCATGACAAGGCTGGAATATTAGTTAAGGCAATAGATCCTGCCTAATTTTGATGCTGCCGCTTCGGTCTCTCCGAAAATATAATCATTTAACCAGCATTTGCGACCAATGGTTTTTCATTAACCAACACTTTCTAAGATGACCGTTCATGCCAGATAATTTTTTGGTGTGTTATTTTGTTCCCATTTCGGAAGTGATAAGTAAGAAGGGCTGCGAATGGAGGGTGGTGGGGTGGGGGGAACCCGCTCTAATAATTGCAAGTTCCTTCCAGGCAGTTATATTTCAAATGCGCATGCAGCCATGTGCTGAGAATCTAAATAGAAAATGACTTTCTGTCATTTGTCGTGGGTGTTTGCTGCTGTTCCACATATTTCCATAATTATGATTCTCCCTTCCCTCCCCACAGGGCTCCTGCACAGAAACTGACCATCTGGTCGGCATTTTTGAAAATAAAACAGTCGGCGAGTCAATGCAGGCACCCAGCCTGCTCGACGCCAGATATATCGGTCTAAAGGGGACGCATAAAAGGGCTGTTTTTTCCGGGGGTTATTTCGAAAGAGCCCACCAATATCTGCAGCCCAGGCCCAGTAGTCCATTTCCTAATCATTAGGAAACACATTTTAGAACTCGCGGAATTGGTTTAACCCTCACGCCGGCTGAATGCTGGGCTATCTGAGCCAACAGCAGGGTTTCAGGACATGGGAAACATCTGAGCTGATTGTAGCACCGAAAGTTGACTTGCATTCATCTGCCCGGCCCCTGTCTTAGCTCTGAGGTTACAATACTAGCCCCTGAAATTCAGAGAGTGTGCATAAATTTCAAAGGCTTATAAAGGCAATTGCAGCCTTATCCAGTGGTTGGTCCTTTGGCAGTGGTGTAATGGGGGTACAGGGGGGCTGCACTGTGTAACGCACTCAGGGAAGGTGATATCACTACTGGCCAAAAAATTTTAAATCTTGTTATTTTCAAATAATACCACCAAGTTATAAATCATTTGATGCGTAATTTCATGCAGAATACAATGAAACAACATGCGTTGAAATATCTCTGTTCTATCAAATGTTATAGCCCAAAAACCAGTGGGACGGGTGATGGTGCATCACCATACCCACCACTTGGGGCATTGCCATGCTTACTGCATGGGAGGAGGTCCATCGGGGTGAGAAGCTGGCCTCCCTTACTGGGTGATGCAAGTCCTAGTGATACCACTGTCCCGGGCAGCAACTGTTACCCTGCATGTGCCTGATCTTGTCTGATCTTGGAAGCTAAGCAGGGTCAGGCCTGGTTAGTACTTGGATGGGAGACCGCCTGGGAATACCGGGTGCTGTAGGCTTATACCATAGTCTTTGGAGACTGAAGGTTGCCGGCCATGTCACCAGTCATCCACACACTGATTACATCCAGATTGGATGACTGCAATGTGCTTTCTGTGGGGCCGCCTCAGAGGAGAGTTTGGGAAGCCTCACTTGGTCTGCCTGTGGCTGGTGCAAGTCCAGTGGCTGACTTCAGTTGCTCCAGGATGTGGCTGCTAGAATACTGATGGAGATCAGTCACCCAAAGCATTATGGCACCTCAGCTGGTTAGCAACACACTTCTAGACCTAATGCAAAGCTTTTTTTCATGTAGACAGCCTGGGACCAGGCTAGCTTAGGGACTGCCTATGAACCTGCCCAGTTTGTTACAATTACAGCCCAGTCCTAGGTCAATGCCCCCAGTGCAGCCACACCTATGGGGCACATGCTGCATCCTGTGGGGTGGGGGGATCCATTCCAGAGGCCTCTTCAAGATAAGGGATCTTTTGTTCCCTTACCCCAGCGCAAGCGTCCACTTCCCCAATGGGTCTCCTTGAACCTGTGCCAGTCATTTTGCTGGTACAGCACTGAGGAGAGTGAGGGGGAGGGCAGGGGAGAAGAATGAGAATAGGATCCTAGCACATGCCGGTGCCCCAAGATCGAGCTCCTCCATCCCCATTCTACCAGCAAGAAAGGAAAAAAACAAAACCTTCTTCCTTGCTTGTTAAATTGGTCAGAAAAATCTGTGGGAAAGATGATAGTGAAATATTGAGATGGAATTCTGATCTGATCCAGAAGCATTTTTTATACATTCTTAAGCCCTGACGTTATTGATATTTTTCCCCCTCTTGCTAAGATATTATTATTTTTTTTGCTTTCCTGCTCTTTCCCCCCCCCCCTTCTAGTGGCATTTTCAACACAATCTAATAAAGTTACCAATAACACATGGACAATAAAACCCAACTCTAGCAATACCATTCACCCACTTTATCACTGTGGGATTCATTACTATTGGTTCAGTTCTCATACCTGTTCAGGAGAGGATTCCATAACTGTGAAACCAAATATATACCGTATATTTGGTATACATATATATATATATTCATGTCATGTTGTCATGTTGGCAACCTTCAGTCTCAAAAGACTCTGGTATCGTGCTCTGAATGGTGGTTCTGGAACAGCGTCTAGTGTGGCTGAAAAGGCCGATTCAGGAGTGACAATCCCTTCCACACCGGGAGCAAGTGCAGTCTGTCCCTGGTCTGTCTCGCTGGCTAGGGGCCTTCCTTCTTTGCCTCTTTGCCTCAGACTGCTGGCAAAGTGTCTCATCAAACTGGGAAAGGCCATGCTGCACAGCCTGGAAATATATATATTTTCCTTCATGTAAGCCTACAGGCTGCCTTGGGTCTCACCGGACATACACCAGCCATTTTGGTGGCATATGTTCAAGGAGAGGTTTTGAAAAGAGGGAATAATACCCAGTGCACAAGAGTGCTTCTGAATCTACCCCTTCCTTCTCCGCCCCACTTCCTCCCTCAACATGCCCTGTTATTCCCCCACCCCACCTATGAACTTACCTGCACTGGAGCAGGTTGCCAGCCATGGTAGTAGGCTGGTGATAATGCTGCAGCTTTGCACCAGTGGCTCAAAAACTGGTGGAGCACTCTACATGGTGCTGGAGGTCTCTTTATGACAGGTGGGAGAGGTAGTGTAGCTAGAGGGAGGGCAAAAAGGTAAGTACTGCAAGCACCACAATGTGCCATGTAAGCAGCCACACCCACTCACCAAGTGGTGAGTGCCTGGGCATTGCCATCACTGCTTGGAATGACTCTGATGGTGAGTCACTACTTACCATTTTGCCCCCCTTCTAGCTATGCTACTGGGTGGGAGGCTGTTCCGCTGTAGTAGAGGATGATAGGATTGGGGCCTTGTGAAGGGTGGGGGACTGAGGTGTTAGAGAGAAAAAAGAAGAGAGCTGGGAAGATCAGAAGCAGAGGAGGAGAAAAACAGAGCTGGGAAGATTTCAGAGAGAGAGAGAGAGAGAGGAGAGAGAGAGCTAGTTGCTCCCATGCATCCTGCCTAGCCTGTTTCAACTGAGCACATGTTTACTTTAAGTCTAGTAGGACTTACTTCTAGAACAAGAGTCTCTAAACTTTTTGACCAAAGAGCCACGTCAAATATCTGTCACAGTGTTGAGGGCCAGAAAAAAATTAAAAATTTAAATAAATACATTAGAGATGAAACTTAGATGAATGAATAAATGCATGAATGGGCTCAAATGTCCAGGACTTCTCCAAGCACCAACACAGCCCAAGAAATACACACTTAAATGGACCCCCATTCCCCCACCCCACAAGCACAACTCTGGTTGTATTTGGTCAATTGGGGCAGAGCTCTCAGGGGATCAGAGGCTGGCCACAGACCGCATCTGGCCCCGGGCCAGGGTTTGGAAATCCCTGTTCTAGAACAATTGTATCAAACTCGTTTCATGCATAGGACCGAAGTTAACATTCATGGCGCCTGCTGAGGGCTGGAAGTGACATCATTAGGCAAAAAGTGACATCATTAAGGAGATGAAGGCCAGAAATATACACTTAGTTCTCACACAGAAACGTATTAGCTGCAAATGACAGAAGAGAAAAATGTGCAAATTCATACTGTCAAGAAAATCCTCAAGATTTTCAATTATCACTATGCAAGAGCCCAGTTATAACGGGGCCCAGATAAATTGTTTCCAGGGACCACATTCAGCTTATGGTCCTTATGTTTGACACACACACACCCCGCCAGTTCTAGAACATGTGCGTATTGCAACATTTGGTGGTGGCATCCTGCTCGTAAAAGATCTACGGTATAAGCAAAACCTTACAGGAGCATGTCCAGTGTTTGCCTTCCAGGTGTAAACTCCCTGCACAAGAATGTCATTGGTGCCTCCATCAATTGCTTCTCTCTGACCAATCCAACTCGGCGACGAGATGTGCGCTGGAAGAACATGGAGCAACTCGCTTTGCATCTCAGAAATGCTGTGAATTGCCTATAACTTCTCCTGCATAGTTATAACATGATGGGCTGACATTTATTCCATCCACACACCCCCATCACCCACTTCCCAGTTTACTTTTTATTGCTTTCTACAGGCAAAGCAATCACACCTCAGCAGGAACAGGACATTAGCACGGAAAGATCCAGCCCTCTCTAAACTGTAAATAAGCAGAGAATGCTGGAACCAGGGTTTGCTTCCCTCGAACAATAGAGCGTCAGAGCGCCATGGTGAGACGGAGAGCAAATGAAGCCACAGGACGTGGTGAGCAAATGGCAGAGCCAATAAAGACGCAGCATTCATCCACCAGCCCAAGATACTATAAACCAGCACTCAACAGAAAAGGAAATGTTACTGCAATCCCTGAGATTAGCCTTCTTTACAGTGGAACAGAATTGCCATTAAATGGCCATCATTTTTGAAAAAGGGATGCGGTTTCCATAAAGCAGCATTACCATGCATTCCCCAAATAAATACAGCCAACAACAGGTATGGAATTAAAATGGGCCACTTTATTGAATTGCAACAAGATGGCAACAAGGCAACAACAGGGTAAACAATACCTATCTCCAGTGCGGGGTTCTTTGTGGGGGAAATGGCCCTAGCCGTCTACGTCCCCCAATCTCATAGGGCATCCACCCAACTCCAGGCACAACTCAATTGTTATTAAGCCTGCCTTTCGCTGTCGCCCGAAGAGGGTAAGTCAGCCACGCTGCTATGCCTTCAGGTCACCCCTGCAAGGTCCCCAAGTTCATACAAGGGGCTAGCCAGCCTGCCTCCTCGAGCCGGTCAAGCATCTTGAGAGCGGTTCTGGTTCACCCCTGTCCTTGATGACTTAGATTGGACACCGAGAAGGTCTTCTGCCTACCCACCCCGCACTTCTACCGCCAGTGACCAGGGCGTGAAAGAGATATCTTGCAGACCCAAACGCGCTCCATAGCCAGTCTGAGGTAGGCGAAAACAAACACCATCATGGCGCCAATCAGATGACGCTCAAAAAATTCCTACCCGGTCCTCCTCCTTCTCCAGTCTCCATTTTGTACCACTTGCTCCCAGGCTTCTGATCAACAACCACAACTAAAACAACAAGCAAATGTTCAAAATAACTCTCAGTAGTCTAAATTCTGCCCGCCCTATTATAAAACCATTTGGGGAAGCGTACCAAATCATTCCTGAATTTCTTTGAAGGCTGAGCCAAAATTTCTTCCCGTGTTGTGTATGTTGTAGTTTGTGTGTGTGCGTGCATGTGGGGGTGCGTGTAATACCTACAGTGTAAGGCTACAGGTATGGAGGGGAGGGGATTCACATACATCCAATCCCTCCTTGACTTGCTTTGTGCAGGTACTCTCCGTTAATCATGCTCCTCTTCAACCTGCGCCCCCCCATTCCCTCCTTGCCAGCACGCGGTCCTGTGATTGGCTACATGCTTTCCCTGGCCACTGAAGAACAGATACCTATTCCTTTCTCATGCTAATTATGCTAATCACACTAATTATGTCTTTTTCGGTCAGCTGCAGAGAAGCGGTTGCAACTCTCAAACTAGATTCAGACATGGGCCTAGGCTCAGTGGCGTCACTAGGGTTCGCGTCACCCGGTGCGGGATGCCAGTGCTTCACCCCCATGCAGTGGGTGAAGTGCACCCCCATCGCTCCGCCCCCACTGGTTTTTTGGCTGTACCTTTTGATATAACAAAGATAGAACACATTCTGCATGAAATTACGCATTGATATAGAACATGCTGGTTATTATTCCTCCAAACTGATTTTAGTGATTTTGGTCACTAGTGGTGTCACACACACCCCCCCAGGGTGTTAACTTACTAACACCTTATTGCAGCAGTTCTCAAATTTTTAGCACTGGGACACACTTTTTAGAATGACAATCTGTCCAAGACCCACCAGAAGTGATGTCATGGTAGAAGTGACATAATCAGGCAAATTAAAATAAATAAGTATAAATAATTAAAGTAACACAAATAATTAAATAAGCAGAAGCCAGCCCTGGTCCACCAAGTGAATTCCCTCTGTAGCCTGCCTGCAATAACACCACCCCTCCAAAACCAGTAAGGTTTTCAGCCCTGCCCAGTGCCCAGTTCAATTTAAGAGCTTCTGTTTAAACCAGATCACTGTCAGGATCCACCTGGCTTTGCAAGTCTCAGAAAAGTTCACCTTATCAGCTGAAGCCTCTGTTTTGATCCCTTTTAGTGGGGGGGGGGGGAGGCTGCCTTCTGGAGCACTTGTTTAGCTGCAGGTGCATAGGATCAGGACCATTCTGGTAGCCTTGCACTCTCCTTCACCTGATCCTCCACACCAGCCAAGGCACGTTGCTTACTCACAAGTAAACGCGACCGTGAGGCTTAGTTTCACTTTCCTTTGGGCTCAATACATTTGTCTGCTTGGAGGGAGGGACTTCCTTCTCAGGTGTTTTTGGGGGCTTCATTCATTGGATCAGGGCCATTCTGGTGTCGTTGGATTCCTCTCAGCCTGCCCCTTCCGACAGAGTAAGGCAAATTGGCCTACTCACGAGTAAACATGTGATATGGCTCACTTTCACCTTCCATAGGGATCCATGCATTTTTTTTGTTCTCCAGTTTTTTGGCTATAACTTTTGATAGCAAGGAGATATTTCAATCTGGTTTTTTTGCATTGCATTCTGCTCGAAATTCCACACCCAACGGTATGTAATATGATGAGGTTACTCCTAACCACCGCGATTTTAGCATGTCACCCACCCAGTGCGCATCACCCCACTGTGCGCTTCACCCGGTGCGGCCCGCACTCCTCCCCCCGCACCCCCTAGCAATGCCACTGCCTAGACTTAGCCTGTTTAGGACATTTACCTGCTCCATTTTGGACAGTTACCTGGTCCATATTGTGGGCAAAGGGGAGTGCCGACAATAATGGCAAGAAGGTTCCAGCTTTCCCGCCAGCATCCCTGGCAGTGCGCTACAGAACATGCTGCTCTAGAAGTGCATTACTGAGCATGCTTCCTGAGCATCTTTTACAATAGCATTCACTGCTTTACAGCAGTCAGCACCAAGAGTAGCGGCGCAACGATGACCCATGACTATTGAATTGGGTTTTAATAGTAATGATTTAGACTCCCACAAGAGCTTTTAGCTAGCGAAATTTCATGCTCATGTGTTCCACTTAGGGCCCGATCCTGAAGAGTGCATGCTGGCTTACCACCGTATTGTCACAAATGTGCCTTTTGTGAGCCCTTACTGCTGGCCCAGCACTGGAACTAGCCCAGCGCGAGCCCCTCCTCCCGAGGATCCACATTCTCCCAAAGAGCCCCCTCTTCTGAGGAGCTGCCACAGGCTACGTAGTTGTGCGCTGGATGCCGCAGTAGCCATTTTGGTACAGCTCAGGATTGGGCTGTTACAATGTTTCCATGTCTGGGAAATTTCACTGTGATAAAACTGTTTGCATTACATTCTGCTGTGATGCTTTGGAGGGGAATAAAGATGATTACAGTTTGTACTCAGGACTGTTTATTGTAAACACATTTTGCATTTATCGCAAGGAAGTGTGTTTCTTTTTTGTTCGTTTTAAGTTTGTTTATCCCCTTCTGCATACAAAGGTGGCTTGAGAAGAACTAGCACAGCCTCTTAAACAACCCAATGCGGTCTGATTTAATATGAAAATGAAGTTACAGCACTGTAAAGTAAAGCAAGTGAACCATGTGGACCTATTTTATGAATAGCTAAGCAAGGAGCAAATGAAAACTAGAAGAGAAAATGCTAGGGGGTTGGTCTGGTCTGACATCAACAGGCCACCTGGACCCAGTGGCATCTCTAGGGGAGTGTGGGGGTTTGGAACCGCACCGGGTGAGGTGCATAGGGAGGGGGTTGATAGCACTACTGGCCAAATTTTTTAAAATCTTTGTATTTTCAAATAATACCGTCATATTATATATTAACCGATGTCTGATTTCATGCGGAATGCAACAAAATAAGCCACATTTAAATATCTCTATTCTATCAAGAGTTACGGCCAAAAAACCAGGGGAGACGAAGCAATGATGCATCACCGCGTCCACCATCTGGGTCACTGCCCCACCTACTGCATGGGAGGAGGTCCATCACAGCGGTGACATGCTGACCTTCTGAACCAGGTGTCACAAAGCCTAAGTGACACCACTGCCTGGACCACTCTTTATTCTCCTTATTTACTAACCAGCAAAAAATATTGAACATGGCCTCTCTGGCAACGGTTGTTATGATGCACCTTTTGGGTTCAGCAAGTCAAAAATTTGGAAAATGCCTAATTTGATTCTACTGGCTTGTCACCTCTCCCCCCTCCCAAACAAAAGAGAAACAAAAGGCAGTGGGTTGAACTAGTTGACCTTTTAGGTCCCTTCCATGATTTTATGATTCCGGAAAGGCTACTATGCTGCCGGAATGCAAATTCCAACAGCACAGTGGCCTGATGGGATTCTTGTTGGCATCCTTCAGTCTCGGAAGACTATGGTATCGCGCTCTGGTTCTGGAACAGAGTGTCCTCTCCAGTGCGCAAAACCTGGGTAAAGTAGATATGGAGGATAGACTGTTACTCATGAAGCAAATCCCCCCTCTCCACATCGCTGAAATGGTCCAATGGAAAGGCAGAAGCCAATACGGTTGGTTCCAGCAGTGTCACAGGAGTTGCCAGAACGTGACTGTGTTCAGCCATGAACTGCCTCAGGGACTCCGGCTCCAGATTTTGCCTCGAGGTTGACTCCTGAAGCCTTTTCCATATCTGGATGTAGCGACAAGGCAGTGGAGGTTTGGGATCAGAGTTTTCCTTCTCTTGGATGAGCTGCCTTCCCAGACGGGAAGGGCCCTTGATGGGATTGGGCCCTTGGTTAATGGGGAAGGCCTAGCTTAGGTATGATTTGCGTGTCCAGGGAGACCAGAAAGAAAACCATGAGTTTTCTGGCTACATGGACTCTGGCTGCCATGGAGTCTGGCTACATGCACTTTGCACATTGGAGAGTGGCCCTTCATTGCACAGCCTGGGCTTGGGAGCAAATCAAGGAGTTCCCTGCATGCTTCTAGATTTCTGCACTGTGTACATAATGCGTGTAAACAGGGCACTGTTTCATTCCCATTCATCGGGTTTCTACTTGTGAGGTTCTCCAGAGGCCGGATCCTGCAGCCCGAGCCAAATTCTTTGCCTGTGCTACACGGTATTCACGAATGAATAAAAGTCTGTTTTAGTTGTGCTTTGTTCGGTTCTCCGTGCGCAATTATTTACTTGTCTGAGAAATGAAATTGCGTCGTCGTCCCCCTCCCCTTTATTTAGAAGGCTGTAGGGATTTGGGGCTAAAGCATGTGGAAAGTGGAATGATAAAACGCAAAGTCTTTGCAATTTCATGGAATGTTTCAGAATGCTAATTGAGTGAAATGAGCTTAGAAAGCATGTTATTGAGAAACAGCCTAATCCCAGCTTCTTGCCAGCTTTCCCCCAGTGGAAGAGGTTGGGAGGAGACTGAAGGATTGCTCTGAGTTGTAGCAATATCTCAGCGTGGCATCAGAGGTTGGCCAGGTCAGGCAGAAACCAAGGGTCCATGCCCAACACAGAGCCCGACGGCTGGGACAACTCCCTGAAGTCCTCCACCCAGTGGAAAGACTTGTGCGAGACAACCAAGAGAATCAATGCCTGGCACCTTGATCCACAAATGGGAACATCCTCATGGGTCTTCTAGGGATAGATAAGACCTTTATTGGCATACATAACAAACACAAACACAACAACACAGCAAACAGAACAACAGCAGTGAGTACAAGCCTATAATGAATGATACACGTGATGCCAATAAAGGTTGTGGAAGTATAAGAATGATATATAAAGATACATAACAACCAAATAAATCAAATATATTTGTCCCAGATAGAACATACTGGCCTAACATATAAAACATACTGGATAGCCTCTCTTGGGTCTACTTGCACAGAGAAACTATCGCCCTCTCAGGGTCTTCTAGGGGATGATCTCATTGGGCAATGGGGAGGGTGGGAGGAGTCACCTTCCTACTGTCACTCTTCTGCCATCACTGATAAGCCTGGTTGGCATGACAGCACAGGGTTTTGACTCAAGTATTCTGGTAAGTGGCATGAGCAGTAGTAAAACTCATCAGGCTCACCAATCTCATGCACCAGACTCACCCATCTCACTCACCAGTGGCCCAAACCTATCCTCATGGCATGCTGGCACTGGTATGGGGTTATCAGGGGCAAGATGGGGGCAGTTCATGGCCACTTTACTGTTCATTGACAAACCAGGTCACACGAACATAAGGAGAGCCCTGCTCAATCAGGCCAAGGGCCCACCTAATCCAGTTTCTGGTATCTCACAATGATCCAGAAGATACTTCTGGGAGTACCCCAGACAGCAAGATACCTGTATCCTGTTGCCCCTCTCTTGCACCTGGCATTCAGAGACAGGCTACCTCTAAAACCCGGAGGTTGCATATAGTTTTCATGCTTCGTAACCTGTGATGGACATTTTCCCCATCAATGTGTCCAATCCCCTTTAGAAGGCATCTAGACCGGGTGCCATCACAACAACTTGCAGCAAGGAGTTGCACAGGATTAATTACATGCTGGATAAAGGCATGTTTCTTTTGGTCTGTTCTGACTCTCCTGCCAGCCCATTTTAGTGGCTGTCCCTGGTTCTGGTGTTGTGTGAGAGGGAAAAGAATGTTTCTCATCAGACTTAGGTCCCAATCCTAACAGACTTTCCTGCACTGTGCCAATGGGATGTATGCTGCATCCTGCAGTTGGGTGGCAGTCATGGAGGTCTCCTCAAGGTAAGGGAACGTTTGTTTCCTTATCTCGGAGCTGCATTGCCCTTACGTCGGTGCTGAAAAGTTGGTTAGGATTGCGCCCTCAGTCTATGGGAGTTGTTGCTCAGTGGCAGAGCACCTCACACTTTGTGCGTTCAACCTTGTGCATTGAAAGTTCCAGGTTCAACCCCTGGCATCTGTTGGTAAGCCATGTGAAACTCTGGAGAGTTAATTTTAGACAGTTGACAATACAGAGCTAAAAAAATAGGCTGACTCAGCATAAGGCACTTCCTATATCTAATAATAATAATAATAATAATAATAATAATAATAATAATAATAATAATAATAATAATAATAATAATACAGGTATTTCTATACCGCCTTTCTTGGTCCTCAGATTTCTCCTTAGACTTTATTCAAGGCGGTTTACATAGGCAGGCAAATTTAAATCCCTGTAGGGATTTTTACAATTTGAAAGAAGGTTTCTATCTTTCAAGAAACCAAAACATTCAGATGTTTCTTCCTTGATCTGGTTTCACATTCTGGCCTCCATCCTCCCACGCTCAGAGCAGATGGAATAGCTCGGCTCAGCTTGTCAGCTGCTTCAAGGTCGCACGGTGCCGGTGGCCTCGAACTGGCGACCTTCGGATGTTATCCTCAGGCAAATGAAGGCTCAACCCTCTAGACCAGACCTCCTGCCCAGTCTATATCCAGTCCAGTTCTCCATTGAGCTCTTTGCTTGATGAACTCTGATGATCCTTGGTTCCATAATCCATAGTTCTTTTCGCAAAGTTTAGCTCTGCCCCCTACTGGCATAGACAATGCTGGCACTCTTTTTGAGCATTGTGAGCCCAATGCCAGTATACTCCGGTGCCAGTATTGTGAATCAAAACTGCATTCCACTACTGGAGCTGACTTCAAGAGACTCTCCCTTGCTAACATATCACTGCGGCAAGAGCGTTTATCGATCCACTTAAAACGATACCCTTTGATTATGTCATAAAAATTGCGCACATTATTCCTTGCCATTCCTCCCCTCCCATTCCACCAGTAATGTACTTTATTAATATTAACTGCTGGTTGAGAGTGACAAAATTTTGATCAACTTCAGAGTTTTAATGTATTCCAATTAACGGATGGATGTGACATTATTATGTCGAAGTCAATCAGGCTCCCAAGTGCTTTGCTGCTTTTAAAGAACACTTTGGCTTTCCCGAGCTGTGAAAATGGTGTAAGACTTTCATTGGGGGGGGAGGGGGAGCCCGACAGAATGATTAATTATTTCAATCACATTCCACTTTGCTTCGTTTTTTGGCAACACGCAATGAATAATGCAAATTATTCGTTCACGCATAA
This sequence comes from Tiliqua scincoides, assembly GCF_035046505.1. NCBI lineage: Eukaryota > Metazoa > Chordata > Lepidosauria > Squamata > Scincidae > Tiliqua > Tiliqua scincoides. The sequence continues at coordinate 10,084,569 of NC_089831.1, read as the reverse complement.
ATGCATGAATGCGGCCAATTTTAGATCAGCTTTGGGCTTCCGTATAAGGTTTATTGATATAAGATGGTATAGAAATACACTCCTCTTGTAATAAATGCAGAGAACGAAACTGAGACAGAGAATGAAACTGAGAACCATTGGGAATATTCAAGATAATGTTAAAAGGTATGTGAAGTACATATATTACATTCACAGTTTGAGTTTAAACTCAAGTGATTGGCAACATCCAAAATTAACTAGCTCAGAAATAGGAGTTTGTCCTGCTCGTGATGTTAATTTCAACTGTGAGATGAACCCCTCTTTTCAAAAATTATGAGTCTCTCTTTTGAGAGAGAGAGAGAGAGAGAGAGAGAGAGAGAGAGAGAAATTTCAAGGTTATGTACTGATTTTCTGATTGCATGATCAATACCCACCAACCCACATGATCAAGGCCAGGGGTGCTCAATAGGTGGATCGCGATCTACCAGTAGATCGCGAGGGAAAATGAGTAGATCGCGGAGTGCCGACCCCCCCCTTCAGGTGCCTCTGGGAGGAAACGCCGGGAGTAAGGCCCATTGTACTCAATCGGGCTTACTCCCAGGTAAGTGTGGCTAGGATTGCTAATCCTCACAGCATGTCTACTCAGGAGTAAGTCCTGTTATACTCAGTGGGGCTCAAGGTACACCAACATACATTGTACACATAAATGTTATATGTTATGATGGCGCGAACATTGTAAAAAAAACTCTGGTAGATCTCCGGGCCTTGCTGGGTTTCAAAGTAGCTCTCGAGCCAAAAAAGTGTGAGCACCCCTGATCAAGGCCATCAGAACTAGATTTCTTTAACCCCCTCCTTGGTATCAATAAAATTGTTCTGCTGGCTGTAATGACTTTAATGTTTTTTTGTTTGGTTTTGTTTTGCTTTTGTCACTGAAGCTGTAAATTAGAAAAGAGAATTTTGTTGTTCTAGAGATGTGGCCCAAGTGCACAGATTCCAGACTGAACTCAGGGGCTCATAACATTCAGGTGCTCTGGAACCTGATTGAGTTCCTGGTTAACCAGCTTGAATTTTAATCTGATGATGGAAAGAAGAAAAAAAATCCTTCCTCTGTCCTATGCCCGCCCAACACTTCTGGGCCCAATCCTATCCAAATTCCCAGTGCCGATGCAGCTATAGTGCAGCCCTGAGGTAAGGGAACGAACGATGTGGCTGGAGGGATTGGAAAAAAGAAAAGTCTTCATCACCACCTCCTTGACGTTCTCCTCCATCTCTCATTCTGATACATAAAATGCCATGTGGAAAGGCCCTCCCTTTGCCACCACCAACTAGACAGTAGCTCCCACTGATGGACTCTGAACAACAGAGCAGGGCTGATCTGGTGGGATTTACTCACCCTAGCAGCAACTGTTACCCCGCACACGCTTGATCTCGTCTGATCTCGGAAGCTAAGCAGGGTCAGGCCTGGTTAGTACTTGGATGGGAGACCGCCTGGGAATACTGGGTGCTGTAGGCTTATACCATAGTCTTTCGAGACTGGAGTTTGCCAACCATCTCCCTATACTGAACACTATCTCCCGATCTCGTCTGATCTCAGAAGCTAAGCAGGGTCAGGCCTGGTTAGTACTTGGATGGGAGACCAAGGAATGGGAATACCGGGTGCTGTAGGCTTATACCATAGTCTTTCGAGACTGAAGGTTGCCAACCATTACTCACCCTATCATAAGAAGAGCCCTGATGAACCAGGCCCACGGCCCATCTAGTCCAGCTTCCTGTATATCACAGCAGCCCACCAGAGGCCTCAGGGACCGACCACAAGATACTTGCATAATGTTCCTGGTGCATTTCATGCACAAGGGATGAGAGGAGGGGGAAGATAGAAAGATTAAAAAAAAAAGGCCATTTCTCTACTTCAGCTTCCTAGCGTTGCCATTACTGGAGCAACTTATGGAGCACTAGTAGAGACAAAGAAGATAAAAGAGTGCGTGTGGGGGGAGGCACTGGGAAAAGTAAAGTAGGGGAGAAGGGAATAAAAATATTCCTGTTGGAGCTGCTGCTTGTCTCCATGTGCAGAATTGGAGCACTGAAGTCTTAGCACACTCTTACACCAGAGTACACCTATAAACTGAGTACACCTTGGGAGCCCTGCTAGGAAAACCCTCTCACCCATTTGGCGACATCCATCCACAAGGTCGCCAACATTTCACTCTGCTATATTGGATCTCCGGGAGCCCTAAATATGAATATTATCCTTTGTTCAACACACCAAGCAAAAAAAGGATGTATTGGGGAACACATCCATTCAGTGTCTTCCCATTTTCAATCAAATACACATTCCCAAGTTGCTGGTATTATCTCCTGACTATTCCAGACATACATGTGGGTTTTCCTGTGACATTTATTGATTTGACTTGCAATATTTTCAGACTAGATTTCTAAAAATAATAAATGAAAATCACAGTCGTTAACTAAAATGAGTCCAAAATACAACCATCAGAAGCGCATCTGAACACAAAAACAGCATTAATGATGTCTTATTCTTGTTCTTTAGTGGAAAGGCCCTCACTTTGCTACCACCAACTAGATAGTAGCTCCCACTGATGAACTCTGAGCAAGAGAGTAGGGCTGATCCGGTGGGATTTACTCACCCCATCATAAGAATATAAGAACTTTGCCAGATCAGGCCCAGGGCCCATCTAGTCCAGCTTCCTATATCTCATGGTGGCCCACTAGATGCCACCCATTGGTGCTCCATTGGGTGCAGCTGCATCATAGGGAGGTGACATTTCTGATAGAATTGGGCTATGACAGTGTCACCTGGGCCCAGCCAAGGCAGCCAGGAGTTCCCTGGGAACAGGGATCTCCTCTAGAGTCAAGGCCTACTCAGGAGCAAGCCTCAAGCGTCATCAGGACTGGGGGCCTTTGCAGAACACCTACCTGGGAATAGGAACAAGGAACAGCTGGGAACAGGCAGACACATGGTCAGGAGGGGTGGGGCTGGACTGACCTGAGGTTGGCCTCATAAGGAGCCTGGAGAGGGAAGAAGGAGGTTGCTTCTCTCCAGAGGGGTGGAAGGCCAGAGTGAAGCCAGAGGGGGGAAGTCTCCCCTGCCTGAGGGCAAAGAGAGAGGCTTCCAGAGGGAAGGGGCTATGGTCCGCTCTGGAGAGAGGAGGCTGGGGCAGGGACCTCCCTGACCCAGGACCTGCCCGGACCCAGAGGGCGTACCCTGGAGAGACTGGGTTTTTGAGCCGGGCGCTCGCTGCCAACTATACCCCGTGGTGGCTAACCGACCAAGGATCCAGCACAGAGGTACCGTGGGCCCTCCCAAGGCCAGCCAGCCTGACCCCAGCCAGCAGGGTTGTGGCCCTCCAGAAGCCGGGCTCTGGGCCAAGAGACCCTGGCCAGGAAGCTTGGGCTGGAACCACCAAGGAGCCGGAAGGGCTGGGTCCTGAGCCAATCAGACAACGACGGCACAAGTCAGCATAGAGTGTGGTGGGCCGTGCAGTAACGGTCCACATGAATGTTAAACGGTTGACGCAATTAAACTGCCTGTGTAGAGCTACCATACCTGCTTCCCGTCCTTTAATTCACCGCCGAACACTGCTCATCGACCGGGTAAGCCCCTCGCGCTTAGTAACAACCCCAGGGAAGGGGCCTCCTCCCGCCATGGACGTTACAGACAGCCATCAAGTTTGAATAAAAGCAACATTGATATATCAGAGTAACTGGAGATGTGCATTGGTTAGGGTCCTAGGATCTCATCTGAGAACCAAGTTCAACAGGAGGCTCAAACAATACCTTAGTCTAGTGTTTCTCAAACTGTGGATTGGAACCCACTAGGTGGGTCGTGACCCAATTTCAGGTGGGTCCCCATTCACTTCAATACTTTTATAAATATATTAGACTTGATGCTACCATGGTATGTGACTGCATTTGGGGAAATGTTACAGACCTGTACTTAGGCAACAATGTATATGCTTTTAACCATGACAGTAAATGGGACTTACTCCTGGGTAAGTGTGGGTAGGGATTGCAGCCTAGGATTGTTAAAAATGTTCCTGCTTGATGATGTCATTTCCGGTCATGACACCACTTCCTGTGGGTCCTGACAGATTCTCATTCTAAAAAGTGGGTCCCAGTGCTAAAAGTTTGAGAACCACTGCCTTCGTCATAATCTTCACAGAGACTGTGTAATTGCCCTCAACATGTGCTTGATTATGTTTACTCCCATTCCTTGCCCTTCTTCTCCTTTTTGGTTTGTTTGCTTTTTTCCAGGTTTTTTTCTTTTCTTTTCCCCCTGCCTACCAGCGCCCTTATTAATGAACTGTGAAAGCTGACATTTCCAATAAGGAACAATTAAATCTGAAACCAAATGTAATGAACTCATTCATTTACAAAATAATAGCTAACTAGTACGCGACCAGTGAAAAATGATTGCAGGGAAGGGTGGGTGGGGGGGGGAGGAAGATAGAGTAAATTAAGTCTGACTACATTAATGTGCTTTAAATACTTCTATTGCCCAGAAAATTAAACAGGAAGCATCCTATTAGCTATTTTGCACAGAGGGGTAGAAGGGTAGTAATGGGTGTATTAAGAATAGCAAATTTTGCAAACTGCTGCCTCTTCTGAAGGGGCCCTGACCAAGCCTCAGAGACTCTTCCACCAGGTCCTAAAAGCGTGTGAGGCCCCAAACTCGGGGCATTTGTCCCATCAATGAAATGGGAGGTCCACTACTCTTCTCTTCCCTTCTACATTTCCGCTTCCTTTCTATCCTCCATCTTTCTGTTCCAACCCAGGTGGTAGAAAGAGGAGGAGGAAGAGCAGTGGAGGTCAGTAGGCAGACAGAGATGGCTGCCCCCTCCAATCTGCTGCCTGAGGTGACCACTCCAGCCCTGACCCCTCATCTCCATGTCATGGCCTATGGGGAGACAGCATAACATGTGAAATCATCCAACAGGACACTCTCCCAACTTCTGGTACCCTCTATTGCTAAGGCAGTGTTTCTCAATGTATGTCCTCTGCCGAACCACTCACGTACCCATTCACCTATTCAAAGTACCGCCGGACGTAACAGGTGATGACAACATCAGCAGTTACTTCTGGGTCGGGAGGCCAGATGTGACACAACAAACACCAATAAGAGGCTCAGGGTGGATAGGAGGGCTTTTTGTGAGTGGACAAGCATGCTTTGTAGCTCTGCCCGCCGAGCTAAGCCTCCAACCACTGGTTGTTGTGTCATGTTCCTGGTCCTGCTGTTGGGCAGCAGGTGTCCAGGGGCCCTGCGAGTACCATCAGACAGCATCTCAAGTACCACCAGTGGTACCTGTACTGGTTGTTGGCAACCTTCAGTCTCGGAAGACTATGGTATCGCGCTCTGGATGGTGGTTCTGGCACAGCGTCTAGTGTGGCTGAAAAGGCCAATTCGGGAGTGACAATCCCTTCCACACTGGGAGCAAGTGTAGTGTGTCCCTGGTCTGTCTCCCTGGCTATGGGCCTTCCTTCTTTGCCTCTTTGCCTCAGTCTGTTGGCAAAGTGTTTCTTCAAACTGGGAAAGGCCATGCCTCCTCAGAGGCATGGGTTTCCCACCTGTTGAGGTCCACTCCTAAGGCCTTCAGATCCCTCTTGCAGATGTCCTTGTATCGCAGCTGTGGTCTACCTGTAGGGCACTTTCCTTGCACGAGTTCTCCATAGAGGAGATCCTTTGGGATCCGGCCATCATCCATTCTCACAACATGACCAAGCCAATGCAGGCGTGTCTGTTTCAGCAGTGCATACATGCTAGGGATTCCAGCAAGTTCCAGGACTGTGTTGTTTGGAACTTTGTCCTGCCAGGTGATGGCCGAGGATGCATCGGAGGCAGCGCATGTGGAAAGCGTTCAGTTTCCTCTCCTGTTGTGAGCGAAGAGTTCATGACTCGCTGCAGTACAGAAGTGTACTCAGGACGCAAGCTCTGTAGACCTGGATCTTGGTATGTTCCGTCAGCTTCTTGTTGGACCAGACTCTCTTTGTGAGTCTGGAAAACGTGGTAGCTGCTTTACCGATGCGCTTGTTTAGCTCGGTATCGACAGAAAGAGTGTCGGAGATCGTTGAGCCAAGGTACACAAAGTCATGGACAACCTCCAGTTCATGCTCAGAGATTGTAATGCAGGGAGGTGAGTCCACATCCTGAACCATGACCTGTACTACTAGTTGAGAAATACTGTGCTAAGGGTATGAACTCCTCTCCCCCCCCCTTTGGTTGTACCTTACTGGCAGCTGGCTTACCCTACCTGGTACACTATCATGCTGGCCACCAATGTCTCTGATGCCTCCCTTTTCACTCCCAGTCCCACTCCAACCTCCAAAACTTTTGGAAACCTCTGCAATGGAGCAAGGCAAGAACCAAGAGGCATGAACAAAGAACACAGGCCCTGGCAGTCAAATCCCAATTCCCATTCCAAGTCATCACACTCCTCTCCGTTGAAAGTTGGCCAGCTTTGATCATGTTGATGTGTGCTCCCTGCTTTGAACGTCTCTAAACCTCGATGACATGATGTGCAGGAACACATTTTCGACTCGAGGGCAATTGGTTTGCCTTTTTTTTTTCTCCTTCTGAAGACGAAGGACACCCAGAGCATTCCCCAAGTGTAGGCATAGAGAAGCGCATTTGCTTAATCTTGTTATCGGAAGAGGAATACCCACCACCACGAAAAAAACACCTTTGGGGCCTTGGTTTGTAAATTTAAAACACACACACAGAGAGAGAGAGAGAGTTTGTGGCCCTCTGGTGAAATAAATTCATGTAAATGCCGCCGTTCTGCATATGCCCTCTAGTTATGACAGGCGATGATTCGGGATGCGCTCTCCTTGCATGCTGATGACTCCTGACCACCTGGATGGCGCCAGCAAATCCCTCGCCTTGAAGAAGCTGCTTCTGCAACGGAGGGATGAGCCGGAGCTTGTTAAGGGCATTATCGTCGCTTGTTCAAAAGCTTGCTGCGCTTTAGGGCAAAATCAGGAGCCGGGAGAGATCTGAACCGCCTCAATGGAAGCTGATGAGGAGGTGTTTGGAGACAGCCACAATGTCAGAGTGACGAGGGAGGTGATTTGGATTCCGAGTGACTCCAGCTTGTCTCACTCGAGTGCCTTTCAGCCGCACGAATGCACAGTGAAACAAAAACAATGGTGACGCAGCTACATTTGTCCAAGCCATAGATTATTACCATGGGGGGGGGGGGTCAGCCAAGTGAAGGCCCTGACTGAAGCCCCATAAGCTTCCCACGGCCTGTCCAGCCAAACTCTAAAGCCACCCAGCACTTGGTTTTGCATTGCAGCAGCAGAGCGATAGGCTCAGCCTTGTCCCTGGAGACACATCAGTGCTCCCGCAGACCAAGTGTGACAGGCAGGAAAAACAATGGATGCCTCAGCTGACTTGCACGAGTACGGCCCAAATCCTAACCAGTTTTCCAGCACTGCCATAGCTGTGTGCTGCATCCTACAACTGGGTGGCAATCACACAGCCCTCCTCATGGTAGGGAACATTTGTTCCCTTACTTCGGAGCTGCATTGCCTTTACCTCAGTGCTGGAAAGTTGGTTAGGATTGTGCCCTAAGTCTTCTCCCCCCCCCAACATTTTGATTGCCATTTTTCCTGAATGCCCACTCATCTACCCACTGACAATGATGACAGCGGAAGAAGTGGGCAGGTGGAGCTACGGGGGAATAAAGGAGGGGAAAGAAAGCTGCTTCCTTCTCTGACCTCCACCCCAGTGACATAGCTATGCTGTCTGGCACGGGGCGGGATTTTTTAACACCTTCCAGGTCTTAGAAAGGCACTTTGGTTTCTGTTAGAACCGGAAGTGCCTTTCTAAGATGTCCAGCAGGCCTTCTGAAGCCCAGGGAGGCCATGGATGGCCAAGCCTTGGAAGGACTGCCTGGGGCCTTAAGAAAGGCACTTGTACTTTTTGCAGGCACCTCCAGCTTCAATGAAAAACAGAAGTGCCTTTCTAAGGCCTTCTGAGTCCCAGGGTGGCTGTGTACCCTCTGACACCCCCCAGGCATGACACCAACTGACCCCTCAGGTTCCCCTTAGCTTTACCACTGCTCCACCACCACCCCAAGCACTTGGGGAGAGGGGGAAACCTTGGAGGTCGTGTTCCATGCAAGCACACGGGAGTCCCAAAGCAATGTGCCCAATAGTCCAGCACCACCTGATTGTTGCTTAGAAGCAAGCTGGGAGAGTGAGCAGGCCATTCATGTATCATCAGTCACCATCAAGCAGGGTGTTTATCACTCAACGTATGACACATATGACCCATTCAACCAAAACTCTCCATTGCTCAATCTAGTTTACAGCCCAATTCTAAGCCGGAGGCATCCTTGGAGGCATCCAGAGGAGTAGTGGTGCTGAAATGGCTGTCACTGCATCCTATGGGGCCAGGGCAGCCACTAGAGACTCCTCATGATAAGGAAATGCTTGCTTCCTTATCCTGGATAGAACACAGCAGACAGCAATGCTATTTGAGGCATAATCCTAACTCCTTATGTCAGTGCTTTCCAGTGCTGGCATAGCGGTGCCAATGGGACATGTGCTGCATCCTGCAGTTGGGTGGCACTCATGGAGGTCTCCTCAAAGCAAGGGAATGGTTGGCAACCTTCAGTCTCGAAAGACTATGGTAGAAGCCTACAGCACCCGATATTCCCAGGTGGTCTCCCATCCAAGTACTAACCAGGCCTGACCCTGCTTAGCTTCCGAGATCAGACGAGATCGGGAGATAGTGTTCAGTATAGGGAGATGGTTGGCAACCTTCAGTCTCGAAAGACTATGGTATAAGCCTACAGCACCCGGTATTCCCAGGCGGTCTCCCATCCAAGTACTAACCAGGCCTGACCCTGCTTAGCTTCCGAGATCAGACGAGATCGGGAGATAGTGTTCAGTATAGGGAGATGGTTGGCAACCTTCACTCTCGAAAGACTATGGTATAAGCCTACAGCACCCAGTATTACCAGGCGGTCTCCCATCCAAGAACTAACCAGGCCTGACCCTGCACGTGCAGGGTAACAGGGATCAGGCACGTGCAGGGTAACAGGGAATGTTTGTTCCCTTACCTCAGTGCTGGAAAGCACTGACATAAGGGGATAGGATTGCGCCCTTTGTTGTTGCAGAACCAAGGAGGCCCATGTCGGTCATTCTGGTCAAGGAGGGGCATAGGATTTGGTGGCAGAGTCTGCTGCCATCCCCCTCCTGGGCCTGATCCTCCTTCCAGCCCACCTTCCCCCAGCCCAGTTCTGCCCTCTCCCTCCCTCTCCCGCCCCCCAAATTCCCAGCCGGAGGACTTACAGCCAAAGCCACTGCCATCAGCCATCAGCCAAAGCCATCAACTTCGCAGCACTGAAGCCCAGCACAGACTGGCGCTGGCTTCAGCACCAGCCCAGTGGGCTTACCACCGGTGCAGAAGTGCCTTATGGCACTTTTGCAACAGTAGTTGCTGGGGCAGCACACAGCCACTGGCGCTTAGGATCAAGTCCTTAGTTTAGTCTACCCTGAGTGGCATTGCTTGCCGAGGCAGAATCCTTTCTCACCCTCTTAACCTGAGGGACTCTTAACCTCTTACCCTCTGGGGACTGTAATCCCAATCCTATGCATGTCTACTCAGAAATGTCCCATGATAGTCAACGGGGCTCGTTCCCAGGTAACAGCCCAATCTTATGCATGTCTGCTCAGAAGTAAGTCCCATTATGTTCTTATATTAGTGTCATTGGGACTTACTTCCAGGAAAGTGTGGATAGGATTGGGCTCTCAATCAGGGGCTCTTGTTATCTGGTGTGCTCCCTGGGGCATTTGGTGGGCCGCTGTGGGATGCAGGAGGCTGGACTGGATGGGCCTATGGCCTGATCCAGTGGGGCCGTTCTTAAGGTCTCTTGTTATCTGGTGTGCTCCCTGGGGCATTTGGTGGGTGGGCCTATGGCCTGATCCAGTGGGGCTGTTCTTATGGTCTCTTGTAATCTGGTGTGCTCCCTGGGGCATTTGGTGAGCCACTGTGAGATACAGGAAGCTGGACTAGATGGGCCTATGGCCTGATCCAGTGGGGCTGTTCTTATGTTCTTAGGGGCCACTTTATATAAAGCATACAGTTTACCATTGACACAATTCCCAAAGTCTATTCATGGGACGAAGGTGCCATGACTGGGAACACCACAAGGACACAGGTCCACATTATTTAATTTGAAATGCTCCCCAACTGGGACAATCTAGCTGCCAAAAGAATTTTAGGGGGACCTTATGCATCAGCAGCAAGCTATGCCAATGCAAAATCCTTGCGGCGCCAAGAAGGGAACCTAAATGGAAGGCCTCCCCTTAGACCCTCTCCTTGATGTTGAACATTGCACTCGATTGCTGGGGAATGAATAATAGAATGGGAATGACTAATCGCCAACCCAGACGCTTCCTAATGTGTTTTAATTTCTGCGCACATCACTCCACTGACATTGCACACCACGCTGGCCGCAAAAATATCCACTTGCTCCCTGCATACCACAGGTCACAGTACCAACCTAGCGTAGCACAAGTAATTAGTGAATCACTGATTTTAATGAGCGCATGATGGCTCAGAATGGCTCTGCGCCATTTGTCCTACCCTGTTTATGTTATGGCACACTGCTAAATATGTTGCCATTCATTATGCAGCCTTCCTTCCCTCCAATTGTTCATTTGGTCCAGAGAATATTGAATTCTCTGTATTCAATATTTCAGGCTAGGTTTTAAGAGACATCAAACGCAGCAATTCCAAGAGGCTCCTTCGGTTATTCTTGCTTGGCATTCAAAGATCTTTTCCCTCTTCTGTGTGTTCTGTTGACAGCCCTTCGCGTGGTGTGTACAGTGGAATGTGGTCCTTCCCGATAGTACTTAAATCAACCCTCCAGATATTTTGGCATATGCCATTTGTAACAACAACAACAACAACAACAAAGAATGCTTTCAATGGATGTCCTTGTTCTGGTTTAAAATCAGCTGTGACGGGCCCAATGGGTGGGCATGACAACATCCCAATTGAATGGTGGTAGCCAGCCAGCAGCCCAATCTTAACTCAATCCACTCCCACCGAGATCCCAATCCTATGCATGTCTACTCAGAAGTAAGTCCCATTAGAGTCAATGGGGCTTACTCCCTGTTAAATGTGGATAGCATTGCAGCCTGAGGGCCCAATCCTATCCTATTTTTCAGCACTGGGGCAGCCACAATGCAGCCCCATGATAAGGGAACAAATGTTCTCATACTTTAAGGAGACCTCTGTGATTGCTGCCCCTCCACAAGATGCAGTACATGCCCCATTGGCACAGCTGCACTGGTACTGGAAAATTGGATAGGATTGGGCCCTGTTGCAGCCACACCAATGTCATGTGTGCTAAATCTTGAGGGGACCTCTGGCATGAGGTCATCTACATACCCCCAAATTAAAATGTCACATTCTCTGATTTCCTCTAGTAATTTGCATGAACCCAGTTTCAGTGGCCTGGAAGTCCCTAAGTGTCCATCTTGCTCTCCAATTCAGCCTTCTGGCACCCTAGAATGACTGTAAAGGTTTGGGGGAACAGTCCTTGAACTCCATTGCAAGGGAGGGTCTAGCAAGCACACATACTGTATGTAATGTCTCTAACAGTCTCAGAAGCACAGGGCCCTGGTTATTATCAATTGCAATTAATAATTAATTCTATTTAATATTAAATAAAAATAAATAAAATATTTCTTTATAGATCTTTTTTTTTTAAAATCTGAGTGTCTTGTGAGTTGCGATCGTTTACTGATCGTAAGCCTAAATTGATGATGTCGCTTCCAGCCATGACAAGACTTCCCGGTTAATGACATCACTTCTGGTGGGTCCCAACAAATTGTCATTTTAAAAAATGGGTCCTGGTGCTAAAAACACTAAACTCTACCATTTGGAAGAGATTTGGAAGGGGTTGCTTTAGCCAAGACACTCCATCTTGGGCCCCCTCTCTGTCTCCCACCCACTGACCTGTTGTCCCCTGCCACGGCACTCCTCCTGTTCTTTGCTGTACCTTGTCTTGTCTTCTCTTTATCTCCCCCTGCCTTTTCAAAATTATGTGCACCTGGTTGCCAGTAGCATAGCCAAGAGGGGCAGGAGAGTATCTTTCCCTGGTATTGAATTCGCTGAAGCAGTGTCTTCGCTGAAAACCAGAAGTGCCTTTCAGAGGCATCTAAAATGTCATATGGGAGTGTTAAAAAATTGTAGGTGCTATTTTGAGGGGTATTGGGGTGTGTGGGAAGAGGTAGCGCTTTGCACAGCGAGCAAGATGGGGGAGACTTCCTTGCCCTTTGCAGGACGGTCTCATGCCAACATTAAAGGAATCATCCTTACTTGAAACAGATATGTTTCCATTATGGGAAATGCTAGAACGAGGGGGGTATTTGCACTTCCAAATAAACCATCCCTTTGATGTGCTCACCCTGGCTTAAGACCTCTGATGTTTATTTTAATATCAGACATCAGGACTGGTCTTGGTTCTAGACATGCCAACAGCCCAAGTCAATCTTCAAATGAAGTTTTTATGAATTGGGATGTAGTTATGGGTAAATGCCGCATCTGCAATCCCTTTGAAAGGAAAAAAAAAATCAGTTATGTAGACCTGTGTTTCTCCAACTGTGGGCCGGAACCCATTAGGTGGGTCGTGAGCCAATTTCAGGTGGGTCTCCATTCATTTCAATATTTCATTTTTAATATATTAGACTTGATGCTTCCACGGCATGTGATTGCATTTGGGGACATGTTACAGATCTGTACTTTTAAGGCCCAATCCTATTCAATTTTCCAGCACTGCTGCAGTCGCAATGCAGCCCCAAGATAAAGGAACAAATGTTCCCATACCTTAAGGAGGCCTCTGGGACTGCTGCCTCACCACAAGATGCAGTGCATGCCCCATTGGCACAGCTGCACCGGCACTGGAAAATTGTACAGGATTGGGCCCTCAACAGGCTACTCTGTATACGCTTTTAACAATGACAGTCAATGGAACTTACACCTGGGTAAGTGTGGGTAGGATTGCAGCCTAGGATTGTTAAAAAAATTTCTGTTTGATGATGTCACCTCCAGTCATTACATCACTTCTGGGGGGTCCTGATAGATTTTCATTCTAAAAAGTGGGTCCCGGTGCTAAAAGTCTGAGAACCACTGATGTATACCAAATGAAGATACTTCTGTAGACCAAATGGATGCTTCCTTGCCTATAATTAACATGTGTTTATTTTTTTAAAGCAATAACTATCTTTTGCTTTTGATAACATGCAAACACTTTTCAAGGGGCTCCAGAACTTGAAGTTGGGACTTGATACAGCAAGGTTAGAACTGCCTCTGGTGAGTAATGGTGAACTGTGTTAAACTGGCCCAAGAAGGCCAGTATGTCCAGTGGAATATGAATACAATTTTCATCATTGTCAACCAGAAGCAAAGCTTCTGGGGGTCCTAACCCTGATGGAAATGATCAGATAGGATCAGTTTTTTCTTTGCTTTTTTTGTTTTGTTTTGTTTCCCACAGGGGTTCCTGGCACTGTAGGTTTCCAGAATCCCCAGACCCTACCAGAGAAAAGGTATCACCAGGACCTAGAACTCTCTGTTTCTGCTGCTTCTTTTAAGAAAGTGTATAGGGAGGTGGAAACTGCAGTGGTAGAGTCATGATCAGTCCAAGACCTCCAAGACCTCCTGACTACTGAGGTGGCATTCCAAATTCTGCCCCTCCTTACCCAAACATGTGCTCTGCTCCTTCACTCTCCAATGTCTTTGTGCAGCTCTCTCATCCTCTCCAGATCTCCCCTCACTGTCTTTTTTTTCCAACCCAAGAAACAGGAGAAGGAAGTACAGCAGGGGCAAGAAGGAAGAAGGTTGCCAACCTGCTACCTGATGCAACCGCTTCAATTGACCTCATGGATAAGCCGGTCTGCCTCTGGTGCTTGCAGAACTTGGCCCAGCCTTGCAGAGCTTGTATTTTCTATTGCTTCTGCTTATCTGCCCTGCAATGGTGTATATGTGTATAAGTGGCATAAGGGAAACATTTTGAGCACATGGTCTTGATTAACTACAATTCATTAACTACTAAATTATGTCAGTCAAGCAACTGCCTCTGTGTACACACAGCTATATGTGCACGTATACACAGGCATATACAGCTGTAAACCCAGTATATGTGTGACTCAGGGCCTATGAGAAGAATTTTATCCGGGGTACAAAGTTTCTTCTGAGCCCCTTCCCAAAGGGGGAGGGGCGCAATGGGAGAAGCAGAACAGGGGGCAAAATAGGGCAGGGGGAGGGTGCTGACAGCCACCTTTGAAGCCCAGGTCTACTGGGCTTCTTGATGGAGAGCCCAGGTCTACCTGACATGTGACATTGGCAGCTAGACAAAGTAATATGGAAAACCAAACACACTCCTCTCTAAAATCTTTGAAATATAGAAAATCAAGGCCAGAAAATTAGCATCATCGTATTTAGGCTCACACTAGAATAGACCAAAATGAACTACTGGAGCAGCAATAGCCCCGCACCTGGGTCCTTGAGCTTCTTCATGATTAAGGGATCCACAAGCCAGCACTACTGTAACAGGTTAGGTTCCTCCCAGATTAACACTGTGTTAAGGAGGGTCATGGATGCTTTCCTGGGCCTGATGTGTATGGCTTGGGGCAGCAGTTAACACTGCATGCACATGGTTGTGCCCTAGCATTATGCTACACTGGCTGCCGGTTCTGTTCCGGGCCCAATTCAAGGTGCTAGTTTTGACTTTTAAAGCCCTTTATGGCTCGGGTCCGGGGTATTTGAGGGACCGCCTCCTTCCTTACAATCCTGCCCGGGCTCTTAGATAATCTGGGGGGACCCTTTTGACTGTGCCGCCACCAAGAGATGTGAAAGGGGCGGCTGCTAGGAAGAGGGCCTTCTCGGTGGTGGCCCCCCAACTTTGGAATACCCTCCCCTTAGAATTGAGAACTGTTCCCTCATTGCTAATATTTCGGCGTGGACTGAAGACCTTTTTATTCCAAAAAGCTTTTAACTGTTGACAGGTTAGCTGGCTTTTCTTTTTGGCTTTTCTTTTCCTTTCATATTAGAATTCACGGGGTTTGTTTAGTTTTTTAACTATTTGAAAACGGTTTTTATTATTTTTAATTGTTAATTTTGTATTTTTAATTGTTGTAGGCCGCTTTTGTGTGCCCATCGGGCAAAAAGGTGGGATATAAATTAATAAAATAATAAAATAATAATAATAATTGTGCCCCAGCATTATGCGCTGGCAGTGAGTTCAGGTGAGATCCCAGGAACTTTCTGGGCCCCCTCCTTTGGCTCCTGGGCCCAGATACAAATTACCCCCTTCATTCCCCCCCTCTCCTAGGCCCTGGTGTGAATTATAATATCATAGTAGACGTGAGAATTACAGCATAATAAGTTTAACACTATAAAATGCGTACATTTTCTTGAGACACCCTGTGTGAATGTGTGCTTTTTTTTCAGTGCTGCCAGAACTATTTACAACTTCCATTAACTTGACAGCAGAGAGTGCCCATAAGTCTCCTAGGCTAAAACAACTATTGAGGAGATCAACAAAGGCGATAATTAGGTTGGCTTTTAGAAAAGAGAGAAGAGGATGGTCAATGAGGAATGAGTCACCTTAGCTCATATTTTAGCTGATAAAAAGAGAAACAAGAGGAAACTCTGTGTTGCAGGTTGGAAGAATAAAATGGTGATAATTCAGCCGGGATGAACATCTCAGCAGCATGTTGTGAAGAGGTCAGGACAGCCTCAGTTCAAGAGTGGTTTAGATCAATGGATCTCAAAGGTTTAAAAACCAGGGCCCACTTTTTAAAATGACAATCTGTCAGGACCCACCAGAGATGATGTAATTAACCTGGAAGTGACTTCATGGCCGGAAGTGACATCATTAGTTTAGACGTCAAACCTATGCCGCAGTCAGTGAAAGGTCCCATCACACTGCGTGCTCATGGTGTTATTTTGCCATTGTTGGCAACCTTCAGTCTCAAAAGACTCTGGTATCGCGCTCTGAATGGTGGTTCTGGCACAGCGTCTAGTGTGGCTGAAAAGGCCGATTCGGGAGTGACAATCCCTTCCACACCGGGAGCAAGTGCAGTCTGTCCCTGGTCTGTCTCCCTGGCTATGGGCCTTCCTTCTTTGCCTCTTAGCCTCAGAATGTTGGCCAAGTGTCTCTTCAAACTGGGAAAGGCCATGCTGCACAGCCTGCCTCCAAGCGGGCCGCTCAGAGGTCAGGGTTTCCCACCTGTTGAGGTCCACTCCTAAGGCCTTCAGATCCCTCTTGCAGATGTTATTTTGCATAGCTCAGAATTCAAACATTCCAGCTCGGAAGTCAAAGCAGACTTGGATCCTTCTTCAATCACAAAGCCCTCCCCCCTTTCCAGCATCCCATCTCCCTACCTATTCAAGGCAAAGCACCCTGCCTCTCTCCCACCAGGAGCCCACCCTACTCTGTACCCTGTATTTTCAGTTCTGTATTTTCATTGGTGGCTGAGTTAGGTGCTACACAATCCACCTGAAATTGGCTCGCAACCCACCTAGTGGGTCCCGACCCACAATTTGAGAAATGCTGATTTAGATTATTTGACCACAAGACACTGGTGCTTCTCCAGTCAAAGGAAAAGCTTACAGCCCAAGCCAACTATTCCTACTCTGACATCACTGTGTGCCAGGTCGGGTTTGCCTGCTGCTGTTCTCTTTTAAGAAGCAGGTAAATTTCCTAGGCTGGCCCAGGACCTCTTGATAGCAGTGCACCAAATGCCAGCCCTACCACAATATCAGGCAGTGCACCAGCTGCCAATGTTCTTCCTCCTTCTCCCTCTACCTGGAGTTGAAAAGAGAGAGGGGACTGGAGCAGAAGAAAACGAGAGGAGATGCTCTAGCCCAGGGGTGTCCAAACTTTTAGGCAGGAGGGCCCCATCATCTCTCTGACACTGTGTTGGGGGCCAGGAAAAAAGGAATTAATTTACATTTCAAATTTGAATAAATTTACATAAATAATATATTAGAGATGGAACTTACGCGAATGAGTGAAGGTCTTGCAATAGCTCAAGGCCTATAAAAGGCCTTGCACAAAGCAAGGCCGGCCTTTCCTTCACTGCTGCTGCATCACAGACGTGAAACAGCAAGCAGTGGAGGAAGCCTTCATTCCACAGCTCACGCAAGAGGTCGAACAGTTGTCCTCACGCTGAGAGCTGTTGCATCAGGTCAGCATGGGCGCCAGCAAGTCTCTGGAGGGCCAGAGGCTCATTGGAGACAGGGTGCTCCCTGCGGGCCAGACTGGGAGTCCCCGAGGGCCACAAGTGGCCCCCGGGCTGGGGTTTGGGCACCCCGTTCTAGTCCATCAATTTCCCCTCCTCCCTCTTCTGCTCAGTTCCCCTATTTTTCCAATCTAGGGAAAAGAAAGAGGAGCTGGGGTAGAAGAGGGTGGGCAGATATAGACAGGAACACCCACCAATCCATCTCCTTTGGCAAGTGATTCAGCCACCCTCATGGAAGATCTAGCCCTGCAGAGCCTATCCTGCTCTCTCATCCTTTCATTTTAGGAGTTCTCTTTATTTTTAACTGTTGTTTTGACTCTTGTTCTGATCATATTGGATTGTTTTCTGCCAGGAGGGTAGTTTTGGATTTTTTTCTTCTTCTACAGATGTTTCTTGTATGTTTTAAATTAATCTGTTAAACCTCCAGGGAGGTTTTATAGGTCAAAGACTGCATAGAAGCGAGGATCCATCTGAACTAGATGGAGGCTATCGAGGTAGAGATGATATTCCACCTGTTTTGGAGAGGTTTGCATTCACACTCCGTGACTGTTTTGACTTGAAACCGAGGCAAGATTTTTCATTCCAAGCAAATGTCCACAAAAACTCACGTCTTTGTGATGCATCAAATTGGTTTCTTGTAGAAGCTCAAATATGCTTTGAAAGATTGAACCTTTGCAAGCACTGATCACCTGCAAAGGTTTGAATGCAAAAGAGCCTTGTCACTAAGGGTGTGTGGACCGCACCAAGTGATGCACTGGGGGGGGGGGGTTTAAACCACTACTGGCCAAAATTGTGACAATCTAGTATTTTCAAATACCATCAAGTTATATGTCATTTGATGGGTAGTTTAATGCAGAATGCAGTGAAACAAACCATACTGAAATCTCTCTAGTCCAGGGGTGTCCAAAGTTTTTGGCAAGAGGGCCACATCATCTCTCTGACACTGTGTCAGGGGCCAGGGGAAAAAAAGAATTAATTTGCATTTAAAATTTAAATAAATTTACATAAATAAATATATTAAAGGTGAACTTACCTGAATGCATGAAGGTCTTGCAATAGCTCAAGCCCTATAAAAGGCCTTGCATAAAGCAATGCTGGCCTTTCCTTTGCTTCTGCTACTGCATCACAGACGTGAAACAGCAAGCAGTGGAGGAAGCTCTAATCCTACAGCTCACACATGAAGTCAAACAGTCACCCTTACGCTGAGAGCAGTTGCGTCGGGCCAGTGCAGGCTCCAACAAATCTCTGGAGGGCCAGAGGCTCATTGGAGACTGGGGGCTCCCTGAGGGCCGCATTGAGAGGCCTCGAGGGCCACAAGTGGCCCCAGGGCCGGGGTTTGGACACCCCTGTTCTAGTCTATCAAATGTTATAGCCACATAACCAGAAAAGGAAAACACAATTGCCTTAAGTAACAAAAAGTGGATTCCCTTCACTCAAAACCAACCCATGAGACTGATTGTTCCCAGAGCCAATGAGGTGTTGCTATGACACAGCAGGGAACCAATAAGATGTTAGTATGAGTCAGCTCTCACTTCCATATATCAGAGCTAATTCTAGAATTCTTATTCAGTTGTGTGAGTGTCATCAAATTGGTCACTGTTTTCTTTTTATTTTTGGTTGGTTTGTGATTTGGTTGGGTGACCTGTACTGTTATATATTAAAACAAATAACTAAATAAAGTGAATGGAGTGTCACCAACTATAGTGATGCCACTGCATTTAGGCTGTGTGCATGATATTGTAATTTCTTCTGTATGATCTGATATGGGAGAAGGTCCAACATGGGGTGACGCAATGAGCTCTTGCACCAGGTGACACAAACCCCCCAGTGACACAACTGCATTTAGGCTATGCGCATGATATTGTAATTTATCCTGTATGGTTTGGTATGGTAGGAATGATGCAATGAGCTGTTGGACCGGATGACACAAGCCCTAGTGATGCCTCTGTTTGCAAGTGGTCAGTTTATTCACAACAGTTGCAACTTTTGTGGGTACGTCCCTGCCGCGGTGATTTTGCCTGCACAAATACAAGCCGAATGCCTTGTATTTCGGAATTCGGCGGAGCCGAATGCCTTCAACATCTATTTCCGTGAGCAACACCTGCCAGATAAAGTCTCGGATGGCAGGCCCAGGATGTTAAACCCACTTGTCCTTTACCTTGAATGTGGGGACGGCAACCCATTGGCAGCGCACTGCGGGCTGCGCAGATGGAGCCAACTAACTTAGAGAGGAAGTGATAGGCTTCATTAAAAGACTGGCATACCGATCGCTGACCTTGAACATTTACGCCCAAAAAAGTATCCAAAAGTTGAAATAATTTGGATTCATCTTGCTGCCAGGGAAGCCATTAACCGGTGCACATTGTCGATGAAATAAAATGCTTTTGATAATTCCCTTTCTATTCACGGGGAAAAAATGCATTTAAAAATGTATTAAATTGCCAGCCGCAGATGTTAGTTACCTTTGAACCCGTAGCCTAAGCATTCACTGTCGAGCGAACAGGTGTTGATTCATTCTGCTCACCTCCCCCTTTAGTGAATCGGTGGTAATATGAACAACGTTCCGGGAACAAATGTGCCCTGCTTCAATTCCCACCTGACTTATTTTAAAAATGAGTAGAGAGCGAGGCGTCTCTGAATCCAGCTCTGCTCGAGAGCACATTTTGCAGCGCACTGCATTGCACAGAGGCCGAGATTAAAACAAAACAAAACTCTTGAACTAAAAATGGTCTTGACTCCTCACTGGCGTAGCTAGAGGCGGGGCGGCACACTAAGTTTTGCAGGGAGCCTCCCTGCAGGGTGCAAGCGGTCCTCCCCCTCCCCTTGGGAGCCATGTGGGCGGGGAGGGGAAACTGAGGCGAATGGCTCCCAAGGGGAGGGGGAGGACCGCTTGCACCCTGCAGTTGGGGGGGGCAGTCACGGAGGCCTCCTCAAGGCAAGGGAATGTTTGTTCCCTTACCTTGGAGCTGCATTGCTCTTTCTCTGGTGCTGCAAAGTTGGTCATGCCCTTAGCCTCTCTTCTTCACTCAAAATAGCCCTAGTCCTGCAGAAAGCACCGCTGGATCCCACCATCGGGGTAGCTTTCCTGTTCAAACTGCAGAGGTCCTCCTTCCTTGCCTCTCCCGTCAGGAGCTGCTGCAGCTGCAGCAGCAGCACCTTGGTTCTCAGAAGCTTCTGGGCATGGCCACCACGCACCAGTCTCAAGCAGTCTCCAGTCAGTCAGTCTCTCCAACCTCCTTCCTTCTGCTCTTTCCTTTGCTCTCTCTCCTGCACCCATACCCTCTGGCAATGATCCTCTCCCCTTCATTCCCAAGGTCCTCATTACCCCTACTAAGTTGCCACTCTGAGCCACGTCAATTGCAAGCCAAAGTTCTGGTGTGAACTTCATACTTCCCAGACCCGTCAACACAAGGGGCCACTGCTGACCCCACACACTATCTCCTCAGAGATTCTGCACTTCCACTACAGGTGCCCAAGACTCTTTGGAAGCCACATTTGCTGATCTGAAATTTCTTATCCCTAGCCCTGTGGAATAGCTAAGGGGGGCAGGGGATACATTGCCCTGAGTGTCACACCTTAAGGGAGTGCCAACCTGCCCCCAACGGTTGATTCTGAGACAGGTCACTTTTCTGAAGCCTCCAGAAGACCTTCTGAGGACTTCTAAGGCCCAGGGAGGTTCACAGGTGGCCTCCTTGCACCTCTAGCGGCCTCTGAAAGGCACTTCTGGTTTTGGCAGAAACTGGAAGTGAATTTCTGAGGCCTCCAGAAGTCCTTCTGAGGCCTGGAGGGTGTATGGGGGTGCCAAAATATATGTGGCCCTGGGTGTCCAGAGGCGCTACCTACAACACTGCCCAAGCCATTGAAATGAGGTGGTCAGCTTGATTGTGGTTACCCTGCACAGTTCCTTTCCTGAATGCGTGTTTAGGAACAGTGGTGGGCTAGAGGTAGGAGTAGCTTGCACTGGTGGAAATTTATTCATTTCTACTGCTTCACTGTTCTATTCTCTGTCCTTCCCTCCCTCCCTCCCTCCTAGAAACGAGAAATACTGCTACCGTAACACCACAAGTCCCAGGGACTATGGGAAACCGAATTTTCCCAGGGCTCCGATGCACTCAGGAAATGACATTTCCCAGCACCCCTGGTGCTTTTAACAGTGCTGTGGTAAATTTCAAGTGCTGGAGAGGAAAGGAGATGGGGAAGAGTAGAGAGAAAGTCCTCTTTTCCTACTATTACCACTGACAAAGTTAGACAAGTGGATGGGAGACAGCATTCTTTTCCAGCTCAGGTTACAAGGTGAACTACTGGGAAGAACTGGGAAGAACTGCAGGGAGGGGGATTGCTGGCACACCTTAAAAAATATGCAGAGTTCATGTTCTGAATGAGATTGTTATGAAATTTGGTGACAACTTTAATTTTCACTCACCACGGACACTGCCATTTTCATGTCACACTCTTCTCAGTTCTCCACTTTCTGTCCTACCATTGCATGGCGAGGAAGGCAATGAGGTTACTCTGGCTGCCCTACAAATGCCGGTCCTACAACTTGGCAGCTCCGTCAGTGCAACTGCTGTTCTTTCCTGCTCCCGTAATCACCCCCAGGGCACTTAATCAACCCACTGCTTTCAACACGCAGGGTGATATGACAGCACGATGAACGCCAGTTCAGCATGTCGCAATGCCATCGTTAATGACACAATCAAAGAAGCCCCACTAAAGTTCAGTGGCAGGAGCAGAAAGGGATCAAAAACACAATGGCGGCTTCGATCAGTGGCGTAGATGGAGCTCCGTACGGCTCCGTTCTGCTCCCCCTGCCGGGAATGGCTCCGAAGGGAGGGGCCGCTTGTCCGCCTCGCTGCCAGCCCGAGTGCTCCGCCCCCCAGCTACGCCACCAGCTTTGATAAGAGGGCGACAATGAGAACACCACTCAGCGCCCATTTTGACGGGGTCTTAAATAATTTGAAGCCTTTGACGATTACTCTCCAAGTGGGTGACGAGACTTGGTGGAACCATAAACATTTGCTCATTATTATTGCCTTGCTTATCCGGTGTCACCGAAAGAGCTTTTAATATGCTGCACATACCTTGGAAATGCTAATTATTTCATAAGGCAATAAAACCGGCCTGTTTTGCGATCCCCATTTCAAGCTGTCTGGGAATAAAGCATATGTAGAAGCTAATAAGACAACTATGTTTCATTTCAGGCACTAGCCAAGAAAAAGTAATTATCACACACCAATTAGAGCTGCCCAAATTCTTCGTTGTGGACGGATTTCCGAGTAAATGGAGTCTCTGTTTTGTTTGTGAAAAAGATGGAAGTCAACTTGATGTAGCTTGGTTATGGTTGGCAACCTTCAGTCTCGAAAGACTATGGTATAAGCCTACAGCACCCGGTATTCCCAGGCGGTCTCCCATCCAAGTACTAACCAGGCCTGACCCTGCTTAGCTTCCAAGATCAGACAAGATCGGGAGATAGTGTTCAATATAGGGAGATGGTTGGCAACCTTCAGTCTCGAAAGACTATGTTATAAGCCTACAGCACCCGGTATTCCCAGGCGGTCTCCCATCCAAGTACTAACCAGGCCTGACCCTGCTTAGCTTCCGAGATCAGGCAAGATCGGGAGATAGTGTTCAATATAGGGAGATGGTTGGCAACCTTCAGTCTCGAAAGACTATGTTATAAGCCTACAGCACCCGGTATTCCCAGGCGGTCTCCCATCCAA
The DNA here is from genome assembly GCF_035046505.1 of Tiliqua scincoides. Classification (NCBI taxonomy): domain Eukaryota; kingdom Metazoa; phylum Chordata; class Lepidosauria; order Squamata; family Scincidae; genus Tiliqua; species Tiliqua scincoides. Next base: position 10,061,590 of record NC_089831.1, on the reverse strand, counting down.
GTACTAACCAGGCCTGACCCTGCTTAGCTTCCAAGATCAGACAAGATCGGGAGATAGTGTTCAATATAGGGAGATGGTTGGCAACCTTCAGTCTCGAAAGACTATGTTATAAGCCTACAGCACCCGGTATTCCCAGGCGGTCTCCCATCCAAGTACTAACCAGGCCTGAACCTGCTTAGCTTCCGAGATCAGACAAGATCAAGCTTTTCATTCCCCCTCCAAGTTCTGTCTTTCTACCTCTGCCTACATCTTTCTCTCTCTGTCAACCTTTCCACAGCCCAGGTAGTGGTCTTTCCAGAAGCAACTACTGTAGCGCTTCCCAAAGCGTGGGTTACGACCCACTGGTGGGTTGTGAGCCCAAGCGCAGTGTGTCGGGATCTGGGACCTTGCCCAGATGTGGGTTCTTGCCCTGGTTTGCGCTCTGCCACGACTACCACAACCCACCTTTTTCTCTGCAGTGGGTTCCAATGCTCCTGGTGATGCTGGAGGCCTCTCCTGGTCCAGTAACTCACTCTACAGCAGTGTTTGGTCTCTGCCCTTCCACTTCACATGGTCCACTGGAAGTAACTGGCAATGACAGTTACTTCTGGGTTGGGAGGCCAGATGTGATGAGACAAACACCAGTAAGAGGCTCAGGGTGGATGGAAGGGCTTTTTCAAGAGCGCAAAAGCATGCTTTGAAGTCTTCTACCACTGTTTGTTGTGTTGCATTCCTGATTTCATTGCTGGGTAGCAGGAGTCCAGGGGTCCCACGAGTACCACCAGGCACCACTTCAGGTACCACAGGTGGTACCTGTACCACTGGTTGAGAAACATTGCTCTACAGGCCTCAGAACAGCCCTCAGAATCCTCCATAAACCACTTCTGGTTTTTGGAAGCCACTTCCATTTTGCTTCAGAACCCTGGAAATGACTTACAGAGGCTTCTGAGGGCCATTCTGAGGCTCATAGAGGCCTGTAGAGAGAGGGTCAGCAGGCTGAGAGAAGACGCCAGCACCACTAGGGAAGTCATGATCCACCACGGGAGATGAAATGTGTGGCAGTGCTGTAACATTTGGGAACCCCTGGCCTACTGAATACAGTTAGCCACCGGGAAACAAAATGCTGGATTAGATGGAACTTTGGCCTGATCCAGAATAGCAATATGTTCTTAACCCTGCACTCATATTAACCCTGTCTTGTCTGTTCCCTTGATTGAACTCATCAAAGAATTCCATGGCCTGGCTGGAACGGATGCTCTGTGGCATTGATCTAGCTCCTGCCCGGGTCCTAACAGGATTTGCATTTCAGTTGTTTGTGTCTTTGTCTGCAGTGCTGACATTGATTACACGCAAGGAGACCCAAAGAGAATTTTCCCTCTTGATTTAGGAAGGTGCTTCAGGACAGAGGCTGACTGGCCAAGGGCTGTGTCGTCACCTGTCACCTCACTCATCAGTCTCCTCCCCTCCACATTTCCTTTCCTTTCTCTCCCCCTCTTCCTTTTCTAAACCAGGGCGTCGATGGGGAAGGAGAAGCGGTGGAGGCAAGAAGGTGGGCAGAGAAGAGCACCCCCCCCATCTGCTGCCTGTTTCAGTTGGCCTCACAGATGGGCCAGGGGAGAGGCTTTCCCAAGACATCATGTTCCTGCCTAGGCGTCCCCAGCCAAGAGTGATGGCAGCAAAAAATATAGTTTTTCCTAATACTTCCCAGTCTAATCAGTAGGAAAAGTGAGAAGAGCAAGGGAGAAAGGACTGTCATTAACTGGCACTGTGAAAGATTGGTACCCACCCCTCTCCACACTCCTCTTCTACCATGGATATACATATATTCTGCCCATCGCAAAACAATTGCCTAATCAAGGTGCACGGCTGATTTGCCGACAAAGAAACACAGAACTCCTGTCAAAGATAAACAAAGCAGGTATCCAATAGGCTATGTCTGCCATACCAATTATCCCCAAAGAAAATGTAACCGCACACTCAGCTTATTATAGGGGCTTGTACGCCCTGACAATGACAAAGTAAAGGGCCCGCATTTGAAATGCTCACATTTATAACTGCTTGCCAGCGAAGCAACAAGACCAAACCACAACAAAACAAAAACAAAAACAAAACGCCATTCTGCATAACAGAATGATTTGTCGTCAGAGTACGAAAGGCGCCCTACGGATCGTCTAGCTCTCAAGAGCAAAATGGTACACATATCCGAAGCTTGCGTTTTGACGAACAAGATGCCTGCAAAAGTCATCTGGTTGGCAACCTTCAGTCTCGAAAGACCATGGTATAAGCCTACAGCACCCAGTATTCCCAGGCGGTCTCCCATCCAAGTACTAACCAGGCCTGACCCTGCTTAGCTTCTGAGATCAGATGAGATTCAACATCTGTGGCATCCTAAATATAGTGACCGTCTGTCACAAACTTTCTTCTAGCTTGTTTCAAAAACACAGGCAGGAATTCAACCAGAAAAGTAATAGAGTGGACCCTCCAGGCATGGGCTTGGCACCAAACCCATGACTGCAGGGCCTCCGAGCATCTTTCAGTCATGCTCAAGAGGTCTTCTGACCATTGGTGTATCTGGGGAAGGGGTCAGGGGGGTAAACGCACTGGGCCCATAGGGGATGGCACTGTGGCATGTCCACCTGCTGCCATTTTTCTTTTTGGAGGGGCCGTTTCTAGGTCCATTTTTGCAGCTTTTAAGGTCTCCAAAATGCCCAAAAATGGCACTTCCTATTTTCATGGAAAACCAGAAGTAACTTTTTTTTTGGGGGGGGCAACATTTTGTGTTCCTGGCCCTGGGCGACACCGGGGCCAGGTTTGCAATTGCTTGTGAGGCATGGGGAGGTTGTATGCTGCCTCTAAAATGCCTCCCAGACCTCCCAGATGCCTCTTAAAGGTACTTCTGGTTTGGTAGACCCCCCATGGATTTCATTATCCACTCAATTCAGTATCCATGGGGGAGGTCCTGGAACAGATCCCCCACAGGTACCGAAGGCCCACTGCACCAAACATTTGCTCTCACAGACATAAGTTCTTCACACCAGCCATATTCTGGCTGTGACTCCAGCTAGAGAAGCTGAACCTAACCTGCGTCCTGCAAACCCGTTAGTCTCCTAACTTCAAAGGCTTCCTTTGAAGACAGCACCAAATTTGTCAGTCATTTGTAAGCACCCTTGAAATGAATGAAACAAATTTGTTAGGATGACCTTGAGTTCCATGGATTTCCGTGGGACTTAAAGAAGAATCCCAGACGCAGCCCATGGACAAATATGTCTGCCCGTGATCGGTTAGGTGGAGCAGTCCCCGTGCAGTTTTAAATCTCCTTGCTTTCCACTTCCTATCAGTTCTAAAACCGAACCTCAGCCTAATAATATATGATTGTGGTGAAGAAGAAAAGGAAAAAAAGATCATCCTGAACGGCAAAAATTATAGGTGATTCCTGAATGCCCATGAGTAACGTCAGAGAAACCAATGGGGGTTATGTCAACTGTCCACGCATGTTGCATTTGATGGGGGAGAGGCGCAAGTTGGAATTTCCTCTCCACTCTTGGGCAAAGGAAAGCACAAACGGTCATCAGAAGTTAAACGTTCCCCACCACGCAATCATTCGGCGAAGGCCTACTGCGGCATTTCATCCAGGATGTATTTAATATGCACCAGAATGATTGTGCTGGATGTATATATCAAATTTAAATCTGTTTCAACACAACCTTGGATGCCTTTCTGGCAATATATCACTTCATCAGCCCAGCTTAACAAGAGCTGCTCCCCTCCCCCCATTTTTTATGGCCCCCATAAAATCTAGGAATGGAACACTTCGATTTTCCTAGCAGTAATTTTTATTACTTTTAGCCCTTTTTAAGTACTTGTCAGAGAGATACACTACTTGGTGCCGAGTATATTTTCCCGGCTTTGCATTATATTTTTATTTCAATTTATTTTAGAGAGAATGTGAAACATACATCTAAATAATACCTGTGCTATTTCATACGAGCCAGTTATAGATGTAATTATAATGGATATAAAGCCACTTTGTCCATCAGAGTTCCGATATTTCATTTGCATGCCTGCCGCCAAGCAGTCATTTTCGAGTAGGGTCGTTCAAGGATCCCTCAAGTTGCTATTTAAATGTTACTCATAAAATCATATTACAATACAAGCGGGTTTAAAAAAAAAGGGAAAGAAGTATTTTACAATCTATATACTTTTACTAAAATTGGGTTAGCTCTTTCTTGTTGCTTCCCTGGACCACGACTTACAGCGCAATCCATGCATGTGCTGGAACAGGCATGTCAGTGGGCCTGCGCTGTACCCAGCACAAGTTTGGGGCCAAGAGCAGTGCAGCTGGAAGCAGGAAGAATTGCTTCCCTTTACCCCATGTCATGCTGCTGCTTTGGCCCCAGTGGGTCTACTCAGATCTGCGCCACCTCAGGAGGGGATGCAGGTCCGAGCAGAATGGAGAGTTAGAACAGACAAAAGAAAATATTTCTTTACTCAGCGTGTGGTCGGTCTGTGGAACTCCTTGCCACAGGATGTGGTGATGGCGTCTAGCCTGGAGGCCTTCAAAAGGGGATTGGACAAGTTTCTGGAGGAAAAATCCATTACGGGTTACAAGCCATGATGTGTATGCGCAACCTCCTGATTTTAGAAATGGGCTATGCCAGAATGCCAGATGCAAGGGAGGTCACCAGGATGAGGTCTCTTGTTGTCTGGTGTGCTCCCTGGGGCATTTGGTGGGCCGCTGTGAGATACAGGAAGCTGGACGAGATGGGCCTATGGCCTGATCCAGTGGGGCTGTACTTATGATCTTAACTACAATTCCCAGGAAGCCTTGCAGGTCTCTTGTTATCTGGTGTGCTCCCTGGGGCATTTGGTGGGCCGCTGTGAGATACAGGAAGCTGGACTAGATGGGCCTATGGCCTGATCCAGTGGGGCTGTTCTTATGTTCTTAAACTACAATTCCCAGGAGGCCTTGCAGGTCTCTTGTTATCTGGTGTGCTCCCTGGGGCATTTGGTGGGCCGCTGTGAGATACAGGAAGCTGGACTAGATGGGCCTATGGCCTGATCCAGTGGGGCTGTTCTTATGTTCTTATGAGCAGGCAGAGGCTGCTGGGTTCTGGCCCCAGCTCCCACCCACCCCCAGGAACACACGCCGCTCACCCTCTTCCAGAACACCTCCCTTCTGCCTCCTCCCCGCCCTCCCCACATCCCCCAGACTTTCCCCAAAAAGTACCTAAAAGGGGAATCAAATAAAATAAGGGGGGAGGGAGGTCCTCTTTCCCCACCAATGTAGGTGTACATGTGCAGGCTTTGCATAAATGGTACTTTTAAGCACATGGAAGTCAGGTCGGTGCAATACCGAACGCTCCTGGCATCCAATTATTTGCACCAATGAACGTATCCAAAGGATCCTAGTCACAAGCGTGATGCATTCACATACCTAGGAAAGGTTGGATTATTCTGTGGTTACAACATCTGCTTAACAACGGGAACTTCCTGATTAATAACCGCACTTCTGGCACTAAATAAGTGCCGTGAATGCTATTCAGCCTGCCGTATGAAATGCGTTTGACACCCCTGCTCTATGAGAACCTTTGCCGAAGCCTAGTTATTCCATTGTCATGGCTTGATTCACAAAAGTGCATTGGTTCTTTGCCATTTACTCCATCTCCCCTCCACCCCCCCCCCAGTTTGATGTCTTTTTATTCTTTTAATAAACTCCTTTTCTTTTGCTGTTTCACCAGCCTTGACTCAGCTCACTTTGGGAAGAAGCCGTCTCCCAGACTTTTGCTACCGTCAAACTTTGGGGGGGGGGGAAACACCACCTGGGATTGGGGGGCTCTCTGCAATACTGGGAAAGACGTTTGCCCCATATGACCTATTCTGTCTAGGGATCACCCCTAGTCTTAGAAGTGGCAGCATTCACTGGTGCTCCAGTTCAAGGGTGAAATGGGGGCAGGAAAGTGGTTGACATTACTAATGGCTGATTACCAAGCATCTGGAAAGGAGGACTTGTTTTAGAAAGAGGGACAATTAGTTCCAACATTGGTGAATCATTTTGCTTAGAGATGAATGAGCTGGTTGAGGTTTGCCTCGCGATGAATCAAAATTAATCCTGGTGGTTTATTTATTTCTTGCCAAAAGGATCCAGGCTGAATCAGACCAAGCACTTCCAGCTGTTCAACAGCTGGGTAGGATGATTTGGGCTGCAATCCTATGGGAATAAGGCCTGTTGACTATAATGGCACTTACTTCTGAGTAGAGATGCTTAGGATTGGGTTGTTAATTGGTCTACCCCATACCACAATATCTACTTGAGTTTTGTGCGGTTTAAAGCAGGGGTGTCAAACTCGTTTCATACAGGTGGTCGAAACATTCATGGTGTCTGCTGGGGGCCGGAAGTGTGACATCATTAAGCAATAAGTGACATCATTAAGCAGATGATGGTCAGAAACAAGCACTTTTGTTCATGCATAGAAATTCATTAGCTGTCAAAGAAGAAGAGAAAATATGCCAATCTTGTTCATACTTTCAAGATATAAGAGAGCCTAATTATCATGCTAGAAGAGCCCGATAGTAACTGGATCCAGATAAATTGCTTCTGGGGGCTGCATTCGGCCTGCGGGCCTTATGTTTGACACCCCTGCTTTAAAGGATTAAATCTGTAAATGAATCTGCTCCGTTTTGCTGTCGATGCAAAAGAAGACCCAACACTATGGACCAGGTGTGGCTAAACAACACTCCTCCACTCAAACAGAAATTTTCCTGTCCCAGTTTTGGCCATCACTGTTTTGTTAAACGGATATTAACAATGTCTTTAAATAATGCTACGATGCTCAAGCTACTGCAAAACCAAAACACCTTAGAACTAATTAGAGTGAATGAATGACATTGGAAAGGGTGTCAGGTTAAATCAACTTCCCTAGTAGCGGGTCGAATTAGCATAGATTTAATGCCAGTGATAATTTTATGCAGTTGTGAGATCAGTCATTTAATGCATTTGGCATAGAGAAAGAGGGATTTTCTTCCTCTGAAAGCACTGAATAAACCCCTCTAATCCCTCTCTGTTAACTCTCACGTCCATCCAGGCTTGGGCTTATGAAAAGGCCAAAGAAATCAGGATTCTGCTCTGCGTCCTCAGTGCAAGCATGGAAGAATGAGATGTTATCATAGGCTAGTTGTGGCCCAGAATCATTAAGAAGACTAATGGCCGAACTGGAGGGCTACTTTTACATTGCCTTGTGTGTTGCGGAAGGCTCCACTTTTCTTAGGAAACCATATATTTCTTATCTCTAGCAGCCAGCAATGACAAAATAAAAAGGAAAGCAAAAGGAATCCTGGATAATTGGGAGAAGGCTCCCAAACATGTGGGCCATATTCTCAAAAAACCGTTGAATCTTAATAGCCAGAATTCATCCATCATTAAATTACAGATGAAAAGCAAGGTCCATATAAATACAACCTATGTATTTAAGGGTTGGTCACTAATTATCTCCTGTTTGGGCAGGAGGTCTGGTTCAGTTGGTAGAGGTGCCACCTTATATACCTGAAGATCTGAGGCTGCCAGTTCGAAACAACCAGAAGTAACCGAGAACTGACGACACGCTGATATACTGATGAGCTGACCCTCGGTGCCAGAGATGAGTTGCCGTCAAGTGGAACGTGGGAGGCGAAGGGCCAGAGAGAGGTCAGACGGGGAAGGAATCCAGTTGGAACGAGGAGTTCTATGAAAGACTAGAACTATTCAATTGTAAGGTTTAGAACAGCCTGCCTATGTAAACTGCCTTGGATTAAAGTCTGAGGAGAAATCTGACGACCAAAGAAAGGCAGTATATAAATACCTGTATAAATACATATTTCAAGGATAATAACATGTTCCAGCATGAGATGGAACAGGCAGCCACACTGAAAGGAAGGGATGGGAAGCTCAGCTCTTATTTGGGGAATGAAAGAAGTGGTTAAGAATAAGATACAGGAGGTACCTCCAGGCTGCATGGTCTGCACTATATCCCATACAAGTTTGGAGCAAGCTGGAGCTCACCTCGGGGTAAGGGGTTATTTTTCCACAGCCTGCCCTATGGGGCTACTCAGATCTTCAGCCTAGAAAAGAGACGCTTGAGGGGGGACATGATTGAGACATACAAAATTATGCAGGGAATGGACAGAGTGGATAGGGAGATGCTCTTTACACTCTCACATAATACCAGAACCAGGGGACATCCACTAAAATTGAGTGTTGGGCGGGTTAGGACAGACAAAAGAAAATATTTCTTTACTCAGCATTTGGTCGGTCTGTGGAACTCCTTGCCACAGGATGTGGTGCTGGCTTCTGGCCTGGACGCCTTTAAAAGGGGATTGGACAAGTTTCTGGAGGAAAAATCCATTATGGGGTACAAGCCATGATGTGTATGTGCAACCTCCTGATTTTAGAAATGGGTTATGTCAGAATGCCAGATGCAGGGGAGGGCACCAGGATGAGGTCTCTTGTTATCTGGTGTGCTCCCTGGAGCATTTGGTGGGCTGCTATGAGATACAGGAAGCTGGACTAGATGGGCCTATGGCCTGATCCAGTGGGGCTGTTCTTATGTTAACCGTTTGCTTTGATTTCATTTTCTTTATTCAGCTCCGTTCTTGGGGATGAAAAGCTACTTGTTCAAGTGAGGGTATCTTCTTACAGAAAGGCATCTTCAAGGGATTACACTTGCAAACCGTCAGTTGACTAGGAATTAATGTATGGTTAAATGGGAATCTAGCTCAGCAAACCTAAAATGGTAGAGAATATCAAGTGCAGAGAAGATCACTGACATTTATTGGAACATTAATTTTGAAAGGTCCTTATACTATTTTCATCATAATGCAATTTTTTTTAACTCCCCACAGGTTAGTGCAGTGTTATTCAAACTATAAGGCGCGACTCCTTAGGGAGACGCCAGGAACTCAAAGGGGAGGCGCCGGATGTCTTCTTGCAGCGATACAGTCACACCTCTGGGCAGAAAACGAGCCCGTCTTCTGTGCTTTTTTTTAAAGCAGAAGAAACGGGAGTTGCTCAACTGCGAGAATGGCGGCTGCCACCCCACCCTCCTCTCCCTCCACCCCGAGGATGCCGCCTTCTGTGTTCGCTGCATGTGGTTTCCAAAGCTCTTCCACTCCAACCCCCATCTGGCAAGTACCGAGCAGTGTACTCAGCTTGCAGTCCTTAACCCTCCTTGATCCTTGTCTGGTTAGTTCCTAGTTCCCAGCCTGGGATCCCTTCTCATCAAAGTGAAATCTCTCTTTTCAACCCCCTCCCTATTCCACTCCCCCCTTCCCATCTCCAAACCTTCCCGCTTTCCTCCCCCTCCCCAAATAAAACGCTTCCAGTCACCAGGGGTCTTAAAGTTGTTTCCATGCAGTTGGCAAAGGAGGCGGGAGAGAGAGAAGCACACCCTTTACTTGGCCAGGAGCAGAAAAAGGGTACTGTTTTTAGAGTGATTTATTAATCTTGTTGTTTGACTGAAGAGGAGAGGCTGTATTTTTAAAGTGATGCATCTTGCTATTTGAAGGGAATACTTATCAGCCATTGATGAAGTGATTGCCAGCCCAATCCTATCCACACTTTCCTGGGAGTAAGCCCCATTGACTCGAATGGGCCTTACTTCTGAGTAGACTTGCCTAGGCTTGAGCTGTGCATCTCCTAGTATAGGAGACAAATCAGCTTCCTAACCAAACCCTTATCAGCTCTGATATATTTTCATAGTCTAGTTTTTTTTTCCTCACCAGCTGCTGGAAAAAAGTTAATTTCATTAAGTTAATAAAGGGTTCAATCCTATCCAAGGAGAATGGGAGAAATGACTAGGATTGGGGTTCACAGGAGTAGGTGTGTGTAATGTTGTCAGACCGGTTGTTCACAAAGTTCATTTGATAAAACAGTTCTATTGGTATGCTTACAAAGTTAAAAAAAAATGAGTCTTCCTGGACCAGACAAAATCTACCTATTCCAGCATCCTGTCTCCAACAGTGATCAGCAACTGATCATTTATTAAGCATGTATATTGCTGTATATTAATAATATATTTTTAAGATCTGCATTTAATTAATGATATGATTAATATAATTAATATTAACATAATTAATATTTCTGGCCACTTCCTGTTTAATGATGTCACTTCCAGCTGTCAGGAACATGATGGGGAGTTATGGCCAACAGCCACGGGGGTCAAGGGAGCTACTGGCCGGAAAAGTTTGAGTACCACTGGGTTAGTGTTTCCCAGACTTTGGATACCTAAAACTTTTGGGACCTGTAGGATAGGTACAGAAGGAAATGGAATCTCTGTAGTTCTTTTTACATGTTGATCTGGAGACAATGTATGTGTCTGTTTGGGGGGGGGGGGAATCTCGTTCTCCTTCCACCTAAACATGCCTGTTACCTTATTCATTCATTCATTTATAGCAGTAGTTTCCAAACTTTTTAGCACCGGGACCCACTTTTCAAAACAACCCTCTATCGGGACCCACCTAGCTTTACGAGACTAAAAACAAGTTTCACTTTTTCAAGCCTGTTTTATTCTTTTTACTTTTGTGGGGGAGAGGACCACCAGCTGGAACATTGTTGAGCTCCATGTTCGTCAAACCCGGACCGTTCCGATGGCCTTGAATTCCTCTTTGCGCTGGACCAAGACAAGGTTGCCTACTCATGAGTAAATATGCACAAGCTTTCCATTTCAGTTTCCATAGGGCTCAGTATGTTTCCTTTGTCAGCTATCAGCTTGGGGGTTTCGCGACCCACCAAAAACCTGCTTGTGACTCACCAGTGGGTCCCGACCCACAGTGTGGGAACCACTGATTTAAAAGATTAATATCCCACCTTTCCTACATCAAAGCGAATGCCCAAGGCACTTACAAATACCACAATAACATGTACAGTATGTAAAATAATAAAGTCAGAGTAAGAACAGTAAAAACAAGCAACTGTTTAGACCACATTATGAGGTAGCCTACTTCTAAAATCAGGAGGTTGCACATACCCATCATGGCTTGTAACCTGTGATGAACTTTTCCTCCAGAAATTTGTCTAGTCCCCTTTTGAAGGCAACCAGGCCGGATGTCATCACCACATTCTGTGGCAAGGAGTTCCACAGACTAATTACATGCTGGGTAAAGAAATATGTTCTTTTGCCTGTTCTAATCTCCCGACACTCAATTTGAGTGGATGTCCCCTGGTTCTGGTGTTGTGTGAGGGCAAAAGAGCATCCCCCTATCCACTCTTATCCTTCATAATTTTGTACACCTCAGTCATGTCGTGTGTCCCCCGGCACTTTTTTTTCTAGAGTCCCAAAAACTATTTACATAAGAGCATCAAATAAGTAAGATGCTGTGAACTATTAGATTCACCGTCATAAAAGTTGCAGCATCAGGTTTTTTGTCGCCTCCCCCCCCACCCCCAAACACGCACGCTTGAGCACTGCATCACAACTGCCATCCGGGATTAGTAAACTAAGATGGCTTTGGAATAACTCCAAGATGGGCTCCAATATCGAATCCTGCCTTTAAAGAGCTATTAAGATGTTAGATGGATGATAATGGAGTCTCTTCCCAATGGTACAGCCGGAGCTCCCGTCTCCTGTCCGTCATTCTTGCACATGCTGTCCATCAGAAATAGTTGGAAGAGATTAGATAACCTCGCCTATTTCATCCTGGCAAGCCTTTTCCTGGCACATGGCAAAAGAAGCAAAGAAAGAAGGAAGAAAAAAAAAATAATAAAACCTACCTAATGCTGCCCTTAATCCCTTGAAGATGCAATTCTGTAAGAAGAAAAATATATATAATTTCCAGGCTAGTCTAGAGACCTTTAAGAGGGGGGAAAAGTGCCGTGCAATTCAGATAATACAGAACTATCTAATTATTTTTAAGTTGACAAGCCTGACCTTTCTCACTTTAAAAATGTCACTTCCTCCAGTCCTAACGTAGGCCACAAATGAAAACTATGATCTGCTTTCAGCTGGAGGGGGAGGGAGGAAAAAAAAGACTTTTGAATCCTTCCACTTTTCTCGCCTGTTGACAAACAGGACCTGCAGGTGCAGAAGAAGAGGCAGAGAGAGGAAGAAGGGATCAAGTATCACTGGGGAGGCCCACCGGGTCAAATGATAGCATGGGCCCCCTCCCACCTACATGCCACAATCCCATCCCAGGTATGCAGTGGGGCAGTGGTATGTTTTGAAGCTGTGACAGACACACCCCGCTAAGACTACACAAAATATCAACCTCAGAGTACTTTTTTCTTCTCTTGCCACTTAATTATACTTCGAGACATTTTCAGTGACATTGTGAGCTTTGTAATTATGGGCACAAGCCTAACCAGGTCTGCTCAGAAGTAAGCCTAACCAGGTCTGCTCCTATTTTGTTCAATGGGGCTTACTCTCAGGAAAGTGTGGTTAGGACTGCAGCCTACGTGATTCAACGATCCGGGCCAATATTTAGAATCCCAGAAATTTCCTGGGATTTTACATTTTCAGATCTTACACCGACCAGCAGTGGCGTCACTAGGATTGGAGTCACCCGGTGCAGGAGGCCTGTGCGTCACCCCATGCAGTGGGCGGGGCAACGCCCCAAGTGGGCGTGGTGATGGACCATTGCCCTGCCCCCACCGGTTTTTTTGGTTGTACCTTTTGTTATAACACAGATATTTCAATGTGGTTTGTTTTATTGCATTCTGCATGAAATTACGCATTGATTGATATATATGATGTTATTATTCCTCCAAAATCTAATTTTAGTGATTTTGAAAACTTGTGGAGTCTCACACACACACCCCGTGTCAACTTACTAACACCTTATTGCAGCAGTTCTCAAACTTTTAGCACTGGGACTCACTTTTTAGAATGACAATCTGTCCAGGACCCATTGGAAGTGATGCCATGGCCAGAAGTGACATCATCAAGCAAATTAAAATAAATAATTATAAATAATTAAACTAAAATAAAATAATTAAATACGGGACAGCCAGTCCTGTTCCACCAAGTGAGTCTACTCTGAAGTAAGTCCTATTGTGGTCAATGGGGCTTACTCTCAGGAAAGTGTGGGTAGGATTGCAGCCTGTGAGCCCAATCTTATGCATGTCTACTCTGAAGTAAGTCCCATAGTGGTCAATGGGGCTAACTCTCAGGAAAGTGTGGGTAGAATTGCAGCTTGTGAGCTCAAGCCTATGCATGTCTACTCTGAAGTAAGTCCCATAGTGGTCAATGGAGCTTACTCTGTAGTCTGCCTGCAATAACAACCCCCCAAAAAGAATCATTGAGATTTCCAGCCCTCCCCAGTGCCCAGTTTAAACTTCTTTTATTTCAGGCACATCAAGATAAAGACCCTCCTGGCTTTGCAAGTGCAAAATAGAAAACATGCACCTTACCAGTTCAAGCCACTTTTTTGTCCTTTTTAGTGGGGCGGGGGGGCTGCCTCTGGACATTTGATGTGCTTCGGTTCCATTGGATCAGGACCATTCTGGTGTCCTCACATTCCCCTTTGCCTGGCCTGACCACCAGCCAAGGCACGTCTGCCTACTCGTGAATAAACGTGACATGAGGCTGCTTCACTTTCCATAGGGCTCCATAGATTCGCAGCTGAGGGGGGGAGAACCCCCTTCTCCGTGTTTTTTGGGGCTGCATTCATTGGATCAGGACCATTCTGACCTCTTCGGAGTCCTCTCAGCCTGCCTTGACTAAGGCAAGTCTGCCTACTTGCGAGTAAACATAACCATGTGGCTTCGTTTCGGGCTCAGACTCGCAGCTCGGAGGGAGAGCTTCTCGGGTGTTTTGGGGGGGGCTGCATTCATTGGATCTGGACCATTCAGGTGTCTTTGGATTCCTCTCAGCCTGCCCTTTCTGATGGACTATGGCAAGTATGCTTACTTACGAGTAAATGCACAATACGGCTCCCTTTCACTTTGCATAGGGCTCCATGCAAATTTTCCTTCCGGTTTTTTGGCCATAACTTTTGAAGGAAAGGAGCAATTTCAATTCCGTTTTTTTGCACTGTATTTTGCTGTCCATTCTGCATCCAACAGTGTCTGGCATGACACGGTAGCGCCTAACCCCGCTATGTTAGCGTGTCCTCCCCCCAGGGCGTGTCACCCCCCCAGCGCGTCACCCGGTGCGGCCAGCACCCCCGCACCTCCTAGTGACACCAGTGCTGACCAGCTGCCCACACAGAATGCTGGGGTTGCTACCACGGGCACATGATGGTGGCTGCTGCAAGCCATATCTACCTGGCCCAGGAATACATATGTGACACTCCTGCACATGCCCAATCTTGTCTGATCTTGAAAGCTAAGCAGGGTCAGGCCTGGTTAGTACTTGGATGGAAGACCACCTGGGGATACTGGCTGCTGTAGGCTTATACCATAGTCTTTCGAGACTGAAAGTTGCCAACCAACCACTCCTTTACACAGTGCCAAATCTTGGAGGAAACTGCCTTGCTAGAGTAGCTCTCTGGCTTAGTGGATCAACTTACCATGAAGGTGTGTCTAGGAGCTCAGGGACACAGCTGCTGCAGAAGTTAGTTTTGGTGCACACAGGGCACCTTCCACTCTAGTGTGAGCCTAAAAATGAAGGTGCTAACATCCTGCACGATTTTCTAAATTTCAAAGGTTTTAGAAAGGAGCATGTTTGGTTTTCCATATTACTGTATCCGGGTGTCAGTGCCACACGGGCAGGCGGACCTGAGCTCTGCACTGGGAAGTCAGGTAGACCGACTGTCACCACCCCGACCCTGCTTCTCTTCCTGCCTACCTCAATTCTTCCTGCCCTGTCATAGCCTTCCCCTTGCTCTGTTTTACCCCTCCCCTCCCCTCCCCCTTTGAGAAGGGGCCCAAAAGAAACTTTGTACAACCCCCTCCCTTATAAAATTCCTCCCAAAAGCCCTGACTGTCCCCACGGTGCAGTACTCTCCGCAGTTAAGTATGGAAAACAATGATGCCATCAGCCACATTCCAGAAAGTTCCGCCTTCCGATCCTGAGGACGGGGTTGATGTGTGCGGAGAACTGCTCTGTAAATTAGTCATTTCTCAAATTTATATTTTAAAGGTACAATTCCATTCTTTTGATTAAATGGCCTCGGTGCTGATACGGCTATAAATAATTCCCACCGGGGGTGGAATCTGTCACTGTCCTGCCATGTTGAGCTCTTCAGAAAATGGAAGGTGTTAATTTCAGTAAATCTCATCTCATCTTGGATGGTTTAGATTTCTTCGACAGATGTTAATAGGTGCAAGCATTTCCCACTCTCCATAAATCATCACGAAACAATATGATTTATCTTACTTAGGTTGTCCTTTCTCCTCTGGTCCAAAAGCAATCACAGCACATGGGGCCGTAAAGCTTCCTGGCCCTCGTAAAGCGCTGCCGCGGCTTTGTTTTCACAAGGGAAGGTTTATTGCGAGGGACATGGACCACTTCTTGGGGGTTATTGCTAGTTTAATGGGACTTTCCTTCTGCGAGTTAATTTTAACAGTGATGTTTTCTAAAGCCTTTATGGTGTTCTTTGTGATCAGCGGTGATGCTCCATTTGAGCACCACTGAAATAATTACAAGTGAAAAAGGAAGGAGGAACAAAAAAATCCTTCCCTCCGCCCAAACTTCGGCAAGGTTAAAAGGTCACATTGTATTACATTCAGGGTGCAATCCAAACTGTTATCAATATGCCCAGCTCACAATATGGAAATATCCCAAGATGCCCAGTTCACCCATAAGGCTCTCCTCTGACCAAAAGCCAGCATCTAAAATCCCTCTTAGAGAACAAGCTAGCTGTAGGTATGGGTTCACAAGGGTAAACAGAAAGTCATAAATAAGAGCCATAAACAAATAAAAGGGATGCATAGAGTACCAGATTCTTTGTAATGGATATCTCTGTAAACAAATTGCCGATGCGTATCGAATTGCCCTCCAAGATGTTGATCTGATAACAATGCCAAATGTTATTTGTGGGCCTGTTGGTCTGTTATTCTTCCCATGGATGCTATCCTCTCTTTAAGAACATAAGAACATAAGAACAGCCCCACTGGATCAGGCCATAGGCCCATCTAGTCCAGCTTCCTGTATCTCACAGTGGCCCACCAAATGCCCCAGGGAGCACACCATCTTTGTGTGCTCTTGTCCCCCTCCCCTGTCTAGAAGACCCTATAAAACTTGCATCATTGTGATCCTTCGGGGTCCTCCACGTGTGTGTGTGTGGGGGGGGTCCCGTTTGCAAATGAGTAAACGTTTGAAGTCCTCTGAATTCTCCTGTCGCCTGTTTGTTTGCCTCTCCAAAAATCCAAAGAATTGTGTGTGTGTTCATTCGGGATCAAAACAGCACCCTATGCCACCTGAGAGGGTCGCAAATGTGCCGTAAAGCACATTTGTGCCTCCTCCTCCGAGAAGCGCCAGCCTGCGGAGGCTGACATAAGCCTCCGCGCTGGCTTCCCCTCAGCCACTTATGTCGGCCCACCTGCGCAGACACGAGCGGAAAAGGTAGGCGCTGGGGAGTGGGGAGGAGGAGGGAGGGAGGCTTTCCTAGGTGGGGGGAGGGCGGGCGATGGGCAACCCTGGGGGCAGGCAGGTGGGGAGTGCGAGGTGGGGCTGGGATCCAGGAGTTATGCTGATCCCAACACCCGTTCCTGGGGAGAACGGAGAAGCTTCAAGCTGCTCCGCTCTCCTCGGACTTGTGCCACCTCCAGAGGCGGCGCAAGTCCAAGGAGACCCATTGGGGCCAGCAGCCCTTACTCAGTGGTAAGGGGAAAAGTCCCACACCAACTGACACTGGGCCCAGCGCTGGTGGTGTACCAGTACTGCTGGTGCACAAGTGCCTTATGGCAATTTTTGTGACAGCCAGGTTAGTGGCACTGGTGGAGCGCTGGTGCCGCAGCCCATAGGATTGGGCCCTAAGTGAACTGTAGAACGCATATACTATTTACAAGGTGTGCAAGTTAAGACACATAACCTAAAACTGTCATGCTTTTTGGTGTATGTGTGAATTTATAAGCATCAAAACTTCTCATAAATCAAAGGGCAACTTGGGGCAACTTGAAACTCGGGCTCCGTGCCTTCAGCACATCCCTGCTACTTGCCAGACCACTAACTGACCATTTGCCAGACCAACGAAACATATGCAAAACTAATCCAGTTTCTAGGGAGGAAAAGACCAGCTTACTTCTGAAAAAAAAGGGGGAAACAATCCGGTAAACACATTTGAATGATTTGCCCTTTCCGATCACAAAGCCAGGCTACATTTAATGTTTTTGTTCTTTCCGCCACACACATTGTTTGTAAATGCCAAATGGCTACAGCTGTTTATATATAACCGCAATAACCATCATCGTCACTCTCAAGTGGAGACCTTGTATGTCATTCTGGAGCATGAAATGAATTTTTATCACTGCATTATAAGCCAATCAAAACCGGGGTGCATAATGGAAGTGCTGACAGTTGATCATGTCGGGTTTAATTAAATGGGGCACCGGCATAATTAAAACTCAAAGGTTTTGAGTTATTAATGCATTGCGGTGGCAAACATTTAACCTTATAAGAGTGGTAGAACCCTTATTAAAGCAGGGCAGATGAGGACTGCGAGATAGCTCGTTAAAAGTTTCCGCAACTTATTTTGTTAATTCTGCGCAGCTAGAAAGGCCTGTTTTCAAGCTCGGCTTTCAATGTGCCAATTCGCGGAGACACTAGAAGTAACTCAAAATGGTGATCTAAGAAGATTAATTTGGGCCGTAAGTTAACTGGGTTTGACCTTGAAATTGTCAAGTTCTCATAAAGCAAAAGAAGTGGCTGTGTATAGCTGGCCCTCGGTATCTGCAAGAATCCATTTGTAGACCCTCTGTGGGCAGCAAAAATCCATGGATAATTAAATCCATGGGTGAGGGCCATCAGAGGACCCTGTGACGCGACGGCCAAGTGACTGACTTAGCGCATGTTGAGGGACTGACTTGACTTCCCAAAAACAACCAAGAAGTGCCTTCTTGTTGTGTCCACAGGTGTTCTGAGGTGTGGGGAGACTGTGTACAACCTCCTTGAGCCTCGGAAGGCCTACTAGAGGCACTGGAAAGCCAGTTTTTGTGAAAGTGCCTTTCTAACACCTCTGGGATGCTTCATACTGCCTCCTGGTCATGACCAGAAGGTGCTTCTGGTTGCACCCAGGGGGTCAAATGAGGTCCTCCAGCATGGGTTGGCACCCAGGCCAAGTCAAATCTGCAGATAAGGACCTGTGCTAAGTCACATCTCCCAAACCCATGGGTAGGGAGGGCCCACTGTACCAGAGCCTGGCCAAGGCAATAGCCACATGAAGTCACCATCATGCAAATTTTGACCATCATGCAAATTCAGATGTAACCCGTGGACCAAATCAAAGGCCATCTCTTCAGTACAACTTTGAATCAATTTCAAGCGGTTATTGCTTCTTACCTGGGGAGTCAGAGATTCATTAGATATAGATCTTTTTGTCACAGATCTTTTTTGTCACAGGTGGTCTGGCTCTGCTCAAAGGTTGTATCTATTACAGTTTCCCAATCAAAGTGTCACCCAAGGGTGAAGGGATTGGCATTTTGGTTTGTTTAAAGCCCATCAGCTGTCATTTGACTTGCCACAATCTGATCAACCCTGATAAACATGGAGTCCTGGATCTCTCTTGAGTAGCCTGCATTTAAATGCAAATGTTCTCAGCTGCAAGGAGAATTTGTCAATGAAGAAGAGATCCTTCACTGCAAAACAAATGCTAACTGTATTGTGCTGTGTGTGTATGGGTGTGTTTTTTCCCCCCTAATCACCATTTTTCTATATCTTCCACAGTGGTAGAGCTTTCTCCTTCAAAAGGGATGGAAATTATCAATGTTCTCTCCGCAGGGTATCGAATCGGGTAGAGGAGGGGCTGAGGGCATCAAACATCAGCACACAGACAGGACTATTGAAACGCTGGCGATCAAACAGAAGACCTTTCCCTTGCTTTACTATAAAGAAATGTGACAGTTTCCTGACCTGCAGTGGTGCAAATCAAAGGGGAGAAACAGAAGTTTTCGTTCCAAAGCACAAACCGCCAAAAGGGTTAGCGCCATTAACTGACAGGCTCATAAGTCTGGACGCGATCACCTTTCAGGCAGCCTACCCGTGCATCAGGACAACAGATGCTTTCGACAAATTGTCTACATCTGTTCGGTATTTTCTCTTCAACTGGATGGGGCTTTTTTTTTTTTGTTAAGCGGTTATTAAAAAAGCAGAGCAATCATATTGCTTATATATGTGCTTTTCTGTTGATAGCTGGCTTGGCTCGTTGCAATCAATTAGGCACATTAGAGGCAGGCGATTAAGTATCAGTTGCATGGAAAATGCCCATGCACTTGTTAACTCTTTGGTCTTGATCACTAGGGTTTGCACCACCCAGTGTGGGAGGCTAGCACGTCACCCCCCCTTATGGACCTCCTCCCATGCAATGGGCGTGGCAGTGCCCCAAGGGCTGCATCATCGCCCTGCCCCTGCTAGTTTTTTGGCTATAACTTTTGATAGAATAGAGAGATTTCAATGTGGGTTGCTTCATAGCATTATGCATGAAATTACGCATCGATTGATGTATACGCAGTTGCTGTGGCCACTCCTAGATCTGCCCTCTGCTCCTGATCTTTCTTACCCAGACACCCACCTCTTCCAGGTCACGGAAGGTCACCCACCAGACACCCACCTCTTCCAGGTCACGGAAGGACAGGCCAGGTCACTACAGAGCCAAACCTTCTACTGAAAGCACTGCTGCCCCACCTCCTGTGGGTTCAGTCCAGTCTGAGCTGTGCTCACCTGGGCCTCCAACATGTTGGAAAGCATACTGAGAGTCTAGCCTTCTCCGATTGTGCATTTTCCCCATGCGGCTGGGTCTGCAGACAACGTAACAGACACAGGTGCCCGAGATTGAGAAGGAGAATTGAGCGCATTCCATTAATGCTCACTGAATGTTACAATCCATTTAAATTGCATTAGCCTATATATTAATGTGATAGGTCTCCATGCCATAGAGGGAAAAGGTCAAGCAGTCTCAGTTAAGTATAAGGATGAATATAAATATCCGAGGATGAACAAAACAGCCTGAAATTATCATTATGTCCAACTAAGTTTGCCACAATGGCCAGGTACATCTCTAAGAGCTCAGCAGAAGGATATTATAATCCTCCTAGCATCTCCTTGCTGACTCCTAAACTGAAAAGGGTCATTAAAGCCAAGGCCAGGAACAGTCTTTTCCTTGACACGCTGAAATAATGTAATCAAGATTCTCTTTACATTGTAATGAGGGCTTCTGAAGAAGCCCTATCTGGTGTTTCAGCTCCAGGGCCAATCAGAGGGGCGATCGGGAGGGGGCACACTTAGCCTGGGTCTTGACTAAACGGGGCATGTCATTTGGGGGGGGGCACTTGATGTTACACAGCTTGTTTTGGCAGTACCTGCCTCCCTGTTGAACCAAAATGTGCCACATGCCTTCGACATCCAGGATTGGACTTCACAAGAGATCCCGGAAGGCTCGGCAGAGTATCACTTCTCTTTGACTTCCTCTGGAGCCACAGAAGATGCGCTGGCACAAACCATGGGGTTCCTGGCACCACCCATGTGTGTCTGCATCATCAGAGAAATGGAGGCACTGGAGCCATGCATTGGGAAGCAGTGGGGCTGAGCAGGCATTGAGGGTGGCAGGGTTAAAGTCTCACACAGTAATTTCCAGATAACCCTAACCCAGTATTTCTCAGACTGTTAATCGGGATCCACGAGGTGGGTCCCCATTCATGTCAATATTTTATTTTTAATATATTAGACTTGATGCTACCTGGTAAGTGACTGCATTTGGGGAAATGTCACCGATCAATACGTTTAACAGGCTATTACAAAGATGCTTTTAACAATGATAGTCAATGGGACTTACTCCTGGGTAAATGTGGGTAGGATTGCAGCCTAGGATTGTTAAAAATTTTCCTGCTTGATGATGTCACTTCCAGTCATGACATCACTTCTGGTGGGTCCCAACAGCTTCTCATTCTAAAAAGTCAGTCCCGGTGTTAAACGTTTGAGAACCACTACCTTAACCCATTAAACTCCTTCACCCTAAACACTTTGTGTGCATGTTTTATGTGAGCAATTTTCCTGTTGACTTTTTGCGCATGTGTGTGTGTGTGTCCCTGGTTACAATCGCTGTATTGTCAACACTGCTAGCCACTGTCTACATTTTCAGACAGGGGTCTTCTCCGGCCCTACCTGGAGACACTGCAAAGAGTTGAAACTAGGATTGTCTTCCTGGAATACCAGGACTCTGTTGCAGAGTTTTGATCTCTTCCAAGCTCTGAAAGCAAATTATAGCAGAGAAGCAGCACATAAAGATAAGGAACAGTTGAAATAATGTGCTGGACATGCTTTCGCTTTGAGATGGCAGAGGAAAATGCTGTAAGCTTATTGTATTTTGACTGAATCCCTATCCGGAATTAGGAACCCTAACTTTGTGTGGAGGGAGTGGTGTTTTAACCTGAGTTGGGGGGGGGGGGGAAATCAAAGAAATGGTTTGGATATAATTTTATTTCTTGAGGGATCTTTCAAGAATCCTGTATTCAAATTCATTCATAAGGGCCCTATTCATTTTCATGCAAGTAGGACTGTGACATTCAATTGCTTTTTAACAAAACAATTGCGAGAAGACTTACAAAAATCCCCTCAATGGAGACTCAGAAGAAGAAGAATTTTTTAAAAGCTTAACAGTTTTTCCTATAATCTCACAACTTCGAGCACATCACAGCCTCGTTCCTGATCACTGTAGCATCTAAAGACTTTCCAAAAGGTGCTCCTGCACCGCATACACTTTTTCACTCAAGGTTTCTAAGGAAGCAAAGGAGAGCTCTCCTCCTTAGATCGGTCCCTACTGTACAATGGAGTTTATCAATTCTACCATGCTTTCTCTGTATGGAAATCCCTTTATTATTTAAAAAAAAATGCAAGCAGTGTGATTTTCAGGAAGCGTAATTACATTTATAACTGAAAGGTATGCTTCCCTGCAACATTTGACCTTTCTAATAGGCTAGGCAGGGCATGTAATGGATGCTTTGGCGTTAATGGTCTTAGAGGAATGAGCAAAGCTGACCTTTAAATAGGGATCTTACTTAGTGATTGCAGAAGGAATGTCTTTGGCAGGGGAGCATTTATAATGGGGATCTGGGTAATCCCCCCCTTTTATTCTCATTAAAGATTTGTAGTAGAATTGGATTGTTCTGGCACCCAAAGAGAAACAAGCTGATTTCATTCCAGCTGCCTCTCCCTCCCTCCCTCCCTCCCTCCTCTTTCCACCCTCTACTCTACAATAACGGGTGGGGACGGGACGGGACTGGATGGACAAGATATGAGCACAACTCTCCAATCCCATTGGACTTGCCAATTTCAAGGTCAAACCCAGTTAATTGTCTGTGTGTGCTGATCACATCACATTGCAAAGAAGCTATTTATTTAGCTATTTATTCCATTTTGGAGATGGAGGCTGTGTTAACCTAGAGAGAGAGAGAGAGAGAGAGAGAGAGAGAGAGAGAGAGAGAGAGAGAGATGGATGTACATACAGTTATACAGTCATGTCTTGGTATCCACAGGGTCATGTTCTCATGATAAATCTATGGGTTGTGGCACTGCAGATCCTCTGAATGTGACTGGAGCCAGTCAAGTCCATAGGGCATTCTGAGGAATGGGGAGACCATGTGCAGCTTCCCCAGCCTTCAGAATGCTTCCTGAAGGCTGAAAATTGCCACAGGATCCACTGAGTGAACATTATCTAGAAATGCAAATAAACGAAATACTAAAATATGTATTTCTTTTTCTCAAGCATTCTCACAAATTTCTTACGCAAAAGAGCTGGTGGGATTCAGGGTACATTTAAGTACTTCTCTTTTTCTTTTCTGCAAATGGACAGCATGCACCAAATCTATAGATGTGCCCCTGAACTTCTAAAATTCAATCCGCAGGGGAGGCAGATGGGTCCAGAATAATGCATTTCATCATTGAATTCAGCAAGAGAGGAACTTGGCAAAATCCCTAGAGGAGGGAAACGTATTAATGAATCGAAGGCCCACTGAAAACTGTAGTAAAATGTGCCCGCTCTAAAAATGCAAAGATTCAGAACGGAACAAAAGCGGATCCTTTAAGAGTCATTTTCATTTTGGAAACCAGACCAGGTAATTTGGAATTTCAACGTCTAAGGATAAATGTGGATGAGAAGAATTTATGAAGCATCCTCCGACTCAAGAGACATCTCAGGCCCTCTTCTGCATCCCCATAAATTCACAGCTATTCTCCGAGGATCAATTATAACTCTTTAAATATAATCCACACATTAAAAAAAAAAGCCCTTCAGTTGAAGACGGCACTGAAGATGCTTTCCATTTTCACATGCTCCAAAAAGAGTGGCAATTGGAATTTAAAGTGGTCACTTTAAATCTAGGGTTCCCAACCTGTGGTCTGTGGACCACTGGTGGTCCACAGCGCCCTCCCAGGTGGTCCACAACCCCTTTGGTGAAAAAAAAAAAAAAAAAAGCCCTTCCAGGCAGAAAAAAAGCCTCTGCAGCCCCAGCAGCCAATCAGAGCAGCTCAGAGCAGCTCAGAGCCAATCAGAGCATAGCCTTTCTCAGTCTCCTGCCTCCCCCTCCCCTCCCTTCCCTCCTTGTCTGTGAGTGCCCAGATAAGCAAAAAAGTGAAGCGCAGGCGCCTTGTAAGGTGTGCGCGCATTTGTGCAGCCTCATTGCATCACCTCCATGACGGACCTCCTCCCGTGCCAGACCATACAGAATAAATCACAACAAATGCACAGTCTACATGCAGTGACATCACTTGGGTTGGTGTCACCCCCATTCACTTCATTTATTTATTTGAACATATAATGGTACAGGTCACTCAAAAAATCAGTCACCAACAAGAAACCAGTGACCAACTTGATGACTCTCACACAACTGAATCAAAGTTCTAATATTAGCTCTGATCCATGGAAATGAGAGCGGACTCATACCAACAACCTGATTGGTTCCTTGCTGTGTCATGATGAAATCTCACTGGCTCTCAGAACAATCAGTTTCATTGGTCAGTTTTGAGTTTAAAAAATTCACTTCTTTTTACATAAAACAGTTGTGTTTTCCTTTTTTTGGTTTATTTGGTTATAACATCTGATAGAACACAGATATTTCAATGCAGTTGCTTCATTGCCTTTTGTAGTAAATTACACATCAAATGATATATCACAGTGTCCTTCAACTTTGGGGTCAGGACCTCAATGGGGTTGCAAAGCCTCAATTGTGGGTCACAGCAACTTACAGGAATGAAAATGAAATGAAAAATCTAATGAACTATAGCAGAGGTGCCCATCCCCGGCCCTGGGCCACATGCGGCCCTCAAGGTCTCTCAATGCGGCCCTCTAGTTACACTACTGATTCCCATGACAGGTTATATGGCAGCACATACAGCGCGCGGCAGGTGGCCATTTTTGCACCACTCCCTCAAACAGCGGCTACAGCCTGCTCCAGAGCAGGTAAGCGGGCACAGGTAGGGAAGTGGTAGAACCAGACACTCTGGGACAAAGACTAGGAGGGGTAGAGAGGGGGCAGAACCAGCAGCAAAGAAGCACATTGGATTTTACTCCCTCCTAGAGAAACACACCCACCTCGTTTCCCTCCTCAGACGAATGCCACCAAAATTGGTGGCGTATAGCTGAGGAGACCCACACATGACAGTAGGTAATTTTTTCAACTTACCTTCCATTTGCCTTTGGGTCAGCCCCCCACCACCACCATAGGATATAACACAGGCCTTGCTAGTGTATATGCATCAGTTCTGCTGGCAGGGGATAGGATTAGGACCTTGGTTTTTCAGCTAAGCATAAGGCTGAAGATGAATGCGTCGAGGCAGGGTTTCAGGAGGTAAAACTTCCCAGGCAGTCGCTAGAGAGGAACCTGATGAATGTCTGCTTGTCTATCCACTGGGCAGTACTTCTCCAAAATGCCATATACTACAATAAATGACCAGGCATAGTCCAGTGGTCACACCTGAGGCACCATTGACATGGTTGGGCTGGTCAAGACCTACCTTGACCCAGACCCAAGAAAGCTTCCTCTGAGGAGGCCTAATTCCTGCAGGGACCTCTAAGAGATTGGAGTCAGCAGACACCATGAACCTGGAGAGGCTCACAAGTTAAGAGTCTTTATGGCTAGCAACCTACAGCGAGGGCAAACTGCCTTCTTTTTATGGTGAATAAAATGATCCAGCTGTATCATGACAAAATGCACTTCTATGCCTGTATGATGAAGCTTCGCACTACCATTTGATGCTCTGCCTGATGCATTTAGAAAGAGGCCTAATAAGAGTAGCCTGGCTGGAATGACCCACCAAGGCTTCCAATTCTTCTCTAATATATGTAAGTCTTCCCTGGGTGGAAGGAACAAGCAGTTGGGAGACGTGATGGAGAGATCACTTGACGAGTATATTTTTAAATGTCACCAGCAGAAAATTAAGCAGACCGGTAATGTATGTTTGAATTCATTTATATTGCTGTTGGAAGCCATACCTCTGGAGCCACCAACAGATGTGTGAAATTTGTAAGCAGCCAGACAGTACTTGGTGGATTAGCAAAGGCTTCTTTTGGAAGCTCTCTCTTTCTTTTCTTTTTTCCTCTTCATCTCTCCCCACCCTCCACCCCTTACCTCTTCGCTGTTTTCATGAACATTTTGATATGAGTGGATTCTCATATTTGCAGAATTCCAAGTCGACTTGCTTTGCCATGCCATTCTATGATTCAAGCAATGCATTCCGCATCTGTCCCATCAAAGTCCTTTCTCTAGAGCAGGGGTGCCCAAACCCCGGCCCGGGGGCCACATGCGGCCCTTGGGGGCTCCCAATCAGGCCCACAGGGAGCCCCCAGTTTCCAATGAGCCTTTGGCCCTCCGGAGACTTGCTGGAGCCCATGCTGGCCTAACGCATCTGCTTTCAGCATGAGGACAACTGTTCGACCTTTCACCTGAGCTGTGGGATGAGGGCTCCCTCCACTACTTGCTGTTTCAAGTCTGTGATGCAGCAGTGGCAGCAAAGGAAAGGCTGGCCTTGCTTTGTGCAAGGCCTTTTATAGGCCTTGAGCTACTGCAAGACTGTCATTCATTCATATAAGTTCCAACCCTAATAAATTCATTTATGTAAATTTATTCAAATTTTAAATGTAAATTAATTCTTTTTTCCCCTGGCCCCTGGCAAGGTGTCAGAAAGATGATGTGGCCCTCCTGCCAAAATGTTTGGACACCCCTGCTCTAGAGCAGGGGTGCCCAAACCCCGGCCCTGGGGCCACTTGCGGCCTTCAAGGACTCCCAATGTGGCCCTCAGGGAGACCCCAGCTTCCAATCAGCCTCTGGAAACTTGCTGGAGCCCGCACTGGCCCGATGCAATTGCTCTCAGCATGAGGGCGACAGTCTGACCTCTCACGTTAGCTGTGGGATGAGGGCTCCCTCCACTGCTTGCTGTTTCACGTCTGTGATGCAAAGAAAAGGGCAGCCTTGCTTTGTGCCAGGCCTTTTATAGGCCTTGAGCTATTGCAAGACCTTCATTCATTCATATAAGTTCCACCTCTAGTATATTAATTTATGTAAACATATACATTTATTCAAATTTTAATGTAAATTAATTCTTTTTTTTCCCCCTGGCCCCCGACACAGTGTCAGAGAGATGATGTGGCCCTCCTGTCGAAAACTTTGGGCACCCCTGCTCTAGAGCAGTGATTTTCAACCTTTTCCATCTCATGGCACACCGGAAAGGCACTAAAATTGTCAAGGCACACTATCGGTTTTTTTTGGGACAACTGACACCACACTGGCAGCAAGGGCTCACATTCCCCAGTGGCCCTATTAACAAATGATCACTCCCAAACTCCAGTGGCACACCTGCAGACCACCCATAGCACACCAGCGTGCCACGGCACAGTGGTTGAAAATGGCTACTCTAGAGGTTTTATGCCCACTTTATACTAATTAGCCCCCCCCCCCATGGCCCTAGTTCTGTGGAAAGCACCCCTGGACCCTGCCACCTGGTAGTTTACCTGTTCAAACTGCAGAGGTCCTCCTTTCTCCCTGCTCCAGTCAGAAGCTTCTTCAGCCACAGCAGCAACACCTTAGCTCTGCAGCTCCTGGGTGAGGCAACCACACACCAGTTTCCAGCCAGCCCTGCCTCCAACCTCTCTCCTCTCCAACCTTTCTCCTTCTACGCCTTCTCTATCTTTCAGACAACACTTTTGTTTCCAAGTTGTTCATTACCACCATTTGGTTGCAGCTGTGAACCATACTTCTGGTTTTGCAAGCCGTAGTTCTGGTTTTTACTCCGTATGTTCCAGACCTGCCAACGCAAGGGGCCACTGCTGACACCCCACACTATCTCCTAGAAGACGGAAGGAAATCTTCTGCATTCCCACTACGGCAGAGGTTTTCAGATATCCCTGTCTGGGATGCGTCAATTCACCGTGGCGAAACTAGAGTTGAGTTCCGAGTCCCTGCCCTTTGTGACTTGAGTCATTCTCAAGTCTTAATGGGCCACCTTCAGGACTCTGCCAAAGCTTTCTGGGACTCAGCTTGACTTGAGTCAAAATCTCTTCAATAAATGAGTCGGGCACAGCTTCACAGAAAACAAAAAAAAGTTGCTGGTGGTGTGTTTGTGTTGGAGTTCTGTTAAGGTAGCAGACCCAGGCCTGCTGGTAATTTGCAGGCTGGATAGAACCAGGCCCTGATGTCTTGGCCTGACTGAGCATAGCATCATGGGAGTGGCTGATGCAACACCAAGGCAGCAGGGACTGTCACCTGGTATGTCACCCCACAGTGACTCAGCACATCAGCAGATAATGGCTCACTCTGATTGGACGAAGCGAGTATATACTCCAGCCAGGGCAAGCTCCCGTGTGGGAGATGCAGAGTGGATTTTGTGCCGAAGGCTATGTCAGTGTGTTTTCATGACTCGTGTGCTACTGGACTATTTGCTTATCAAGTCTGCCTTGATCTGTATATACTGTACATAGTAAAGGACATTTGGTGGAGGACATCTGCCGTGTGTCGTCTTCATTCCCAGGAGTACTGCGGTCTGGCCTTGGGAGATAGTCACATTAAGCGTTGGGCTGCTAGCTCTCTGCAACAAGTTCTCATTTAACACTCCCCTGATGTCCCCATCCCATCTGTAAATAAAAGCTCTGCTGTTCTTCGAGTGAGTGCATCAGCGCAGAAAGTGCCGATCGGTTCCTAACCAACCCTAATGATGAGCCCACCCACCCCCTGTTCATATCACAACTCCCTATTCTGCCCTCAGAAGGAGCACGAAGCACAGACAGACCTACAGGGAGGGAGGAGGCATCCCAGGTGGGAATGAGCAGCATGAACAAGGGGACGGAAGAGGTGGGCATCTGCATCTCCGCCTGTTCCCCCAAAAACTTCCAAGTCCCGAGTCACTTCTGGTTTCAAAGCACATATAACTCAAGGCTGAATGAGTCAGGGAAACCATGTGGTTATGACTCAAGTCCTATGAGTTGAGATGCCCATCCCTGTTACATTTTACTGCTGAGTTTTACTCCTGTACCCTGCGGAAAACAAAAAACAGAAACCCCAAGAAGTCATGCATATGCGCTTAAATGTTTGGCTTCATGTAAATGATCCAGAGTCCTTCAAAAGAAGAAATTTTTTAGGGGAAAGGGGAGGGAAATCAATAAGCTTTTGGCAACTGTTTCTAAAGCACCTGGCAATCATCATCGTTTCTGGGCTATTTTGAAGTCTCCTGAAATCAGCTTGCATGATGGCAATGGCTGCGTTTGGAGTGGAGCCCGGGATTCTATCAACGTAAAATGATTTGTTGCAACTTTAAAGATGCTCCATCCCCATTCTCTCGCTTGTCGTTTATATTTTAAGCCCTCATCAAAATGAGGACGAGGAAGACACAGTAATAGGATCTCTGACATTGTTTTGTATTTTTTCCCCCCTTTTTCTTCAGGTTCTGAAACTTCTTTGTTTCTGAAGACTTCCCAGACAAGAAGGAAGTCCTACCCAAATGTAGCGAAAAGGGACAAACACTCTGGAGCAAATAAAAGTAAAAATAATTTTTTTAAAAGTTTGCTGAACAATAAGGGATGGGAAAAAGGATCTGTGGAATGCATGAGATACAATTTGGAAGGGGATGGATAGTGTGGATAGTGTGGATAGTGGGATGCTCTTTTCCCTCTCACACAACACCAGAACTAAGGGACATCCATTAAAATTGAGTGTCGGCAGTGTTAGAACAGACAAAAGAAAATATTTCTTTACCCTGCGTGTTATTAGTCTGTGGAACTCCTTGCCACAGGATGTGGTGATGGCTTCTGGCCTAGATGCCTTTAAAAGGGGACTGGACAGATTTCTGAAAGAAAAGTCCATCAAGGCTTGATGTGTACGTACAGTCTGAGATTAGCTGGTCGCTCATCATGACGGCCACGTAGGATTTTCTGTCATTCAAACTGGATGTGGATGACAATTTTTTCTCCTACCCCAGACTGGCAAGGGAGGGAAGATATATTCAGTAGGTTTCATGCATTAAAAATTGGTCTCTTATGTTTAATAAAGTGGTCCAAGTTAAACCCCAGTGCAGTCTGGTGTCTTTGTTTGGGGGGTGCAAGGGTATAGAATGCCAGATGCAGGGGAGTGACGGCAAGATGCAAGTATCTTGTGGTCTTGTCTGCTCCGTGAGACATCTAATGGGCCACTGTAAGATATAGGAAGCTGGACTAGATGGGCCCTGGGCCTCATTCAGCAGGGCTCTTCTTGTGCTCTTACGTTACAGCAAAAAACATCAATGTAAACAATTACAAAATTATTTAATTACATCAAATGCAGGAATCCTGCCTGGGAGCCATTTGCACCATTAGATGAGGGAATAAACAGGAAAGTTAGGGAGATTGCAGAGAAGATCAACAATTTTTTTTTTTTTTTTGCATCTGTCTTCCATATAGAAGACACAGGGCAAATATATGTGCCTGGGCTGACCTGCTCAGGGAGGGAGCCTGAAAAACTGCACCAAACAGAAGTTACAAGCAATGAAGTTCTAGAGCAGGGGTGTCCAAAGTTTTTGGCAGGAGGGCCACATCGTCTCTCTGACACTGAGTTCAGGGGCCGGGGGGAGGGGAAGAATTAATATACATTTAAAATTTGAATAAATTTACATAAGTTTACATAAATGTATATCTTAAAGATGAACTTATATGAATGAATGAAGGTCTTGCAATAGCTCAAGGTCTATAAAAGGCCTTGCACAAAGCAAGGCTGGCCTTTCCTTTGCTGCCACTACTGCATCACAGATGAGAAACAGCAAGCAGTGGAGGGAGCCCTCATCCCACAGCTCATGCAAGAGGTCAAACAGTTGTCCTTGCGCTTAGAGCAGTTGCATTGAGCCAATGTGAGCTCCAACAAATCTCTGGAGGGCCAGAGGCTCATTGAAGACTGGGGGCTCCCTGAGGGCCGCATTGGGAGTCCTCGAGGGCCGCAAGTGGCCCCAGGGTCAGGGTTTGGGCACCCCTGTTCTAGAGTATACTGAACAAATTGAAAATTAGCAAATCATTAGGTCCAGATGGCACCCACCCAACACTTCTTCAGGAACTCAAATGTGAAATTGCTGATCGTCTTGAAAAAATGCAATTTATCCTTTCAATTGACTTTTACCCCTGAAGCCTGGAATGTTGCTGATGTAACTCTGATATTTAAAAAAAAAAGGGTCCCCGGGGGATCCAGGAAATTACAGGCTGGCCACCTTTACATTACCTCCAGGTAAACCGGTGGAAAGCATAATTGAAAAAGCATCAGCCAGCTCTCTGCAGAGCGTAGACCTGCCTTGCTAACCTTCTAGAGTTCTTCCAGAGTGTCAACAGGCATGTGGACGGAGGCAATTCATTTGATATACTTGGGCTTTCGAAATACTTCTGACAAATTCTCTCACCAAAGGCTCTTGAGTAAATGCGGCAGTCATGGAATAAGAGGACAGGTCCTTTTATGGATTGGTAAGTGATTAAAGGATAGGAAGCAGAGAGTTCTAAATGGACAATTTTCACAGTGCCAATAAGTAAGAAGTGGGTCTTCCCAAGGAGCGGGCGCTTTTTAATTTAATTCACAAATGAACTGGTACTAGTGATAAACAAGGTGGTCACATGTTGCAGATGATATTGAACTATTCAGGATTTGAAAAACCAAAGCAGATTTGTAAAGCACTCCAAAGGGACCTCTCCAAATTGAAAGAACGTTCTACCAAATGGCAGATTCAGTTCAGAGTCGCCAAGTGTAAAGCTATGCACACTGGGGCAAAAAATACCTACCTCATATATTCACTTTCAAGATCAGAGCTGTATGTTTCATACTCCTCTTTTGCAATACCAATCAGCTTCCTTTTATAGCACTGGGTTCGCAGAGAGCAGCGGTCTCCAAACCCCGGCCCAGGGGCCAGATGTGGCCCGTGGTGAGCCTCCATCGGGCCCCTGACCAGCTTCTTGGCTAAGCCTCTGGCCCACTAAACTGAACACGACTGGAGCTGTGCTGTGGTTGCGTCTGGGGGGTGTTCTGAGAACCAGAGGGGTTGAATGAATGAGCCCATTCATTCATTTATTCACTCATCTAAGTTCCATCTCTAATTTATTTATTTAAATTTTATATTTAAATTTTTTCCGGCCCACAGCACCATCAGATATTTGATGTGGCCCTCTGGCAAAAAGTTTGGAGACCCCTAGTATAGAGTAGTGGCTAAAAAAGTAAACTGTGAACTCCCCCCCCCCAGCTGGAGTCTCTCCTCTGCCACAGACTCACCAAGTGATCTTAGGCAAACCCCTCTCCTCCCCCCCCACACACAGTGCAATCCAAACCTGATGGTACATTGGCACAGTGGTTCTAACATGGTGCAAGCATGTTAGAGAGCACATTGCAACACTCAGAAAATAAGCAGTGCCAGCAGGGAGATGATTGGTTGCCAGCAGAGATCAGAGAAGTGCCAGGAAGCAGAGGGATGGTGGGAAGGTGGAATGGAGGCAGGGAGGGGGCATTTCTAAGTGGGTGAGGGTGGAACATGGGGGAGAATCAGGTCCAGCAGGAGATGGGGTCAATGGAACCAGGCCTCTGCCACATCCTATCCTCCCTCCTGAACCTGAACCCTATACAGGGCTGCTTGGACTTGAGCCAGCTGAATAGGTGGTGCAGAGCCAAATAGCCACATTGGGCAAGCTGGGGCATTACTCAAAAGAAGGGAAAAAATATCCACTTAGTCCAAGGAGACCTCCAGCCCTCTCCTAAAGCCGCGCTGGATAAAGCTGCACCTCACATAGGTGAGGATTGAGCTGCCTGTGTTACCCTGCAGATGCCCGATCTCGCCTGATCTCGGTAGCTAAGCAGGGTCAGGCCTGGTTAGTACTTAGATGGGAGACCGCCTGGGAATACCAGGTGCTGTAGGCTTATACCATAGCCTTTCAAGACTGAAGGTTGCCAACCATCTCCCTATACTGAACACTATCTCCCGATCTCGTCTGATCTCGGAAGCTAAGCAGGGTCAGGCCTGGTTAGTACTTGGATGGGAGACTGCCTGGGAATACCAGGTGCTGTAGGCTTATACCATAGTCTTTTGAGACTGAAGCTTGCCAACCATCATCTTCCTAATCTGTAACATGGAGTTCTTCTCCCACTCCACAAACTAGCAGTTATGCCTGTATTTGCAGTTGCAGACATCCCATTCAGTCTATGGGGCAAGTGGGCTGGGAGCGAGCCTCTAGGACCCCGCGGATACCTCTCTGAGGCTTCCCGGAAGCACAGTTTATAGTGCGCTTAACCTTCAAGAGGCTTACTCGATGCAGGCATAAGTCACGTGAGGCTCCATGAGCCTCAGGTGAATGGGGGGGAGGCAGATTTCCACACAGGGGGCAGCAACAGCCTGCAGGGGAATGCCATAGCAGACATTTGCCCCAGGCACTGGGCTGAGGAGGTCTGCCGCTGTCACCTACCAGTCTGCTGTGCTTGTGAAACAGATTATTATATATATTATATATTGAAACCTTCCAGATTTTCAAAAAGTTAGAGCAAAGATGCTGGAACATACCTGTTTTTCTGCTTGTATTAAACTATTAAACAATCCTCTTCTCCTTGGAGACCTGAACTGAATCGTCTTCAAACCATTGTACAAACGATGGTGAAACACATTGCCTTTTGTGCTGCAAGCTGACAGTTTTTGATGATTTAATTATTGTTCGCCACTGCTTCTCATGTGAATTCATAGCCCAGATCTCTGAAACATGCCCAAGGAGCAGGCTGTTTCATGCGGCCTGGTTGAACACTATGT
This sequence comes from Tiliqua scincoides, assembly GCF_035046505.1. NCBI lineage: Eukaryota > Metazoa > Chordata > Lepidosauria > Squamata > Scincidae > Tiliqua > Tiliqua scincoides. The sequence goes on along the minus strand of NC_089831.1, from coordinate 10,028,279 downwards.
CAAATCTCTCATTCAATCCCCATTCAGTTGTGTCCTATATCTAGGCAACATCACAGCCTCTAGAGCAGGGGTGTCAAACATAAGTCCCGGGGGAAGGATGCGGCCCGCGGAAGCTTTTTAATCTGTCCCTCAGGCTCTCATCTGCTGAGCAGTGCTGAGGTGTTACTGCTGAAAGGGCAGCCCACATGAAAATTGGGCTCTCCCATATCATGAAATATGATCAAGATTTGTCATTTTCTCTTCTGTCATTTGCAATTAATGAGTTCCTAAGTGAGAAAAAGTGCTTTTTTTGTTCTTACCTGTCTAATGACATCATTTCCTGCCCAATGACATCACTTCCAGCCCTCAGCATGCACCATGAACGCTGTTCGGCCCATAGTATGAAACGAGTTTGACACCCCTGCTCTATAGCTACTCCCCATTGGGTTCCCAAGATCTCTACTACTTGCTGGATGCAGATATCTGCTAGGTGTATAGGTGGATTTTCTTTTGGATAATTCTGAAATGAACAACTTAAAAAAGATATTTTTAGGTGTATGCAGAAGTCCCAGATAAATCTGGCCATTGTTATTGAAGCACTTGCCTGGAAATTTTACCCAAACAGGAATCTAAAAGCACAACCCTGGGCAGTGGTGTCACTAGTGACTGTGTCACCCTGTGTGGGAGGCCAGTACGTCACCCCCATGATGGACCTCCTGCCATGCAGTGGGCGAGGCAATGACTTAGGCCAGTCATTTTCAACCACTGTGCCATGGCACGTTGGTGTGCCATGAGTGGTCCACAGGTGTGACACAGGAATTTGGGGGAAGGTCATTTATTAGTAGGGCCACTGGGGGATGTGAGCCCCCCATGGCAGCACGGTGTGCCTTGTCAATTGTCAAAAAACCTAATGGTGTGCCTCCAGCAAGCTCCTCCAGGACAAAGTTCCAAACAACACAGTCCTGAACGAACTGGAATCCCTAGCATGTATGCACTGCTAAAACAGAGATGACTGCGTTGGCTCGGTCATGTCGTGAGAATGGATGATGGCCGAATCCCAAAGGATCTCCTCTATGGAGAACTCGTGCAAGGAAAGCGCCCTACAGGTAGACCACAGCTGCGATACAAGGACATCTGCAAGAGGGATCTGAAGGCCTTAGGAGTGGACCTCAACAGGTGGGAAACCCTGGCCTCTGAGCGGCCCGCTTCGAGGCAGGCTGTGAAGCATGGCCTTTCCCAGTTTGAAGAGACACTTGGCCAACAGTCTGAGGCTAAGAGGCAAAGAAGGAAGGCCCATAGCCAGGGAGACAGACCAGGGACAGACTGCACTTGCTCCCAGTGTGGAAGGGATTGTCACTCCCGAATTGGCCTTTTCAGCCACACTAGACGCTGTTCCAGAACCACTATTCAGAGCGCGATACCATAGTCTTTTGAGACTGAAGGTTGCCTACAGAGAATGGTGTGCCTTGACAATTTTAGCACCTTGTCAGTGTGCCTTGAGTTGAAAATGGTTGAAAATCACTGACTTAGGCAGTGATCGCACCATTGCCCCATCCCCACTGGTTTTTTAGCTATACATTTTGACAGAACAGAGATATTTCAGTATGGTTTGTAGCATTGCATTCTACATGAAATCACACATCAAATGACATATAACATGATGGTGGTATTAAAAATACCAAGATTTAAAATTTTTTTGACAGTAGTGTTATCACCCCCCTGTGCACATCACCCATTGCAGCCCTCACACCCCTAGTGACACCACTGGCCTCGAGCAACATAAGACTCTGCTATTTCACTGATTGTACTCATCCAGATTTTTGCTATTACAGCTATTTTCAGCAATGAATTGGTTATAGATAATGAGGAAGCGTGAACCACACTGGAGGAGCCATTAGCGTAGATCACTTCCCAGCATCTCAGATCAACAACCACATCAATGGTGCTCTAACCTTGGTGTCGTCAATTGGGGTCTTCAATGGCTGGAAATTGTGAATGAACAACCCCTGGCCAATGATAGTCATTGTGCTAGTTATACACACTGGAGAAAGATTGGTAATTGACTTCCTTGCGGAGGAGGCCAGAGCTTGTTATCATTTTGCACTTCAAACCACTTTGGCGCAGGTTGCGGTCACTCCTCGGAGGAGAGATGCATTGAGAAATAGCCACGACCCCATTTTGTGAGGTAGATTGAAGCCCAGGCTGGCATGAAGCTTTGTGTAAATAGCTTCTATCAGAAAATGTCCTTCGTCTGTGCCATTCTGCTGTGACCTTTGAAAAACAGCTTCAAATTAATGAGACACAAAAGGAATAGGGGGAGAATTAAAGTGTATGACATCCCAGCGACAGGTGCCCACCAACTGCCTCCATAAAAAAAAAACACCATAGGAATCCATGTGAGCAGGTCAGTTATGATGGCGCATTTCAGAAGTAATGAAAAGCAAGAATACGCGAGCCAACCTTGAAGTCAAGTAAATAACAAGGCAAAGAGAGATGAAAGATTCAGTATCCATGAGGGATTCATTCCTGGATTCCCCCAAATAACGAAACCCACAAATAAAATCCGCGAGTCCAGTCCATTGGACCTCCAGACGCAACCAGAGATTTTTCTGGTCGCCATCTGGAGGTGTTCTGTGGCCCACAGAGGCCTCTTCAAACGTGCAGCCCTGTGGGCCTCAGAAAGGCTCCCAGACGCAACCAGAGAACCTCTCTGGTTGCATGTGGAAGCTCAGGGGCCAGCATCCATCACAGGATTAGAACCTACAGTCCCAAATCTGCTGTATACAGACCTGTATTCCCTCACATTAAAACACCCTTTAAAAGCAGGATTTTCATGCTGAAAGATCTCAGATTTTATTCCCATAGATAAAAGAACACTTGTACAAAGTGGCATCAGGAAATAATTTAATACTGTGCAGGGAAAGCTAAGCAGCTGTTCAGAGGCTATCCTGTCCATGTGGTGGACCGAGGCTAACATCTCAGGAGGCAGACTGGCAAGGGTGCTATTGCCCACTGTCTGTCCCCACTACCGTTTGTTCTTACTGAATTTGAAAAGGAAGAGGGGAAAGGGAAAGTGTTGAGGGGGAGAGGAGTGGGCTAGAGTGTCTTCCAGGAGACGCTCTTGCCCTCTACTCTTCTCCTCTGCACGTTCACTTCTATCCCTTGTCAAATTCAGCTAGCATGAAGGAGGAGGAAGATGAGGAGGAGTGGAGGCTCTTTGCACCCCACAACTATTTTTATTGGGGAATAAAAGCTTCCATGGGTTTTCACTGGAAGTTGCAGAATAACAGAAAAGGCAAGGGGAGGGAAAGGTGGGCCCTTGGTAACCATGTGGAATCCATTCCAGGACCCCCATGGATACCAGAATCTGCAGATAATGAAATCATAGAATCATAAGGTTGGAAGGGGTCTAATTCCCAGAAAATTCATGGCTGGAGGGCCTCAGATTTTATGCACATGTATAATATATTTCCATATGTAGATAAAAGGTGAAGTCAAAACCTGAAATGTGATGGCAAAGAGGAAGAGGATCCGGCACAAATCTTGTTAGCAATGCAGTGGGAGTAAGGGCCCAATCCGATCCAACTTTCTAGCACCAATGCAGCCCCAAGGTAAGGAGACAAATGCTCCCTTTTCTTGAGGAGACCTCCGTGATTGCCCCACCACTACAGGATGCAGCGCACAACCTACTGGCATATGGCTACATTGGCACTGAAAAATTGGATAGGATTGGGTCCTAAAGCACTCCCACACACAGCAAGCTGATTTTTGGTTGAGAGTTTTGCTGGGATAAAGAGAGATGCAAGGGAACAGGGTAAAGGTATCTTGTTGTCTGCTCCCAGAGGCATCTAGTAGGCTACTGTGAGATAGCTGGAATAGATGGGTCTTTGGCCTAATCCAGCAGAACTCACTAGACCACTAGGCCTGTGTCCTTGCCACTCCCTCGCACCTGACATTGAGAGAGCCTAACTCTCAGAAGTGGCATACAGTCGTCATGACTTGTAACCTGTGGCGCCACTAGGGTTTGCTTCACCCGATGCGAGAGGCCAGCGTGTCACCCCTGTGATGGACTTCCTTCCATGAAGTGGGCAGGGCATTGCCCCAGGCAGTGGGCGTGGTGATGCATCATCGCCTGGCCATACTACGTTTTTTGGCTATAACTTTTGACAGAATACAGGTATTTAAACACGGTTTGTTTCATTGCATTCTGCATGAAATTACGCATCGACCAATATGTGACATGATGGCATTATTCAAAAATACCAAAATTTTAAAAATTTTGGTGAGTAGTAGTGTCACCCCCCCCCCGTGCGTGTCACCCGGTGCAGCCCACGCCCCCTGCAACCCCTAGTGATGCCACTGTGTCACTATGAGATGCATCACCTGAGATGAACTTTTCCTCCACTGCTCCCTACCACTGCCACCATTGTTGAGGATTCAGAGGTCAACACTGTCAAAGGGACCATCCTTGTTCCGGCTGGTATTGCAATAAGCCAACATCTTTGGCAGACATTCTATATTAGAGGTGCCAAGCTTGGCCCACCTCCATGCTCTGGACTACCGAGCTACATCCCCTCCCCAGGTTGAGTAATGTCAGTCAGGACTGCTGTGTCCTTTCCTCTGTATTGCTATTACAGCTGACACTAAACGGTTTGTACTGCAGGGAACAGCCTGCTATATATGGGAGTCTTGCTCTCATTCTGCCACTCTATAACTTTCAGCCTCATTAGTATTTAAATCAGTTTGTAAGTATTTTGGCTTAAATAAATGATATTCTTGATCAATGTAATGCCACGATCATATGTCTTTTTAAAGTCCTTGCAGAGTAAAGCGGTCTTATGATAAATACCAGAGATGTGAGGGGAGGTTGATTAAATTAGTGTTTGCAAAGGGGATTAGATCATACAAGAAAAAGACACACAGATGAGAAATCAAGAAGGGGGATTGAAAAATTCCAAATCTTCCTATTTATGTATTCAATCTGGTGTCAAAAAAAAAAAAAATGAAAGAATTTAAAAATAATCTCACTTAAAAAAATGCTGAAATCAACTAAGACTTTTCCTCCCTGAAATTGTCAGCATTGCAGTTGCACTCCGAACTATTTTCACATCTTCCGATGTAATTTTATTTTTAGAGTTGCAAAAGCAGAGAGAGAGAATTCATCCACCACCACCCCCCAAAAAAAAATACTGTAAAACTCTTCTCATTTACTAAGGATGTATCACTCTCTTATATGTGTCTATAACATGATCACCTTTTCAAATGCCAAGATATATTTCTTTTCTCTCACTAATCTCTTTGCCCATTTTGAAAAATAGTGCGAGCAAAACCAAATAAGATGGTGGCAAATCTATGAGATGATCACACACTTGATTTGAAGTGGAGGTGCAGGAGGACAGGGCTTTGGACACAGTGGCATCATAGGGCACACTGCCCCACTTAGGACTTGGGGGGGAATTGACTTTTAAATGTGTGACAAGGTAGTCACCAGTTCAAGAATGAGTGCTTGTTTGAGAAACACAGCTATTTTGTTAACACTCTTCCCCCCCCCCCCAAAAAAAAAATCTAGGGAAGAGAGAGAAAGAGGGAGGGAGGGAGGGAGGGACTTCCCTTCCCCACAATGCTCAAATTCCACCCACCAAGCCTGTACAGCTCTTTCAAGATTTCCCTGGCTCATTGTAGATTTTCCTGTTCCCAGTCACACTTATGCTTACTTCTGTGCTCCTGAAAAGCGATACACTGTCTTAGCCACAGTGGCGTACGAAGGTCATTTGGCATCCGGGGCCCATAAATTTTTGGCACCCTTCCCATGAAAATTTTCAGTAAGAGTCAAAATATGAAATGAATAACAATAACAGCCAGAGAAGCTCAGACAGCGAACATTTTCATTTATTGAACTTATAGATAATAGATTTCACATATGTAGTGAACGTTAGAGAAACACACTTTAAGCCAAGACATCACTTCTGGTGGGTCCTGGACAGATTTGTTGCTGTTGTTGGCAACCTTCAGTCTCGAAAGACTATAGTATTGCGCTCTGAAAGGTGGTTCTGGAACAGCGTCTAGTGTGGCTGAAAAGGCCAATTCGGGAGTGACAATCCCTTCCACACTGGGAGCAAGTGCAGTCTGTCCCTGGTCTGTCTCCCTGGCTATGGGCCTTCCTTCTTTGCCTCTTAGCCTCAGACTGTTGGCCAAGTGTCTCTTCAAACTGGGAAAGGCCATGCTGCACAGCCTGCCTCCAAGTGGGCTGCTCAGAGGCCAGGGTTTCCCACTTGTTGAGGTCCACTCCTAAGGCCTTCAGATCCCTCTTGCAGATGTCCTTGTATCGCAGCTGTGGTCTACCTGTAGGGCGCTTTCCTTGCACGAGTTCTCCATCGAGGAGATCCTTTGGGATCCGGCCATCATCCATTCTCACGACATGACCGAGCCAACGCAGGTGTCTCTGTTATCACTCTAAAAAGTGAGTCCCAGTGCTAAAAGTTTGAGAACCACTGCAAAACAAACCAATGAGACATCCTCGGGGGGGGGGGTGACACCCTAGTGACTAAAGTTGTAGCAATTGTGGCTTTTAGCAATACTACTATCATGTTATATACCATCTGATGCAGAAATTCATTCACTGCCTGTGGGAAAATATTCGCTGCATTTATTTCCTGGCCATTATTATTATTCATTTCATGTCATGACTATAACTAGTCTCACCTACCTCACAGGGTTGGTGGGAGGACAAAATAAGGGGAGGAACCACGCACACCACCCTGAGCTCCTTAGAGGAAAGGTGGTATAAAAATGTGATTAATTAATGGGGTGACAAAAATTTATGGGCCCTGGGTGTCAAATGACCTAGCGATGCCACCGCCCGTGTGTACTGAAAAGACAGAGCTGCTGATTCAGGATAATTAAGCTATTGTGAGAGGCACAGTGATAGCCTAGGCTGTTAGTTCCTGGTCAGTTGGCAATCTTGCTTCATTAAGCCCTGCACAGGCTCAAACATCACAAAACCCAACACCATCTCATTCTCATTTCACTCAAGTAAGGTGACCTTATGGACCTGGCAAACAAGAGCGTTAATCAAATCCTTTTCTACAATGACTTCTTCTGCCTCTTTTTGGCTGCCTGCCAGCCTTTTTGGTGCTGCTCGGGTGCTATGTAGATAAATTATCTTTAAGATCCACTGCTGTATTTCATAACTTAAAGTGTGTTTCTGTTCTGAGGAACCACTTTCTGTTGAAACAGTATCCAAATCTCCTTTGGCCAACTCCCCCCCTGGTGTAAATCAGCCTCACACTATTGTCTTAGAAAGAATGATGTTTACTTTAGCTCAGCTCCACGTCCAACTCATGGGTTGTTTCAGATTCACATGCTTTAATGAGGAATAAACAGTTTGATTGTGTCTTATTCCCCATAGCTATACAGAGCTGGAGCTCAAAGGATACTTGAGAAACATGATGTCTGTTTGGTCTTGTTTGCAATTGACTGTCGTTTTCACTCTTTTTTCCACTCTTGAGTCTTGTGCAAAAAAAGACCAAAGGTTTCAAAACACAAAATTGGGTGTGCTGAAGCCTGGGAGCAGCCTCATGTCCTTATTATATTCTTAAGAGAGCAATCCAGAGATTGTGCTGGGCCGGCATAAGTCCCTTATGCCCACCTGGGAGTGTTGAAATGTGCCATAAGGCATTTTTGTGCCACCGAGTAAGAACATAAGAACAGCCCCACTGGATCAGGCCATAGGCCCATCTAGTCCAGCTTCCTGTATCTCGCAGTGGCCCACCAAATGCCCAGGGGAGCACACCAGATAACAAGAGACCTGCAAGGCTTCTTGGGAATTGTAGTTAAGAACATAAGAACAGCCCCACTGGATCAGGCCATGGGCCCATCTAGTCCAGCTTCCTGTATCTCACAGCATCCCCACCAAATGCCCCAGGGAGCACACCAGATAACAAGAGACCTCATCCTGGTCCCCTCCCTTGCATCTGGCATTCTGACATAGCCCATTTCTAAAATGAGGCCAGCGCACAAATGTATGGCAGCCTCTGGAGGCTGACCTGAGCTCCGCTGAGCCAGCGCAAGGCCACGATGGCTGAATCAGGTTGGCACAGGGGCTTGGGGAGGGCGAAAAGGAAGTGTCCCGGGGCGGGGGAGGGCAAGCCATGACTGAGCAGGGGATGGGGCGAGTATCCGGAACTTGTGTCAGATCCTAACCCCAGTACTAGGCAATCTGGAGCAGATCCAGGTTGAGGCTGCCGCGGCATTACCTGCAGTGTTGGTACAGCAGGAACAGGTAATGAACTGTACATGGGTGGGCATTGTGCGTTGTCCCTCTTCAGCTGCCAGAATACATTGGGCTGGTGGCTCTTTTGACTGCTGCTACTTTGTGACATAGTTTTGCAGGAGGGATGGAACCAAATTGGCCACTCCCCCCAAGTTTGCTGCCTGAGATAATTCATCACTTCACCTTATTATATTAAGGCCAGCCTTGCTTAAGTTCACTGATATTACTAATATTACCTACAAACACCACTATCACTATTAATACAAATATTAATACCTCTATTAATAACAATAAGTTATCTGCAGCAGTTGTTGCCTTGCCAATTGGACTTGGGTTGCCTCTTCTTTGATGGATCCAACCACCGTGGACGGTCTGCCCTTCAGGTGGCTGAAGAAACATCACAAGATCAATGGTAGGAACAGGGAAGTGTGATCCTATCCCACTCATTGGGAGAAAGAGCTCTTAAGCCTACCACTCTGATCCCGAATGAACACACACACGGTTCTTTGAATTTTTGGAGAGGCTACCAACAGATGACAGGAGAATTCAAAGGACTTCTAATGTTTACTCGTTTGCAAACGGGACCCCCCACACACACACACGTGGAGGACCCCGAAGGATTACAATGATGCAGGTTTTATAGGGTCTTTTAGATAAGGGAGGGGGGATAAGAGCACACAAAGAGAGAGAAAAACATCCATGGGAAGGATAATAGACCAATAGGCACACAAACAACATCTGGCATTGTTATCAGATCAACATCTTGATCCTCAGGATGTCGATCAGGAGGGCAATTCGATACGCAATTCGATACGCAATTTGTTTACAGAGATATCCATTACAGGGGGTCTGGTACTCTAACTCATCCCTTTACCCTAACCCTTTCATCCTCATTTGTTGATTGCCCTTTATTTATGACTTTCTGTTCACCCTTGGAGGCCCATACCACAGCTAGCTTGTTCTCTGAGAGGGATAGCTTTTGGTCAGAGAAGAGCCTTGTGGGTGAACTGGGCATCTTGGGATATTTCTATATTGTGAGCTGGGCATATTGATATCAACTCCCTGGTAGCCAAGGCCATTAGGAACCAGGAAGAGTGCTCATCAAAACAGGAAGGGCTGGAAGCTGACAGAGCCAGCCCAAGATATTCTGATGCCTTAGGGGGCATGCCAAATGCTGTCCCCCTTACCCAATGATGTGCTAACCTTTGATCCTCCCACACCCCAATGTTCAAGGCCAACATTCTCCTCCTCTCCACATCCGGAGTAATAAATTCCACAATTTAGCTTAATTCTGGTTTGGGCAAACCCAGGTTCAGTACCGGCAGAGGTAGTTGTAGACATGTGGGTACGCAGGTATGTGAGTTGGCAACACCAGGGAACACCAGGGAGAAATATACTACTTTCCTCCTAGTTGGAGGCAAGGAGATGGATAGAGATCCACTCCCCCACCCCCACAACACACACACACCAAATCTGCTTTTCTGGGGTGCCTGCTTCAGTTGGCCTCAAGGATGAGACAGCCCTGCTAAACAGAGTAGCAGCAATGCTGTGAATGTGAGCACCTTGGATGAGGATTGTTGAAAGCGTTGAGGCAACCCCCCCCCCATATTAGAAAGTCTTCTGAAGATGCTTTTTTATTCCCCTAGACAGGCCTTTCAACATGACAGCAATGCTGTAGAGTGCACAGTTTGTTTGGCTGCCCCCATTCGTCTACTTGTGCAAACCGATCGTATTTGCAGTACAAAATATCGACAGGCTGCAGACGTGGAACCCAGCCGTGCAATCTCAAAAGCACAATTTTAAAAGATATTGCTGCCTTCTGAGAAACTACACATTGTGGGATTTGATTTTCTCCCAAAATAACCAACTATCACTTTAATTGTCGGACTCCTGCAAGCAGCAAGCAAGACGGTCTCTCTCATGCACACACACACACCCTTAAGTTAATGCCTTAGAAATACTGTTGTCCCACTACCCTCTCCAGCTGACAAGGAAATGTTCTCAAAGATTAGGGCCTTGCAGAGATGACTTCTGCAGTTACAGCGACTTTCAAAGCATCCCATACACCCAGCAGCATTCAATCATGTATTTGCTCTATCATTAAGCCACATGTGGGATTTGGAAATCTTATTTACAGAATCTATTCAGCAAAGCTGGAGCACTAAACTGCAATCTGGAAATGGCAGAACCTCACCGCCGTACATGGCGTTTGATGGTAATGTTCATTCTCGAAATGGGAGACGATTGAAAGCACTACAGGACAATGAGAAAAACCAATCGGAGAGCTTTTGCCCCGTGTCGCAACATGCAGCAGATGGCAAAGGACATGAGCATTAAGCGCAGCAATGCAAATGAAAATATTCTCCCATTAGCTACTGTCATTTGTGCGCCCATCCACAGGCAGCCAAGGCAAGGGAAAGCAAAATTAGTTACCCTCTCTTGCGCTTCAGTCAGTATTCAGAAGCCCTGATGGAATGAAGCATACGTGCAAATGGGCCCCATGTCATCCGTATAATGCGAGGGTATGACTGCAACCCTGTCTGCAGGAAAGGCCCGGCTCTGCCGGTGGTAGTTAACACTGGAGCAGAACTGGACTGCCACCAGCACACAACCCAGCAGGACACAGCAATGTCAACAGCTATGCTCCTGTGTCTCTAATACCAGGGTGTTAAGGCGTTGAGCCCAGAACAGGATGCTTTTGCTCAACTTAGGGCACAATCCAAACAGCGCCCTAGGGTAGTGCAAGTCCCTTGCACTGGCCTCCGGGTGTTGCAAAAGTGCCATAAAGCACTTGAGCGCCATCTCAGGAGTTGGGAAGCCGGCACGCATCTGTGTGCTGGCCTCTGCTGAATCCGGTTCTGCTGCACTGCAGGATGGGTGAGTTCACACTGGCCAAGTCAGGCTGGTGGGAGGATCTGGGGAGGGCAGGGGGAGGGTACGTAGAATGGGGAGAGAGCTGGGCAGCGGGTGGGTAGTGAGTGCACTGGGCCTGGGAAGGAGTTGGTACCAGGATCCGCCACTTAGTCATGGGGACGGTGGATGGTGGGCATTCCCGGGGGCTAGTGGGTGGGCAGCAGGGAGTGGGAGATGGTGCCAGGACCCAGCATTCCCTGACCCCCATTCCCGGGCAGAACTTGAGCCTTGTTCCCAGCCTCTGGTTTCTCTGTTCTGCTTGGATCTGCACCTTCTCCTTAGGTGTCTCTGATTCAAGTAAACCCATTGGGGCCGCTTCAGCATCGTATGGGGTAAGGGGGAAGCGATTCCCCTTGCCTTGAGCTGCACTGCTTTCGGCCTCAAGCTTGCGCTGGATACAGTGCAGGCCTGCTGGGTTGCACTTGTGATATGATCACCACAGCCAGAGGTGACAGCTCAAGCACTGCCATGCTTCCCGTTAGTCACCCTCGAGCAAGCATGCTGGTTGTGTACACCATCCATCAGTCCATCAGTTAAGGAAGAGTGTTAAGTAAAAAACACCAGCACTGCTAGCACTACTAGGGTAAACACAGGGACTTGTTATGGGCCCGCAGGGGGTCCCCCCAGATCTGCATATCCACAGATAAGTAAAACCGTGGATATCGGATCTGTGGATAGGGGTGCCCACTTTTACTTGGAATTTTGGTCCTTGCACCAAGGGAGTTGTGAAGTCTTGTTTCAGTAAGGAAATGAATTTAACATTGAACAGGGAGAAAATTTCTCCTTCTGTGCCAATATAGTGTTAAAGGATTGGTTATAAATTCTCTCCTGAAGCCTTTTTTTTCCCTACCCCTATTGAAAATTGATTGAACTCTTTTATGTAACTGCCTTTGAAGACTATAAACAATTAGAGTTTATAAGAGGGAGTAATAAAAGACTGTTCCTCTTTCCCATTTGCATTTATGGTGGTGGAACAGCCAAAATAACTTACCATTTGAGATGTTTTCTCAGGAAGTCTTGACAGCTTGAAGCTTTTTTTTTATCTGGGCAACAAAAGAAATTCCGTGTTTGTAAGTAAAATCTGCATCAGGAGAAAGCAAAACTAAACACCTACATCCAAAATAAAGTTTGTTGCAAGAGGTTTTTTTTTTCTTACAAACTCATCAGATTCAATCAATTTGAAAGAGTAAAACAGTGTTGTATACAAAAGAAGTCAAAAGGGTATGAAATGGTTAATGGTTCAAAAGATGTGAGAATTGAACTATGTTAGAATAAGGCTGCAATCCTATACATTTCCTAAGGCACTGGTTCCCAACCTGTGGTCCATGGACCACAGATGGTCCGCGAGACCCTGAAAGGTGGTCCGTGAGGTCTCAGGGGAAAAAAAATCCCCTTTGATCACTTCCAGTGTCTCGCTAAGCAAGCAATCTCCAGCAGACCACCAAAGAGGGTGAAGATTGCCTACAGCCCCAAGCACAAGTGTCAGCTGTGGTGGTCCATTCTGATAATTTAGGGGAGCACTTAGGAGACTGACCACCAGAGGAGGCAAAGGACAGACCACCCACAGTCACACGTGGTCTACAATAATTCCAATTTTAGCCACAGTGGTCCACGGGCTCCTAAAGGCTGGAAACTAATGGTACTTACTGCTGAGAAGACATGTCTAGGATTGAATTGGAAGTCTCATATGACCAAAGGTTGCTTCTCATGCAGTTTTTTAAACCCAAATATTTATTTTATGTTATTTTATGTTTATTTTATTTTATAGGGCTTCTCCCCTTATGAACCAAGTGTCTGCAGTCACATACAATACAAAATACCAGAAAAAACAGTAAAATAAATTAGCAATACTCTCTTTTTACACACAATGCATTTTTTTTTAAATACACACTCTAGTCTACCTCTCATTCTCCTATAAGCCAGATTTAACTGTGCTTAGAGTCAGTAATGAACTGGATGAAGGTGAATAAGTGAAAGAGTAGATTGGAGCGAAATAAACTGGAGATTGGGTTCTACTGGTTGTAATGGAAGATCAGAAGACCAGCAGGTGGATGATGTGGTGTTCACAGCTATTCCCATGTTTTGACAGCTGTTTGACAGCTCTGGGAAGGGCAGGGCTGGCTCCACAGCTGTAATCAATCAAGGCCAATGGAGAGGTGGATGGACACCTGAGCTTCATTTGACCTTGATGGGACTTTGAATGGACATGGACTAAAGGGATGGCTCACCTGAGCCTAATTTGGACTTAACAAGGGGCTAACAAGGTAGCTCACAGCTGAGCTGCATTTGGATAATGGGACATACAGGAATAAGAGGCAGCTTCAGAGGGAGCAAAGACCAAACCAAGGGCTACCTGACCCAGGTCTATGGGAGAAGGGCACTGCCAGGACTCTGCTGGAGGACACAGAAGAGAGGACTGCCGGGACCCTGCTGGAGGAGACACTCTGCTGGAGAGGACACTGCTGGAGGGGTGGGACTCTGCTGCAGAAGACTGGACTGGGAAGACTGGACTGTGCTTTGGAGATTAGACCATGGACTTGAACTGGAGGCTTTGGATCTTTACCCACTGAGTTAAGTGGAATTTTTGGGGAGGGAAAGCCTCTGGACAAGAGGACTTGCAGGGAGTGTATGTGTTTATAGCAATAAATTCTTGTTAATTGCTATAGGTAAGAAGTTCTGTGTTTATTCCTTTGCACACCACAGCTGTTGTTCTTGGAAAAGGAGGGTGTTAATTAGCCAAAAAGTGGGCATTAGAAGGGAGTGAGAATATTTGGATGGGACAAATTGGCATAGTCGGCAGGATAGGGAGAATTTGGGCAAAACACTGGTCCATGGAACTTGCAGACAGCCTAGACTGGATTAGAAGAGCATGTACTGCCCCTTAAAAGTTCAGTTTGGATGCTCTTTGAAGTTCAGCTTCATTGCATCATGAAACCACGTTCCAGAAATAGGACAGCATTTTTTCCATGGACTCCTGTTCAAAGTGGAATGTCTAAAGCAGTGGTTCTCCAATTTTTAACACCAGGACCCACTTTTTAGAGTGAGAATCTGTCAGGACCCATCGGAAGTGATGTCGTGATTGGAAATGACAGCATCAAGCGGGAACATTTTTAACAATCCTAGGCTGCAATCCTACCCACACTTACCCAGAAGTAAGTCCCATTGACTATCATTGTTAAAAGCATATACATATTAGCTTGTTAAAAGAACAGACCTGTGACATTTCCGCAAATGCGGTCACATACCATCGTAGCGACAAGTCTAATATATTAGACTTGGGGATCCATCTGAAATTGGCTCATGACCCACCTAGTGGGTCCCAACCCACAGAGTGAGAAAACTGGTCTAAAAGATTCTAAAATCCTGTTTTAGCGTTGCATACATGCACACTCCTTTATCTGGTCTGCTTTTTGCCAAACACCCTACAAATACATTCTGTGTTCCCTCCCCACTGACCTAACCCCAGTGCTGCATCTGTACCCTGAATTGGGTTGTTTCGATTTTCCCCTGACAAAGCAATCCATGTATAACAGCCAAAATGGTTGTTTTAATAGAGTAGTAATGTTATACTTCAATTTTATGTTCTGCAACTCAGCCTGATTGTGGCAGGTGTTTTTTTAACTACCTTCCATCTCCCCTTAACATTTACTGTGAAGCATCATCTCAACTGAGCCATGTTCTCATGGAAAAAAAAAATCTTGAATGTCTAAAATACTAACTGGATACTGGCAATGAGGGGTATGTCTTGGTAAGCTGGAGGACAAACACTATGAGGAAAGACTGAGGGAACTTGGTATGTTTAGACCTGAGATGAGACGACTGAGAGGGGATGGGATAGCACTCTTCAAATACCTGAAGGGCTGTCATATTTGTTCAAGGAGTATATTTGTAGAAGGAACAAACTTGATCTCGACTGCCTCAGAGTAGAACAAGATCTGGCGGGTACAAACTGCAAGAGGAGCGAGTTCCTGTTAGACAGGGCAGTTTGCCAGTGGAACAGATTGCCGAGGGAGATGGTGGATTCTACTTCACTTGAGATCTTCAAGCAAGAGGCTTGACAAGCAGCTGCTGGAAATGCTCTAGGATGGGGTGGCCAATCTTGCAGCTTTAGGGCTCCTGAACTTGTAACAATTATGTAGAAGAGAGAATTTCAGCAGGTCCAGCTTGTCATCTCAGATGACAAGCAGCACCTGCTGAAATTCCCTCCTTTAAACAATTGTCAAAGGTCCAGGAGCCCTAGAGTTACGAGATTGGCCACCCTGTCCTAGGTGAAAGGTTGACCATCCTTGCTCTAGAGCAAGGATGGTCAAACCCATTTCATACCAAGGGCCAAACAGCATTCAGGGTGCCTGCTGAGGGCCGGAAGTGATGTCATTGGGCATGAAATGATGTCATTAATCAGGTCATAACAAAAAATAAGCACTTTTTCCCCTTAGGCACTCATTAGCTGCATATGATAGAACAGAAAATGGCAGAGCCCCATTTTCACATGGGCTGATAGCAGTAACACCTTAGCACTGCTCAGCAGCTGAGAGCCTGAGGGCCAGATAAAAATCTTCTGTGGGCCACATCCAGCCCACAGGCCTTATGTTTGATACCCCTGCTCTAGACCAGGGGTGCCCAAACCCCAGCCCTGGGGCCACTTGTGGCCCTCGAGGACTCCCGATGCGGCCCTCAGGGAGCCCCCAGTCTCCAATGAGGCTCTGGCCTTCTGGAGTTTTGTTGGAGCCAGCACTGGCCCGACACAACTGCTTTCAGTGTGAGGGCGACTGTTTGACCTCTCGCAGGAGCTGTGGAATGAGGGCTCCCTCCACTGCTCTCTGTTTCACATCTGTGATGCAGCAGCGGCAGCGAAGGAAAGGCTGACCTTGCTTTGTGCCAGGTCTTTTATAGGTCTTGAGCTATTGCAAGACCTTCATTCATTCATATAAATTCATCTTTAATATATTCATTTATGTAAACTTATGTAAATTTTAAATGTAAATTGATTCTTTTTTCCCCGGCCCCCGAAGCAGTGTCAGAGAGATGATGTGGCCCTCCTGCCAAAAACTTTGAACACCCCTGCTCTAGACGAATTACCTCCTACACTCAGAGGGCTGGGCCTAGATGACCTTATGGGTTCCTTCCAACTTGGTGGTTGATATAAATGCTCTATGAATGTTTGGCCAGAAGTATGGGGGTGAAATCCAGTGTGACTCCTCCAAGGTAGAGTTTCACGCATTTTCAAAAGGGCTGTGCACATGCATTTACATCATATCACTCAATTTCTGAACAGCAGGCTTCTTTTAAGACATTACATGAATGGAGGTAGGAGCAACATTGCATGTGCCCACATCTGTGTTCATAATGGTGTCTGAAAAAAGCAGCCTCTATGTATGCATTCACAAGACCATGTGGGGAGTTTCCCCATGAAGCTAGAATCCCTGAGAAAATAGGGATGCCATTCAAATAGATGAGCCCATGCGTATCTGAAGTTGTACATGCAGTAGGTCTTTCATTTTTTTTAAATGTCAGTCTTATACACATACATAAATCCCCAATCTTACATGCTGTTCATACAGTTATGGTTCAATCAAGCCATAAAACATTGCCTCTAACATTCCAATATTACAGAAAAACCCTCCATTTATCATATAAATTGGTTGAACATTTGCTTTTCAATTGAATAAGTTCCATCAGTGTGTACATTTCTACAACTTCCAATTCATCATGTGTTAATTGATGGTGTTGCCACAGAGTTCCAATGTCTAAGCCAATACTACTGTAGCCACTACGTGCAAATTTCTTACCACCTGTAGGAGCCCTTTTCAGATCTCATGGATGTTGGGAAGTAAGACGTATATGATCCTGCCTCTCCCCACACATGTAGGGGAAATGCAGAAGATTTCCCTCAAGGAGAAAGTGTGGGGTGTCAGCAGTGGCCCCTTGCATTGACAGGTCTGGAAGGTATGGAGGTTCTGAAAGTAGAGCTAGATCTAATGGGCACAAATCATAAGAGAAGAGATTTCAATTGAATATCAGGAAAAAATTCTTCATGGTAACGGCGGTGGAACAGATTGCCTAGGGAGGTGGCGGATTCTCTTTCACTGGAAATCTTCAAACGGAGGCTCAACAAGCACCTGCTGGAGATGCTCTAGGAGAATTTCCTGCTACAGGCAGGGTTGGACTAGATGACCTCTAGGTCCATTCCAACTACCTTTCTATGATTCTATACCAGAGCTTCGAATCGCAGCAGGTGTGGTTCACAGCTGCAACCAAGTGGAGGTAATGAACACATTGGAAATCAGAGTGGTGTCTGAAAGACACAGAAGGTGGAGAAGAAGTTTGGAGAGGGGAGAGAAGATGGACGGACTGAAGACTGATGTGGGGCTGCCTTGCTCAGGAGCTGCTGAGGGCCAAGGTGGTGTCGCTGCTGTGGCTGGAGAAGCTGCTGACTGGAGCAGGGAGGAAGGAGGACCTCTGCAGTTTGAACAGGCAAGCTACACTGGTGGTGGGGTCCCGGGGTGCTTTCTGCAGAACAGGGGCTATTTTAGGGGGGAAGGAGGCTAATTAGTCTGGGCATAAGATCTCCAGAGAAAGGTTTTGATGGGACGTGTTCCACACTGTGTGAAAGGTGCTTGTGCTTAGATGACTTGTAGTGGCATGAGTGAACTGGCTCCACTGAAAAAGTACTGCATTTGAGATTATCCAATACTCTTGTGTGGTGGCTGTGGTGTTCGGTCAGTAGCAAGTCCCATTCAGATTTGCGAGTAGCAATCATTTGATGTTTCAGAGGTGAACATGCGTGTGCAAATTATTACAAGGGGGTGGGAGGAGCTCTACAAAAATATATTCTACCCCAATATTGTAAGGCATAGACCTGCACAGAACCTTTTTTTACAATCTAGACTAGCATATTTCATTGCATAATACAGCAGAAGTTTGATACGTTTTTAAAGTTTCTAATACCATTAAGAGGCACTGAGTCCAACAGTAATCTTAGTTTTTGTATCAAAACTTTTTTTAGTTATCTTGAAGTTTGTGTTTTTATCTTTCCCAGCAGCTCCCAAACTGTGGGTCGAGACCCACCAGCGGGTCCAGATCAGATTTTTGGGAGGTTGCGAAACTGACAAGCTGATAGCGACAAGGAAAAGGTATCCAGCCCTATGGAAACTGAAAGTGAGCAGCACATGCATGTTTACTCGCAAGTAGGAGGACGTGCCTGGGTCCACTTAAAAGGGCAGGCAAAATGGAACACACCACCACAAGAATGGTCCGGATCTCATTGACAGAGGCCCCAACAAATCAAGAAAAAAAAATCCCCCCAACCACACACAAGTTGAGAAGGAAAGTGTATTGAGCCCTATGGAAAGCAAAACTGGGCTACACATGTGTATAGATTCATGAGTAGGCAAACGTGTCTCATCTCTTATTGAAAGCCAGCAAAAGGAGAACATGATGCAACCACAATTGTCCCAACCTGATTAATGTGGAGCTCAACAAATGTACAGAAGATGGTCCCACCACATTTACATAGTAAATGTAGAAAAAGAAG
Organism: Tiliqua scincoides; assembly: GCF_035046505.1. Classification (NCBI taxonomy): domain Eukaryota; kingdom Metazoa; phylum Chordata; class Lepidosauria; order Squamata; family Scincidae; genus Tiliqua; species Tiliqua scincoides. The sequence goes on along the minus strand of NC_089831.1, from coordinate 10,009,581 downwards.
CATAAGTGGCCGGCAAAGTAAAAGACTGTCATTTTTTAAAAGTGGGCCCAAGTGCTAAAATGTTTGAAAACCATTAATCTATCCTATTACCTAACCCAGTGGTATCCAAAGACTCAGGGATGGTTTGGGCTGCTGTTAAGTCCTTGCCGGGGAGGGAAGGGGGTGGCACTAGAACTTCGGCAATTGTGCCGGCACTGGGTACATCGGGGCTCTTTTTAGACTCACCGAAGCCCACATATGCACTCCGGAGGGTGGCAGAAGCCTGTGGGACCCTCGGCAAGACTCCCCACACCTTAGAGTTACTGAAAAATGCTTGTGCGACCCACTTCTGGTTTTCATCACAAAACCGGAAATGGGTTGCACAAGCATTTTTTCAGCAAGTGGGGAGATTTTCAGCGGGTCCTGCAGCCTCTTTCCACTTGCCAGAGGGCATCTGTGGGTTTAAAAATAACCCCCATGTCCCCAGCACTGACATGATTGCAGGGGCATTGGTGGTGCTGTCATGGTCGCCCTACTCCTTAAGGTTGCAGGAGCAGAGCTTCTCAGGCTGGGGCATTGTGACGCCCCAGTTTGAGAACCTCTGGCCTAGTGCATTGTAATGCATGTTGTATTGTACAACTGCATAGCATAAATTGATTGTGGCTAAACTATGGAGTTGTGAAGGTGGAGGCACGCACCCTTAATGCAGGGGTGTCCAAACATTTTGGCAGGAGGGCCACATCATCTCTCTGACACTATGACGGGGGCTGAGTAAAAAAAATTAATTTACATTTAAAATTTGAATAAATTTACATAAATGAATTTATTAGAGTTGGAACTTATATGAATGAATGAAGGTCTTGCAGTAGCTCAAGGCCTATAAAAGGCCTTGCACAAAGCAAGGCCAGCCTTTCCTTCACTGCTGCATCACAGATGTGAAACAGCAAGTAGTGGAGGAAGCCCTCATCCCACAGCTCAGGTGAGAGGTCGAACAGTAGTCCTCATGCTGAGAGCAGTTGCATCGGGCCAGCATGGGCTCCAGCAAGTCTCTGGAGGGTCAGAGATTCATTGGAGACTGGGGGCTTCCTGAGGGCCTGATTGGGAGCCCCTGAGGGCCGCAAGTGGCCCCCAGGCCAGGGTTTGGGCACCCCTGCCTTAATGCATCCCTTGAATTGGGCACCTGCCTCGGCCTCACAGACAAGCTGGGCCTGCGCACACTCAAAAAGTTCTGTGTGCACTAAAACGATGGTACGGTCACCCAAGGGTGTGAGCTGATTGCTAAACACTCCATACTGATGTTGGGCTTTTTTGCCCTACTCCAGAACCAGCCACACCGTTTCTCGCCCTCTCAGCGTTTAAACCAGTCCAAAGCTGCGCTAATTTAAAAATGGGATTCTCTCCTTGAATTACAGAAAACGGGCACCAAAAAAAAAAAGGTACAAGCAACAGAGAACGGCTTCTGGCAACTGATTTGAGAATGTAAGTACACATTTCCCTAAGGGATGGGTTAAGTAAATGTGAAATGATAGGGGTGGACAACAGAAACGAAACGCTCCTGGCGGCTGTTCTGCTTGACTGCCAGATTGGTTACAGGTTCAGTGCGAAAGCCCTCTGCTGTCAGACCGAGTCTGGAGGGAGGGAGGGCAGGCAATGGAGATGTGGAACTCCACTGCAAGCAGGAAAACAAGTTTGAAATTAAGCATCCTCATGGAGGGAAATCTGAGACGCTGGTTAGCCTGCAGGCAGAGCTCCTTTCATTTGGAATATTTTGTGCAGCACCTATTCGTCTGAGGATCCAGGACTGGGCACTTGACTCGAGTCGCGCAAAAATGCCGGTTTTGATGCCAATTAGGTGGACCGTGCGAACTGGTACAGCAGGGGACAGACACTGAGAAAACGCTAGTCTACTAGGATACAGACATAAGAACATAAGAACAGCCCCATTGGATCAGGCCATAGGCCCATCTAGTCCAGCTTCCTATATCTCACAGCAACCCACCAAATGCCCCAGGGAGCACACCAGATAACAAGAGATCTGCAAGGCTTCCTGGGAATTGTAGTTAAGAACATAAGAACAGCCCCACTGGATCAGGCCATAGGCCCATCTAGTCCAGCTTCCTGTATCTCACAGCGACCCACCAAATGCCCCAGGGAGCGCACCAGATAACAAGAGACCTGCAAGACTTCCTGGGAATTGTAGTTAAGAACATAAGAACAGCCCCACTGGATCAGGCCATAGGCCCATCTAGTCCAGCTTCCTGTATCTCACAGCGACCCACCAAATGCCCCAGGGAGCACACCAGATAACAAGAGACCTGCAAGGCTTTCTGGGAATTGTAGTTAAGAACATAAGAACAGCCCCACTGGATCAGGCCACAGGCCCATCTAGTCCAGCTTCCTGTATCTCACAGCGGCCCACCAAATGCCCCAGGGAGCACCCCAGATAACAAGAGACCTCATCCTGCTGCCCTCCCTTGCATCTGGCATTCTGGCATAGTCCATTTCTAAAATCAGGAGGTTGCACATACACATCATGGCTTGTACCCCGTAATGGATTTTTCCTCCAGAAACTTGTCCAATCCCCTTTTAAAGGCGTCCAGGCCAGATGCCGTCACCAGATCCTGTGGCAAGGAGTTCCACAGACCAACCACACGCTGAGTAAAGAAATATTTTCTCTTGTCTGTCCTAACTCTCCCAACACTCAATTTTAGTGGATGTCCCCTGGTTCTGGTGTTATGTGAGAGTGTAAAGAGCATCTCCCTAGCCACTCTGACCATCCCCTGCATAATTTTGTATGTCTCAATCATGTCCCCCCTCAGGGGTCTCTTTTCTAGGCTGAAGAGGCCCAAACGCCTCTTGTACAAGGGGACAGCATAAACCGTGAAAAGCCCGTCAAATGCCACTGCATTCCGTGAACCACAAAATATATGATTGCAGGGAAGAGGACACACAGATGATGGTGTCATGTTGCTGGAGGCTTTAGGGCAGGGCTTTTCAAACTAGGGCATCACGGTGGCCCAGCCTGAGGGTCCTTGCCCTCTTATCCCTTAAGGGGCAGGGGCAGCCAGAAGGCAGGGAGGAGGCAGTGACGCGATCCCCAGGATTGCGTCGCTCAGGGGGCTGCAGGGGCTTGGCTGTACTTACCAGAGCCTCCTGCAGCCTCCCGGGGGTGCAGGGAGCCCTGCACGACCTTCTGAAGGGCGCCCCAAAGCTTCGAAAGTGAAAGTGGAGCAATTGCGCTCCAATTCTGGTTTAGCGGAGCGCAATCGCTCCACTTTCGCTTTCAAAGCTTCAGGGAGCCCTGCAGATACTCGTGCAGGGCTCCCCGCACCCCCGGGAGGCTGCAGGAGGCTCTGGTAAGTACAGCCAAGCCCCTGCAGCCCCCTGAGCGACGCAATCCTGGAGATTGCGTCACTGCCTCCCCCCGCCCCCGCATGAATTTTGAGCAGTTTTCAAATTCCCAGAGAGTTTGAAAACCACTGCTTTAGGGCAAATGTCTGCACCACCAACCTGCAGCTTATCAGCAGTAAATCCTTCTCCTCTGCCTATTGGCAAAAGGGAGGATAACCCATAATCGCCCGTGGCATTGAGCCACCTGTGTGGGTTTTCTTATGGGTGTAGGTCCTTGAATGATTCATGACCTGGCCAACCTTGGACTCGACCCCAGCAACAGGGAAAGATGGTTATTTGCCCTCAGGTCATGCGGGACACTTTTGGTGGGCCAGTGAGGGAAACCAGATGCTGGACTAGGTAGCCTTTGGCCTATCAAGCAGGGCTCATCTTATGTTTGTATAAGCTTAAGTTCCATTAAAAATTGAGGATTCCCTGCAATCTCAAGGGCCAGGCACATTGCAGTGCGCCTCGTAGAGCGGTGAGGCACAAAGCCAACCAGAGTTTAGAGTATGTTCAAGGAACGGAGCTCCTCTATGCAGTGGCGTAGCCTCCTCTCCTCTTTCCAGGGTGCAGAAGGGGCTGGATTCTTCCCATCACTGCTAGAGCACAAAGCACAGTTCCTATAAATCCACAAACCCTGCAACACACGCCATACAATCCCTAACAAAGCATCTGCACTGGGGTTGCTTTTCATTGAGGTTGGAAGGGGGTGGCAAACTGACTATGCTATGGAAACCGCAGCAGCAGGTCTACAGCAGGATGAAGAGGAAGCCGCTTCCCATTCAAATACAGGCTCTCCAGCTCACAGGTGATAACAGCTTAAACATTAATTCATCCGAGAGTATTATGTGTTAAGAATAGCGCACAAAGTTAATTAAGACTTGGAAGCTTTTAAGGCCAATCCTTAACTGGCATAAATCTGCATAGGACTATTGACTTTCAAAGGACTTATTCTGACCTATTCTAGATGAACATCCCTCCTTTTTTAAAAAATTTCTATTTTAATTGGCAGCGAGCCTTTAGATCTCCAAAGACTCCAGAGGAAATGTATATTATCTCCCTCTTAATGCAAACCCCCCCCCCAAAAAAAAAAAAAAGGCAGTGAATGGTTTATATATTAATCATTTAGCACATGGTTAAGTCTGTGACAGCAAGTAGAGAGACAATTTAGGATCTAGCTAAGCAAAATGGCAATTTAGGATATAGATAAACAAGATGATGTTCTGATGTCCCAGAGGCACCGGGTGGGCCACTGTGAGATGCAGGAAGCTGGACTAGATGCAGTGGCAGAGCTAAGGGGAGTTTGGAGGGGTCAATTGCCTTGGGTACCAAGCTTGGGAGTGTCGGGAGGGGGCCTTCCACACAGGGCCTCCCCAGGCCTTAGAAGTTCTGCCAAAGACCTTAAAAGGCACTTACTCCTGCACCCCCCCCCAATAAAGGCACCGACAAAGTTCTGTAGGTAAAATGTTCCACTATATTAACTATTTGTTAACTATCAAAAACTGCAACAGAGTCCTTAACTCCCACCAAATCATACAGGTTCTAATCAGGGGCTGCCTGCCTACCTTCCCTCCAGGATACGGCAGCTCCAGGAGTTATCACATCTCTCATTGTCAATTCCTCAAAGGGTTGGGGCAGCTGGGCAGTGCCAGTCACATGGGACAACATTCCCTTACCTTGTGGAGGCCTCCATGACTGCCCTCCCATCACGCAGTGCACTCCCCATACGCATAGCTGCATTGGTGATGGAAAGTTGGATAGGATTAAGAACATAAGAACAGCCCCACTGAATCAGGCCACAGACCCATCTAGTCCAGCTTCCTGTGTCTCACAGCGGCCCACCAAATGCCCCAGGGAGCACACCAGATAACAAGAGACCTCATCCTGGTGCCCTCTCTTGCATCTGGAATTCTGACATAGCCCATTTCTAAAATCAGGAGGTTGCGCATACACATCATGGCTTGTAACCCGTAATGGATTTTTCCATTGGGCCCTAAAAGGTTAATTCATCCCCAACCTGTCTAAGGGATGTCACCCCTACTGTCCTCCAGGCAGTCCTATATATTAACCAATCCTAACTTTGCACTACTTCAGTGTTTCTTAATGTTAGTCCTCAGCTGTACCAAATCACATAGCCCACCTATTCAAAATACCACTGGAAGTAAAACTGGCAACAACATCACCAGTTACTTCTGAGTTGGGAAGCCAAATGCAACATGGCAAACTCCATTAATAGGTTTAGGGTGGGCTTTTTCGAGCACAGGAGGACTCTTCTGAGCATGGAGAAGCACGCCTTGGAGCTCTGCCCACCGAGCCAAGCCTTCTACCGCTGTTGGTTCTGTCACCTTCCTGGTCCTGCTGCTGAGTGACAGGTGTCCAGGGGTTCTACGAGTCCTACCAGGCTCCAACTCAAGTACCACTGCACTCCTTGCTTCCTCCAACCTCTCTCTTCATTTTCTTTCAATGCCTCTAACCATTGGAACTACTACCCAGAGCCCCACAGCCTGGGGGAAAAAGCTGGTAATCTCTCTGAAAGAGGCGTGAACTGCTTTCCACCTTTCTCCTTCTCTCCCATTTTATTGAAAGCTCTTTCCAAAAAAGTAAAAAAAAAGTGAACAAACAGGCAAGTTTACTAAGATTCAAGCTATTGATTCCTTTGAAGGAGGCCTGGACGGCACCAGCTTGAGCCTTTCATTCATATTTCATGGGTAACGAAGAAGAGGTTAATGACGTTACGTTGATCAGAGAATGTTTAAAAATTCACCGGGGTCCACAAGAGGAGGCCTAAATAAATTGTAAAGCTTAACTGTACGAATGGCTGTATCCCAAACGGCTTTGTAAATCCATGGTTTGAAAAATCCCACTCTGAGCTTTACAAATGTTTTATTTAATTGTATACGATCATCGGCGCCAGGTTCCCTTCCTGTGCCAAAACCCTATCAATCAGGACAGTCGGCCGAGAGCACATCTCACCTTGCGAGCCTAAACAAATGTATTTGGAAATGAGCCCTGTGAAATCTCAAAGGAACCTTTCTGCTAAAGCCTTTTTTAATTTTTATTTTTTAGTAGCAGAATCTGAACTCAGAGGTTATCCCAAGGATGTGAACTCCTGGTTATCCTCCTAAGACAGGGGTGCCCAAACCCCGGACCTGGGGCCACCTGCGGCCCTCGAGGCCTCTCAATGTGGCCCTCAGGGAGACCCCAGTCTCCAATGAGCCTCTGGCCCTCCGGAGATTTGTTGGAGCCCGCACTGGCCCGACGCAACTGCTCTCAGTGTGAGGGCGACTGTTTGACCTCTTGTGTGAGCTGTGGGATGTGGGCTTCCTCCACAGCTCGCTGTTTCACATCTGTGATGCAGTAGCAGCAGCAAAGGAAAGGCCGGCCTTGCTTTGTTGCAAGGCCTTTTATAGACCTTAAGCTATTGCAAGACCTTCATTCATTCATATAAGTTCATCTTTAATATATTCATTTATGTATACTTATGTAAATGTATTCAAATTTTAAATGTAAATTAATTTTTTTTTTCCCCAGCCCCCGACACAGTGTCAGAGAGATGATGTGGCCCTCCTGCCATAAACTTTGGACACCCCTGTCCTAAGATAACAACCCTTTTTGTACAGACAGGAGGTTCCAAGGTTTCAGAAGGTTATGGGGCAATAATCTCAAGTGGACGTACTTGACCAGGGGTTCCCAAACTGGTAGGTTGCAACTAACCAGCCTGGGAAACCTTATCTCTGGCCCCTTCAGGGGCAGGGAAGGTGGGGGAAGGCAGCATTGCGAGCCCCAGGATCGCACTGCAACCAGGGACAAGAGGGAGGTTTGTTCAGTGCCAGCCTCCTGGGGTGGCCCAGGGAGCCTGCGGACCCTTCTATAGACCTCCCCAAGCCTCCAAATATATATATAAAAAAATGTTTCTAAAAAGCCAAGAAACCAGAAGTGGGCATTTTTAAAAACTTTTTCAGATGTTTGGAGGTTTGAGAAACCCTGCAGAAGGTTCTGTAGACTCCCCGGACCACCCCACTTAGGAGATTGGTGCTGGCTGTAGGCAAGTGGACAAACCCCCCTTGTTCCTGGCAGCAGTATGATCTTGGGGAGTTTGAGAACTCCTGCAGTAGACTAAGGGCCCCAATCCTATCCAACCTTCCAGCACCAGTGCAGCTGCAATGCAGCCCCGAGGCATGGGAACAAATGTTCCCTTACCTTGTGGAGGCCTCCATAACTACCCTCTCACCACAAGATGCAGTGCACACCCCATTGGCATGGCTACACCAGGGCTGGAAAGTTGGATAGGATTGGGCCCATACAGTGGGCTCTCCTTACCTGCAAACCCACAGATTTGACCCAATGTGGGTGCCAACACTGCATCTGGAGGGCCCACAGAGGAGGCACCTTCTGGTCACACCTCAGAAGGTTTTGGAGAGGTTTCTGGTTTTACATAAAATCAGAAGCACCACTTAGAAGTCTCTGGGAAGACTTGTGAGGTGGGGAGAAGCTGCATACTGCCTCCCCATGCCTCAGACTCCAGACACAACCAGAAGGCACTTCTGAAGGACCAGAGGAAAGGGGCTCTTCAGAAGGGGGCATCGGAAGGAGAGCCTCTGATGTCCCGTCCTCCATGTGGATTTAGTTATATGGTTGGCAACCTTCAGTCTCGAAAGACTATGGTATAAGCCTACAGCACCAATATTCCCAGGCGGTCTCCCATCCAAGTACTAACCAGGCCTGACCTTGCTTAGCTTCTGAGATCAGATGAGATCAGGGATGTGCAGGGTATATGCTGATTTCGGTATCCATGGGGGTGTCTATGAACAGATCCCCCCACTACATACCGTGGATCAACTGTACAAACATTCCTGACAGTAAGCACCATTGCACGCAATGGGACTTCTGATTATGCCCAAGATTGTGCCATAAGGCTGCAATTCTATTTGCACTTACCTCAGAGTAAATCCCATTGAACTCAATGGGGCTTAATTCTGAGTAGACATGCATAGGATGGCACTGCCATGGCACTGCTTTTCTCTCCCCCCCCCCCCCCACCCCGTGAGACAGTTTTCTAAGAAACAACACAAAAGCAGCCTGGCACTCAAGTGGTTGGCAACCTTCGGTCTGGAAAGACTATGGTATAAGCCTACAGCACCCAGTATTCCCAGGTGGTCTCCCATCCAAGTACTAACCAGGCCTGACCCTGCTTAGCTTCCAAGATCAGACGAGATCGGGCATGTGCAGGGTAGCAGTTGGCACTCCAGTATCCAAAGAGTATATTTCCACCCAGATGTTTGAGGAAAAAGGTGTTCAGGTCCAAATACAGAGAGAGCATTTGTACTTTTCAAAGCAACCCCAAAGGGACCATTTGCAACACTTCCCCCACCGTCCCTGCGGCGCTTCGGCAGAAACCGCCACGGCTGCCAAGCCCTCATCGCCGCAACTCTTAACTAACAAGCTAACTTCCGCTCTTTTAAAATTCTTAAATAAGATATTAGCTTTAAGGGAGACGTTACCATGGCCATTACGGGGCTGTGAGGCTCTCTGACTTTCATCTTATCATATGAATAATTTATTTTTTTTTTTATGACAGCCTCAGCTAAAAGACCCAAGTGTATATGTCAACATTGTAATAAACCATCGTGGCCGGGTACCTTGGAAAGAGAAAACAGGACAAGGAAACACTTGGAAAAACTTTGCTGCATAATTAATGCCAGGGAACTGAACCGTGAGCTTGTGGAACCGTATACCGAAACCCTTATAGATGCTTTGCATCTAATTCAGGCACTGTTCTGTTTTAATGCAGGAAAGGAAATTCAGGGTCATTACTGGGTACTCGGGTTGCTCCCATTCAAACAATGCAACCGGAACCAGTTGGACCAATTGGGAGCAATTGGGATCTGTGCCTAAGTGGGTCCCCACACTAGGGTATAACTATATATATATATATATATATATATATATATATATATATATATATATTTACTAAATCATTTCACAGTCACTAAAACAAGCGGTTTTGTAACAATTAACTTTTCAAAGGCAATCTACACATTTTGTTTATTGACTTGTAGGCTTATATGTACAGTGGCGCAGTGTTTCTCAAACTGTGGGTCGGGACCCACTAGGTGGGTCCCCATCCATTTCAATATTTTATTTTTACTATATTAGACTTGATGCTACCCTGGTATGTGACTGCATTTGGGGAAATGTGACAGACCTGTACTTTTAACAAGCTACTATGTATATTCTTTTAACAATTATAGTAAATGGGACTTACTCCTGGGAAAATGTGGGTAGGATTGCAGCCTAGGATTGTTGCAAATTTTCCTGCTTTATGCTGTCACTTCTGATCATGACATCACTTCTGGTGGGTCCTGACAGATTCTCATTCTAAAAAGTGGGTCCCAGGGCTAAATGTGCGAGAACCACTGCAGTAGTGCTTGCAACTGTTACCCTGCACATGCCTGATCTCGGAAGCTAAGCAGGGTCAGGCCTGGTTAGTACTTGGATGGGAGACCGCCTGGGAATACCAGGGGCTGTAGGCTTCTACCATAGTCTTTCGAGACTGAAGGTTGCCAACCATCTCCCTATACTGAACACCATCTCCCAATCTTGTCTGATCTCGGAAGCTAAGCAGGGTCAGGCCTGGTTAGTACTTGGATGGGAGACCGCCTGGGAATACCGGGTGCTGTAGGCTTATACCATAGTCTTTCGAGACTGAAGGTTGCCAACCACTGCAGTAGTGTCTCACTATGCACAGAGGTTCTGTTCCCAGAAACCTACGGATAATGAAACCCATGGGTCTGGGCACCCATATCCTCTGAATGCAACTGGAGCTGTGCTCTGGTCATGTCCAGGTGTGTTCTGAGGTCTTAAAACATCAATTCTGGTTTTCCGAGGAAAAACCAGCAGTGATGTTTTAAGGCCTTTAGAAGGCCTTAGCAAACCCGCGTTCCGGGGGGGGGGGGGGCGGCAAGTTTCTTCAGGTGACTGGCTGCTGGTGTACAGGTGTGCACCACTTAATAACAGGTGGTGTAATCCCTGTTATGCAATTAGGTCATTAAGCGAACATTCAGCCCAATCTAGTGCCTTTGTTGTGTAAACAGACACTCCCTGCCAGACACTAGCTGGCTGCACAGGTTACTGGAGATGGGCCTGCCTCTTCTTTGCATTAAGAGACTCCCTGTTGTGTAAACAGACACTCTGCTGCAGGCTTTGGGAGACACATTGCCTCATTAAGAGCATCTTTATTGTGCTTTGACCACCGTCATATATGCGGTCTGCCATTAAACAAATGGATGTTAAGCAGCGCACACCTGTATTTGTATCTCCAAGATTCTACAGACCTTGGCTGTGAACCTGAGACCCTGCAAACAGCAATGAGTTGAAAGAAAGGTGACCACCCCACTGCTGGTAACAAGTGGGGTATTGTCAGGCATGGGTCCTTGGTATTTGTCCAACCAAGAACTCACCTGTGATTCTGACCCGGTAGGCTATGAAGCTCTAAGGTGGCTTTATCAAGAGATCTGTACTTGTTTGACTTCAGACTCTGCAACTGTGACCTCAGTAGGTGTTCCAAAAAGATAAACGTACCCCAGTGGGCCCCCTTCACATGGGATTTGGAAACTGCTGCAACCAACTGTATAACCAACTATCCATGACTCAGTGAAGAAAAACCCAATGATAAGGCAGGAGGTCTGGTCAAGAGGGTAGAGCCTCCATTAGCCTGAAGATAACATCAGAAGGTCGCCAGTTCAAGGACACCGGCAGCTCCCTGAACGGCTGAGAATGGCTAGACCTTGAAGCAGCTGACAAGTGATTCCACCTGCTCTTGATGTGAGCAAGAAGCGTCTTGGCTGCCCTCCATGTGAGAGATGGAGCTGCTTGTCAGCCTGCCTGGGAGAACTGGAGGCCAGAAGTGAGACCAAACCAGGAAGATCCATTCTGAAATGTTGCTGGTTCTTGAAAGAGAGAACCTCTATGTTTGTAAAAATCCCCTTGAGGGATTTAGAAACGCCTGCCTGGGTAAACCGCCTTGAATAAAGTCAGAGGAGTAATCCGATGACCAGAAAGGCGGTATATAAATACCGAGTTATTATTACTATTATAACCAAGTTATGAAAACTTTTAAGCGAGACCCTCTCATGTGGCACAATTTAAGGGAGAGTGGCGCGGTACATTTCAAAACAGAGGTTTTCAGAAAAGCCCTTTTTCGAGTCGCTTCATACATCTTTCATGAGCTGGTGGCTGCCTAATTTATCCAGCATGCATTAGCATACAATTAACCCAAGGAACTTAAAGGATGGAGAGAAGGGGGTGGGGGAAGGGAATGAAATGACATAGGTTGAATACCAATTTGAATCACATTCTCATCCCAGACACTTCTGTAATATATATTCATTCATGGAGATCTGGCCATAGCGACAAATCACAACATCAACACTATTCGAAGAACCCATTCCAAGGAAGAAAAGCGCACAATCTCTTTGTAGCAAAGGTATGTCTGCAGTGAATACAGTACCAGGCCGAGAATCCCCAATACCCATCCCTGTAATTTTGAAACAAAGTACATCAAAATAATGTCAGTGTGCCTCCAGATGGCTGCTTCTCAGGCTCTCAGACTGGCATTTATGCACAAAACTCACATCCAACAGAATGGGCAGAGAAGTGGCTGTGGGCCTGTTGTGATGGCATTAGAGCGCAAGCCCACCTGTGCTGAGTGCATTACTGTGCCTTGGCGCCTTGGGGAAGGGCTGTAGCTCACTGGTAGTGCACTCGCTATGCCTGTGTGAAAACCCAGGATCCAGAGGCGATCCTGACCCTGTACTGCCCAGGGCCAGGACTGCAAAGTCCCCTCCCCTCCCCCAGGGAAATGCCATCCTGCCCGCTAGTTGCTTCTGGTTGCTTCTGGAGACCTTCTAAGTCCTCTGGAAGGCCTTTTAATGTCACCTCCGGTTTTCTCACAAATATCAGAAGTGATGTTAAAAGACCCTCCAGAGGTCTCAGGAGGCTTCCAGATGCAGTGGCAAGAGGAACAGGTGGTTCTCAGTGCGGCACACTTGAGCGGACGGTGTTACCCACCCAGCCATTTCACCTGGAAGCATCTGTACCCATGGATCCCCTCCAGGGACGTCACTGCCAGAATCACTCCCCAATATCTGTGCATACCACTGGGCAAGATCCCTCTCTGAAAAAACTGGAGAGCCGCTACAAGCTGGTGTTGACGATGCTGAGCAATAATGATGGCCTGTCGTTGGATGAGGGGGCAGCATGTGGCATGCTGCATCAGGGGGGCTTGGGTCAGCCGTGGTTCCTGGCCATTACTGATGCCTGCTTCCCCGGGCTTAAGGATGGATCCAGGAACGCTCCCAAACTGCTAACTGGATCTTTCAAAGGGTTGCACAACCCTATCCATAGCAGGTTTCCTTTCCGATTAATTTTGTGCTGCGTGGAAGAGTTGTTTCCTTGCACTTTTGTTTCCTAACTCTCCCGCTAATCAACTCCTTTGGATGACCACAGTTCCAGTGCTGCAAAAGTGGGAGAGAATTTTAACTTTATCCACTTTTTTCCAACACAATGCATCATCTTTAAAGTCTCAGATCTGACAGTCAGGACCCAGTCAGGAAGTGTCCACATCATTCACCTTGGCATGATGTCATGGCCAAGTGACATCATCATTCAAGTGACATCATCAATTTAGGCTTAATTGGCTCCCCCACCCCCCCAAGATAAAATGCCCAAACATTGCCATGTTCAAACACTTCAATAAGGGAAGGGCTCTAAGCCCCCAATCATATCACATACACTGTGAGGTTACTATAATACGTGGATCATGAATACAGTCAAGGATATAGTCAGTTCCCTTTATATGAAGATTTGCGAAATGTAAATTCACTTACTGGCGAGGGGCAGAACTGCCTTCTCTTGCTACCTTCTCTTGTTATCCATGCCCCTGTTCTCATTATCCACTATGCAGAGACCTTCCAGAGGCTGCAGGGACCTTCAGAACGGGGCCTGTGATCAGCACAGACCCCTTTAAAATGGCCAGTGGAAGCTTCCACTGATCATTTTAAAGGGAGTCTGTGCTGGTTGCAGGACCCATTCTGAAGATCCCTGCTGTCTCTGGCAGGTCTCTGCTGCTTTCGGAGAACTTTTGGCACTTCCAGCTACCCTTGCTGGCTTCCTGAGGGGTGTGTGGTGGATTCTTCTGATGGTAACCCCTCCCTGCCTAGGGTACCACCTTGATCCCATATGACTAATAGTACATTATCTCTGAATTGGTTATCCACTATGGTTTCTAGGGATCTAATCCTAGCGGATTATGAGAGATTACTGTATCTTGGGAACTAGTTTGAAGTTTGGTTTGCAGCTTCCTGCAAGAGCTTACACTATGAAAGGAAACATCTGGAGAAATGGAGAACAGTAATTGTAAAAACCTCACTGAAAAATGGAATGTTCAGCCTGCCTTTGTAAACCACCCTGAGTCGATGAGAAAGGCAGTACAGTAGGCCGTCGGTGTCTGTGGGAGGTCTGTTCCAGGACCCCCAGCAGAAATTCCATGGACACTGGAATCTTCAAGGGGCCTGCATTGGTAAACCTGAAGTACCTTCCAGTCATGTCCAGGAGGCCTTCGGAGGTGCAGGAAGGCAGCATCTTCCCCACCTCTCAGAACATCTCCCAGGTGTGACTGGAAGCCTCCGAGGCCCTCCAGTTGCAGGTTCGGCATCTGGGGATATCCAAAATCAGGGATGCCGTGCTCGTGGATTAAGAAGGGCCCACCCTACAGGAATAAATAAATAATATAGCCCTAGCGGGGTGTGGCTACAGAGTGTCATGATAAGCTCCTTCATTTCATACTTCATCATTACATTGCTGGTCAAAAACTCCTTTAAAATGAGAAGCGGGTGCGTGTGTAGGAAAGCCTGCTGGGCCCCTGAAAAGTTCAGCCCAGCAGGTATGGAACAGCGTGAATGCACTTCAAATGTTACACCTTGAACACGGCGGAGCTGTAAATAACTGCCATTCAATTGCAATTTGCTAACTGCATTGGAGACATGTGCTTGGAGATGCTCAATGTTTCTTAAAAGTTAAAAAAAAAAAATCTCTCTTATCATAAATGCTCAGGCACCTGGTGTTTAACCGTCTCTACAGGGCTCTTTTGCTTAAACACAATCACCAGTAAGCTAAAGGGAAAAGCACCATCATATCTACACTCGCATCCTTTCCTAGGCTCTCATGTCCCCCTCAACATTTTGCATGGGGGGTGGGGGGAGATACACATCTGTTCCGGAAACCTCATTACTCTTGCCACTGTCCCACTCCATATGGTCTCCCACTGGAATTGAAGGCAATCTAAATGGCACTTACCACCTGTAAATGCTGATGAAATGTCCTTGAGCACGCAGGTGGTCCCCAGAGGGAAAAGCATGTGCATTCATAGTGAAATGTCTTTATTGCGTGCATCCTTCCAAATGTGTGGCATTTTGGCTTCTCGTCAGAGCCATGGACATAAGAAGAACATTCTTCTTATAAGAACATAAGAACAGACCCGCTAGATCAGAGGTGGCCAACCTTTCAACTTTAGGACTTCTGGACCTTTTACAATTGTGTAGAATGGGGTGGGCAAACCCCAGCCCATGGGCCATTTGCGGCCCCTAGGAACCCCCAATCCGGCCCACAGGGAGCCCCCAGTTTCCAATGAGCCAATGATAGGGAGCAGCTTTTGTCCCCACTACAGCATTGCCCCCCATGCAGTGTTTTATTCCCCCCATCATAGGAGTGCATGGCAGACATTAACATATGGACTTCACCAGCGGGGAAAAAACTTTGAACCTGTTTTTTTCCTTTGATGAACCCAAACACTAAGATTCCAAGTTAATTCTTGCGTATGGAATAAACTTTCTTCATTCTTTCCAAACCTGTGAAAAATAACAGATGGCATTTCCTCAGGATTGTCTCTGCCCAGTGGTGTAGCTAAGGGGGTGCACGGGGTAGCAGTTGCACCGGGCATCAAGCTTTAGGGGGGCAACAAGCTGAGCTTGACACTAGTGACCAAAATTGTGAAAATCTTGCTATGTATGAATACCACCATCATGTTATATATCACTGGAAAGGTAATTTAATGCAGAGTACAATGCAACAAACTGCACTGGAATATCTGTATTCAATCAAAAGTTATGGCCAATTAACCAGAAAATGAAAACACAACTGCCTTGTGGAACAAAAAAGTAGATTTGCTTAACTCCAAACTGACCTATGAGACTGATTGTTCTGAGTGCCAATGAGATGTTATTATGATACAGCATGGAACCAATAACTTTTTATTTATTTACTTAATTAAATTTGATTTTGTCATGCGGGGGGGGGGGGCTACAAAATCTTCTTTGACCCCAGGTAGCTGATATATGCCTTAGCTATGCCACTGATGGGGGGGGGGGGAGACAGCAGAGCAAGTGGGTGGTGAACTGCTAGGGGGAGGAGGTGGGTTCCTCCCAATTTTCACTTTTTTAAAAGCCCAGGTGTGATGTCACTTCTGGTTGTGACATCACTTCTGGGGCAACACTTTAAACTTGGCACCGGGCTACACGATTATTAGCTACGCTACTGTCTCTGCCCCTACCTATTGTGTTCAGGCTTAGTCCTGCCTCCATGCTTGCTGGGCATGTTCAGTCCATGCTACTTGTATTGGCAACCTTCAGTCTCGAAAGACTGTGGTATCGCGCTCTGAAAGGTGGTTCTGGCACAGCGTCTAGTGTGGCTGAAAAGGCCAATCCGGGAGTGACAATCCCTTCCACACCGGGAGCAAGTGCAGTCTGTCCCTGGTCTGTCTCCCTGGCTATGGGCCTTCCTTCTTGGCCTCTTAGCCTCAGACTGTTGGCCAAGTGTCTCTTCAAACTGGGAAAGGCCATGCTGCACAGCCTGCCTCCAAGCGGGCTGCTCAGAGGCCTCTGAGTCCATGCTACATGCCAAGTTTATTTGTGATGACACTCACTGTGACATCTTGTGGGCCACAGCGAGATTCAGGAAGCTGAACCAGATGGGCCTTTGGACTGATCCAGCAGGACTGTTCTTATGAGAGAGTTCCTCTCCATCATGATGATGTTGCAAGCATTGTTTTTGTTCATATATACACTTTTTTTAAAATCGGAGAAAAATCAACGAAACAGCAGCCAAATTATCAGAGTAGTATCTCTGTACTATCAGAGTAGTACAATATCGATTTCCCTCCCTCCCTAAATGTGCCCTCAGCAAGGTGAACTAAATATTTAACTTTATCCTGGAAAAATAAAAATGGAAATTATCATTTCACAAGCTGTGGTTAAAAATTGATCTGTCACTGTGGTAGCATTTTCTTCTCCAAAATGATAATTCAACGTCAACCTCCGCTAGGCATTTTGTCTCAGGCCAGAAATGTCAGGGAAGATCCTCTTTGGTTCATTTATCAGTTTTACAAGCGGCTGGTATGGTTTGAAAATGGACCAAGCTGCCTGACAAGATCAATCATTTTCAGACGACCAGTCACCAGGGCATGCATAATAAGAACGGGCATCACAATGGCAAGGCTGGTTTGAATTTCCACTGTGGCAGAAGTGAAATGAAAAGCTGCCCAAATAAATGTGGAAAGATCACCACCAAAGCTTTCACCAAGAGCAGAATGGCATTGGATGATGATGATGGGGAAGCTGGAGGACAATGTTTGAAAATTGTTTGATGTGAAAAATGTTTGAATCCTGAACTGAACAAAGGCAATATCCAGTAGTTGCAAGCACCCTTGACCAAAGAACGGTAAAGTTCCAGCCTCCACAAGGTGGCTTCTTGCATCTGTGCCAGCTAAATTGCTGGCGCAGACTGGAGAAGCCCTATGTTGGGCTTCTGAATCCAACAAGGGGCATAGGATGTGGTGGAGTCGATGAAAGTGTTGACCCAATGTGCGGCGGCAGTGAAGAAGACCAATTCTATGCTTGGGATCATTAGGAAGGGTATTGAGAACAAAACGGCTAATATTATAATGCCGTTGTACAAATCGATGGTAAGGCCACACCTGGAGTACTGTGTCCAGTTCTGGTTGCCGCATCTCAAAAAAGACATAGTGGAAATGGAAAAGGTGCAAAAGAGAGCGACTAAGATGATTACGGGGCTGGGGCACCTTCCTTATGAGGAAAGGCTACGGCGTTTGGGCCTCTTCAGCCTAGAAAAGAGTCTCCTGAGGGGGGGCATGATTGAGACATACAAAATTATGCAGGGGATGGACAGAGTGGATAGGGAGATGCTCTTTACACTCTCACATAACACCAGAACCAGGGGACATCCACTAAAATTGAGTGTTGGGAGAGTTAGGACAGACAAAAGGAAATATTTCTTTACTCAGCATGTGGTTAGTCTGTGGAACTCCTTGCCACAAGATGTGGTGACGGCATCTGGCCTGGACACCTTTAAAAGCGGCTTGGACAAGTTTCTGGAGGAAAAATCCATTACGGGGTACAAGCCATGATGTGTATGCGCAACCTCCTGATTTTAGAAATGGGTTATGTCAGAAGGCCAGATGCAAGGGAGAGCACCAGGATGAGGTCTCTTGTTATCTGGTGTGCTCCCTGGGGCATTTGGTGGGCCGCTGTGAGATACAGGAAGCTGGACTAGATGGGCCTATGGCCTGATCCAGTGGGGCTTTTCTTATGGAGTAGGCCTATGCTGGTCCTACCTCCTCTCGGGCTGGTCTCACCACTGTTCTATACTCCCCCACCCTCCATCAACCTGGAATGCCTCCTCCAGCCACCCTCCCCATATGTCTGTGCTGCCCAGCACTCACTTTCTCAGAGCTTCTTCTGCAGCACTGGCAGGGTGGCGCAGGCCTCCCTACCAGTGCTTCTTACTCAGAGCGTGCCACAAACATGCTTTACAACACACTGGTAACTCCCAGCACCAGCGTACGAGAGTACAACTGGCACTAGAGCCGTTAGGATTGAATTCATAAGATCGTATGTTCCAACAGAACTGTCAGCTGTCCAATTAATTCCCCTAAAAACCAGCTCTTTTGGTATCAGAAGCAAATCCCTAAAGGCTACTAACCCCACAATGGATTTTTTTTTTTTAGGTTACATGCCCTCCATGTACTATAGGCATGTGCCACTTAACAACCTTTCGTTTAATGACAGACCACATATATGACGGTAGTCAAAGCACAATAAAGATGCTCTTAATGAGGCAATGCATCTCCCACAGCCTGCAGCAGAGTCTCTGTTTACACAACGGAGAGGCTCTTAATGCAAAAAGGCAATCTGTCTCCAGTAGCCTGTGCAGCCAGCTAGTGTCTGGCAGAGAGTGTCTGTTTACACAACAAAATCACTAGATTGAACTAAATGTTCACTTAATGACCTAATCACATAACAGGGATCGGAGAACATATGCCCATCATTAAGTGGCACACACCTGCATTTCATAAATATGGGGGGGGGGGGATTGGTCCAAATCACCAGTCATGTTTCTTATTATGAGCGGTATGGTTTCCCTTCCCTCAAGATGCCCAGCAGAAGTCATTTTGTTGTGGTTCCATTCAGTTACCCTGCACATGCCCAATCTTGTCTGATCTCGGAAGCTAAGCAGGGTCAGGCCTGGTTAGTACTTGGATGGGAGACCGCTTGGGAATACCGGGTGCTGTAGGCTTATACTGGGGGTGCCCAAACCCCGGCCCTGGGGCCACTTGCGGCCCTTGCGGACTCCCAATGCGGCCCTCAGGGACACCCCAGTCACCAATGAGCCTCTGGCCCTCTGGAAACTTGCTGGAGCCCGCACTGGTTCGACGCAACTGCTCTCAGCATGAGGGTGACTGTTTGGCAACTGTTTGACCTCTCACGTTAGCTGCGGGATGAGGGCTCCTTCCACTGCTTGCTGATTCACATCTGTGATGCAGTAGCGGCAGAAAAAAAAGGCCGGCCTTGCCTTGCGTGAGGCCTTTTATAGGCCTTGAGTTATTGCAAGACCTTTATTCATTCATATAAGTTCCACCTCTAGTATATTAATTTATGTAAACTTACGTAAATTTATTCAAATTTTAAATGTAAATTAATTCTTTTTGTCCCCGGCCCCCGACACAGTGTCAGAGAGATGAAGTGGCCCTCTTGCCAAAAAGTTTGGACACCCCTGGCTTATACCATAGTCTTTCGAGACTGAAGGTTGCCAACCATTCAGATCAACCTTTTCCTTTTGAGTAGGAGCTGATACAAGTTTTATTTTTATAGTATTCTATAGTATATTTTTTCTCGACTTTCAGCAAGATAATTAATTATGTGTTTGATTTATTTTTATAGTACATTCTCAGTTCCACTTTTGAAGAGCCACTGGCTCAGTGGCTTAAACGAAGCCTCCCTTCAAGGGATGGAGCATTCACTCAAAGACCCAATTTTGTTCTTTGATTCTACTGTCATACTCCTATATAATCAGAGTTTTTTCCATGAACCTTTGATGCTCAGCTGTTGAAAGGTGTTTGACATTTTTCCCATCTCATGTGGCATCCAATGCAATTGCCTAAGCTTCAAGATATAGAATTTCATAACAAATGTACACGGTGAAATGGATTACCATGTACGAGATCTTGCCTCAGAACATTATTGAAATCAGGTGCCCTCCTAGGAACGACCCAGTAAAAGAGTCCACAAACTTGAGAGAGCAAAGACATTCAGAAAGTGCCTAAAACTGGATGATATTGGTGACCCCTGGACTTGGCCAAGACCCCTGGATTGACTGATGGGGGGCACCAGGCAATTTGTTTGAACCTCCATGATTTTCACTGCAGTTTCTTTGAGCGGGAAAGAACTGTGAGTTCCCATCTTCTGTTACCAGTAAGCCATTTGCTTTCTTCTTCCTGACCCCGATTCTTTCAGCAATGTGAATTATTACATATGTATTAATCTGTTTTTCTGGGTATTGCTACCCTGCCTTTCTGCCACCAAAGGGATCCTCCAAGTGACTTCCAAAATATTAAACAAACATACAGTCATCAATGAAAGTACAACAATAAGATATTAAACAAATCAAAACTCCTCAAAATCTTAGATTTAGAGATTGATCAATCAATTGATCTAGCATTTAATACGCTACCAGATGCCAAATCTTAATGAAAGTGTAGAGCACAGTGAGGGAACCATGAACTTAACTGAAATGCCTGCTTGAGCAAAAATTTTTTACCAGGAAGTGAAGGGAGGACAAAGGAGACCGAGCGGCCTATAGGGGAAAGGTGTTCCATTCTGACACGAGTGGACTTCTTGGGCAATGCCTGACTTGGCTGACCTTGACACCACCACTGGAGCTGTGGCCCCATAAAAATGGGATGGGAGGGGGAAGAATTCACTTCTCACATTAGGATTTGTCAAGACAGGTTGCTTAAATGAAGAGGCTAACGCAATTTCATCTGAACCCAGCTCATCCGATGAAATCATCCATTATCAATTTCCATCATTGCCCCCCTCCCCCCATTCCACCCTAGTATTTAGTCTGGGTCAGAAGGAATTTCAATACTGGAACATCCAACCCCCATATAGGGACAACTGCCAGAGCAAAGGGGTGAGCTAGCCAATGCTGCCTCCCTGCTGCTTAACATTCGTAAATGAAATATCTACTCACCAAATCAATGCAAGTCTCCATATATTACCGCTCAGGAAATATGTGATCAACATGCAAAAAAAAAGATCTAAAAGAACAAGAGTTGGGAAGTATTTTTACCATCAAGCAACACTGGGTGACAACGATATGTTTAAATAATGTTTGTTCCTTCGCTTTAATCAGTGACAGTCATGTGTTGCTCCTCATTAACCTTCTCACCCTTGTTTCAAATGGAATAATTACCAACCTTAATTAAGGAAGAGAAAGAAAAAAAGAACTGTTCTAAAATGTATAGGCTGAACTTGCAGTCGGTCTCCTGCTTTTCCATGCAGCACATTAGTAAGAAGGAATGATATATGAAACTGTGTCTGGATGAGACCTTCAGGAGGCAGAGGCCAAGTGTGTTACAAATTTATGCCACAGGCGCATAAAACTAGGTGGGGAATGATCAGTTGATGAAATGCAAACGGAACGGAACATCAAACAAAACAACTGGGGTCTTTTCTGATGTCTGTTCTATTGATTTTGCCTTAGACTAACCCACTCTGCCCGGAAAGGGGAGCAATGTCTTTTCTGAGGAATCGGGAGCTCTGAAAAGTGATTGGGATTACCAGCGCACCCACCAGTGAAGACACCAGACTGTGGCTTGAATTTTAAACAGGCCACTTGACTTATGATTTACAACACTTTTGCAACAGGGAAAGCTATGGAAAAGATATACTGAAGCCTCAGTGTGCGGAGTGCTAGGTCAGGGGAAACGGTCTTAGATGTCTACATCCCGGTGAACCTCATAAGGGCAAAACATCTGACTCGGGAACTTCTCAGTCCAAGGACTGATCCAACCTTTCATAGTTGCCCCCTGAAGGGTCAAGATAGCTTGACAAACTGCAAGACAGTTTGTCCTGAAGGCTTAACCTGCAGGACAAACCTTACAGAGCCTTGCCAGTCCAGTCAAGTGCTTGCCAGCCAGCCTCTTCAAGTCAGTTAGGTATCATTGAGGTCACGGCCTACCCCAACCTTGCTGTCTCGGGTGTGCACCGAATTGTCACCTACCCATTCAACCCTGCACACATCACACCAAATGACCAAAATGTTAAAACATCAAACAACTTAACTAGGGGAGAAAAACCCATCCCAAACGCTGTGCCAGTCTGGGGTAGGTGAAAAACAGTCAGCCGAAACCAATCGGTATGACAGCAAAAAGTTCCTACCTGGCCCCTAAATGAATGACCAGCTAATCTCAAACTAGATTTAGGGAGGGAGGGCAAAGTTGCCAATCTGGGCTGGAATGAGTTCAACTGAGCAAGCACACTCCTGGCCAAGCTAAGTCCTGGGCACCTCCTTCAATAGAAGGCAAAGACCCAGCTTGACTGCACAAGGCAGGACGGGGGAATCAGACACTATTGCGCATGGCACTAATAGCTTTTCTTTGCAGGGGTGGTCTCTCAGAGCTCAAGGAACAGGAAAAAGTCAGTTTCCATAAGACTAATGAATATTCATATTTACATAGCATTTTCTGAGTGCAGAAAGCACTTGGCAGGTATTGTCAGGATGTCATCCTGCAAAGTTATGTAAATATCACAGGCCTGCAAATTTGAGAGGCAGAAAAACATGTCAAAATTTATGGTAGCTTTGTCATGGCCAGGTGCAATGCAATGGAACATATTTATGGGTTATGTCAGAATGCCAGATGCAAGGGAGGGCACCAGGATGAGGTCTCTTGTTATCTGGTGTGCTCCCTGGAGCATTTGGTGGGCCTCTGTGAGATACAGGAAGCTGGACTAGATGGGCCTGTGGCCTGATCCAGTGGGGCTGTTCTTATGTTCTTAACTACAATTCCCAGGAAGCCTTGCAGCTCTCTTGTTATCTGGTGTGCTCCCTGGGGCATTTGGTGGGCCGCTGTGAGATACAGGAAGCTGGACTAGATGGGCCTATGGCCTGATCCAGTGGGGCTGTTCTTATGTTCTTAACTACAATTCCCAGGAAGCCTTGCAGGTCTCTTGTTATCTGGTGTGCTCCCTGGGGCATTTGGTGGGCCTCTGTGAGATACAGGAAGCTGGACTAGATGGGCCTATGGCCTGATCCAGCGGGGCTGTTCTTATGTTCTTATTTAGCTCTCTGCTGCCACCAACCCAACTCCCCCAAAATCTTCCAAAAGGGCTCCCTGGGCAGAGTCCTTTAACCTTCCCATAAAAATCTATAAGCTAAAAGGGTTATCCCCCAGTAATAAAAAAAACAAGGGAAAGATACATGGAATTTAACATTTAAAAAAAAGGAGGCAGAGGAAGCAAAACCACATCCCCCAATTGCACAGGCCTACAAAATTGAGTGTCAGAAAAGTTTTTTCCCAAATTTTATGGGGGTTTGATAAGAATTTGGGGTGCCGATTCCAAAAATGGCATCCGTTTTGCCCTATCACCTCTAGTTTTGGAGACACAGCATAGCCTCGTTAGTCCAACTTTCCTGTGGTGATGCAGCCACGCTTCCTGTGGAGGTGGGGCACCTGCACTACTTACTGTGCCACTCACCTCTGGCTGCACTATGGCACGTGGGCCTTACGATGGCCAAGGGTGCTCTTGGTACTCCACTTGGTCAACCTTGATGCCAACTGCTTTCCCCTTGAGCCCAGTATATATCTAGATCTAGATCTAGACACACACACGCACGCACGCACACACACACACTTAGATTTAGATATAAACGCATTCAGATTTGCAGATGTACCAATCCAGCAAGGAACCACACTCTACAGCAGCCCTACTGTTCTGCCCCACAGCTGCTTTCTTTCTGGAAAGGTTATTCCAGTGTACGTGATCAGGCTCATGCGCAGGAGGTACTGCGTCTAGCAGAGGAGGAAAGACATTATGAAACCTCAATGCTACCCTATAGCATGTTTCCCGTTTGCATTTTCCCCTCCTTTGTTACCTTAATTATATAATTAACAGCTATGATAGAAAGAAAATGTTCAGTAAAATAACCAACCCACACCACATTGTTCCAGTTTATCACCCTATATCAGGGGTGTCCAAACACTGGCCCAGGGGCCAGATGCAGCCCGCAGCAAGCCTCTTTCTGGCCCACAGTCAACCTCTTATCCCCTTGAAAGCCTCTGGCCCACTCCACTGAACATGATCAGAACTGTGCTCCAATTGTTTCTGTAGGGTGTTCTGAGGGCCAGAGAGGTTGAATGAATGAGCTCATTCATTCATTCATTTATTCACTCATCTAAGTTCCACCTCCAATTTATTTATTTAAATTTTATGTTTAAATTTTTTTTTTTTCTGGCCCTCAACACCACACCAGATATTTGATGCAGCCCTCTGGCAAAAAAGTTTGGAGACCCCTGCCCTATATGAACATAAGAAAAGCCCCACTCGTTCAGGTCAAAGGCCCATCTAATCCAGCTTCCTGTATCTCACAGTGGCCCACCAAATTCTTCAGGGAGCACACAAGACAACAGACACAACCTGCGCCCTGGTGCCCTCCCCTGCATCTGGCACCCTATATATGCATCTTTGAAAAGATGGCGCACTTATGCTTTTACAAAATAAATGAATAAAACCATTATGGTAATTCTAAGGGGAATTCACCCTGCACTCCTCCATTCTCTTTCAACTGCTCATGAATCTAGATACTTGCTAAATGACCATCTTCCTTCAAAACAAGCCAAACAGCTGTAGATTTACCATGGGTGGGGGGGGGGGGGCTGTCTGGTAACTTCATGGGATAACATGCAGTGACTGCAATTTGACCATTTTTGCATCAGCGTTGAGTTTTTAAAAGGCGTGCGTGGCAGACGGAAAACCTCGAAAGAATTATTAAATAAAACATTAAAAGAAGAGAATACAGAGCTTCTAGTATTGTCCTGAAATGTCACCCTGAATCACTCGGCACAACTAATTAGAACGAAGGTTTTAAGGCCACAGATCAATCTGAGATGGAGGAGTGTTACAAAAATAAAATGATAAACTGTGATCTGGGCATTTTTTCTTATTGGGTAATGTGATGTAGGTTAAAAGCTATCAGCTTCTGAAGAGCTGTTCAGAAGGAAGGATGACAGCAGGACCGTCCAGGGGAGGAGATTTATAAAACCCCGAAGAATTAGAAATTAGATCAGTCTTTGATACTTCAAAAGAAGGTGGTGTTAATGGTTGTGCAGAAACAGAATAATCTATGTATTGCTCAGAATGTATGTATCTTGAGACATACAAAATTATGCAGGGGATGGAGAGAGTGGATAGGGAGATGCTCTTTACACTCTCACATAACACCAGAACCAGGGGACATCCACTAAAATTGAGTGTTGGGAGAGTTAGGACAGACAAAAGAAAATATTTCTTTACTCAGCGTGTGGTCCGTCTGTGGAACTCCTTGCCACAGGATGTGGTGATGGCGTCTAACCTGGATGCCTTTAAAAGGGGATTGGACAAGTTTCTGGAGGAAAAATCCATTATGGGGTACAAGCCATGATGTGTATGCGCAACCTCCTGATTTTAGAAATGGGCTATGTCAGAATGCCAATGCAAGGGAGGGCACCAGGATGAGGTCTCTTGTTATCTGGTGCGCTCCCTGGGGCATTTGGTGGGCCGCTGTGAGATCCAGGAAGCTGGACTAGATGGGCCTGTGGCCTGATCCAGTGGGGCTGTTCTTAACTACAATTCCCAGGAAGCCTTGCAGGTCTCTTGTTATCTGGTATGCTCCCTGGGGCATTTGGTGGGCCACTGTGAGATCCAGGAAG
Source organism: Tiliqua scincoides (assembly GCF_035046505.1). Lineage (NCBI taxonomy): Eukaryota > Metazoa > Chordata > Lepidosauria > Squamata > Scincidae > Tiliqua > Tiliqua scincoides. The sequence goes on along the minus strand of NC_089831.1, from coordinate 9,983,888 downwards.
CTGGACTAGATGGGCCTGTGGCCTGATCCAGTGGGGCTGTTCTTATGTTCTTAACTACAATTCCCAGGAAGCCTTGCAGGTCTCTTGTTATCTGGTATGCTCCCTGGGGCATTTGGTGGGCCGCTGTGAGATACAGGAAGTTGGACTAGATGGGCCTATGGCCTGATCCAGTGGGGCTGTTCTTATGTTCTTAAGGGTTACACACTGGCGGTCCTGGCGGGGACGGGGTAGGAAAAGCCATGGGGTACCATGCCTGTGGGGCAACAACACCCTCCAGGAGCCATCCACCCTCCAGGGCATCCCCTAGTCCCCCGAAAGCCTTCTAAGGCCTCTGGAGGGCTGTTAAACAGTACAAGTTTGAATCTAGAAGGCTTTTGGAGGGCCAGGGGACACTATGCAAGGCTCTGTAACACCGGTAAGTCTACCCTTGGGGGGGGAGAAGTCCAGTGCAGTCCTGTGCCCCCGGGTGGCACAGGGGCCACATCTGCAATTGGGCTTCCATGCCTAAGGCAATTGCTATTTTCCCGGTGTCCACACAAGATCAGCAGCGGAGAGGAGTCGGAGGTTCAAGCATCTGCCCGACAAAGAAAAGACTAAAACATGGGGAGATTTGGTGCTCAGAAAAGACGACAACTAAAGGGGGGAGCATGACAAGAGGTTGGTGTGGCACGATTATGGCTGCTTGCCCCATCTAACACCCTGGCTGCTGCTTTTGTAGCCAAATTTGAAGAGACACTTGGCCAACAGTCTGAGGCTAAGAGGCAAAGAAGGAAGGCCCATAGCCAGGAAGACAGACCAGGGACAGACTGCACTTGCTCCCGGTGTGGAAGGGATTGTCACTCCCGAATTGGCCTTTTCAGATACACTAGATGCTGTTCCAGAACCACCTTTCAGAGCACGATACCAGAGTCTTTCGAGACTGAAGGTTGTCAACAACAAGGGGCTGCCGCCATGCAGAGTGTGTTTACAAGTGAGCCAACCTTGATATTCCCAGTACACAGGTAACCATAAGAACATCCCCACTGGATCAGGCCAAGGGCCCATCTAGTCCAGCTTCCTGCATCTCACGGTGGCCCACCAGATGCTTCAGGGAGCACACAAGACAGCAAGAGACCTGCATCCTGGTGCCCTCCCCTGCATCTGGCATTCTGACATTGCCCAGTTCTAAAATCAGGAGGTTGCACATACACATGTCCAGCAAGGGAAGTGGCAACAGTTGGGCCCCGGCCAGCATGTGGTGCCAAACCAGACCCTTTTAACGTCCACCGCCCCATCATGAAACAACACACCTGTGCAGATTCAGAGCCGTTTCTGATCATCTTGGGCATGTCTTTAGAACTGCATGCTGAGGTTTGTTCCGATTTTCACTGTCTCTTTGTTGAGCAGGCTTGGCTTCAATGCTTCAGTCACCCTGGCCAATGTCTGGGTTTGGCCGCTTCCCATCACTTCCATCCCTTCCAAACCAAGCAAGCCCATGGCAGCAGACATTTGTCCCATTAAGCAGCTGAACTAAGAGAAGCCACACAAACCCACCCACCCCCCTTAACTGCCATCCTGCTGCTTCTTGAGCTTCACTGCTTCCGTCTCTCCTCCCTCTAGTCCCAAGGATTGCCATGGAACACTGGAAGGCAGCAATGGCGCGGGGAGTCGGTCCTGTTTCCCCTGCCCCAAAATAACCGCCACACTCCATAACTTATTATGGGGCAGCAGGAACCAGGGCAAGAGCAGAGTCACACGTTGCTCCAGCTTTTCATGCAGCATCTTTTCCCTGCTGGAACTGGAAAGCCTCCAGAGACCTTCCCCTTGTCCGGAAATATGTGCAGAGCAGAAATTCCTCTTGCAAGGGCCTCAGACACTGTAGTCCCAGACCATCTCCAATGGTCACTGGCCTGGCTGCTGTCACAGTCACCTTCATACTGCCCCAAGCTAGTTTTGGAGTTGATGGGGGGAAAAGGTAGGTGAAAGCAACCGGGTAGATGGGACTCGTCAGCCTGGGAAGGCAGCTCATCTGAGAGAAGGAAAACTCTGATCCCAAACCTCCACTGCCTTGTGGCTACATCCAGTTATGGAAAAGGCTTTAGTCAACCTCGAGGCAAAATCCAGAGCCGGAGTCCCTGAGGCAGTTCATGGCTGAACACAGTCACGTTCTGGCAACTCCTGCGACACCGCTGGAACCAACCATATTGGCTTCTGCCTTTCCATTGGACCATTTCAGCGATGTGGAGAGGGGGGATTTGCTGCATGGGTAACAGCCTATCCTCCATACCTACCTTACCCAGGCTTTGCACACTGGAGAGGACACTCTGTTCCAGAACCACCATTCAGAGCGTGACACCATAGTCCTCTGAGACTGAAGGATGCCTCAGGCAACAGAAAAGTCCTGGTCCCCTCTGTTTGCACTCAATCAGGTCTTCTCCAGTCCTACTTATGAATTTGATATTTTGAGCTCCCTGAATTGATTTTCCTGTGCCACCCCCAATTCTGAGCCACATCAAATTCTGGCTTTCGTACCATCTTCTCAGCAATCAATGTTCCACTCAGGAGGAGCGTTCTGCGGACGTGTGAGCCTGCCTGAACTTGATAGTCCTTGGGAGTGTTCCACCCATCCTAATATGAAAATCAATGGGTCCCAAGGGGAGCATGTCGCTATCATTAGATCGGCTTCCTCCATAACCTTCACACAAAGTGATTTGACATATAAGCAATCTCATGGCACTCAGCCTAGCATTTAACTGGGAGTATTGTGTTCGCACTCCGTCTGCATTTAGATGTTTATTTCCGTTCTGCTTGTCCCACACTCACTTTTTCACCCAAAGTTTCAATGCAGAACCTTTGTGTGTTTCCATCAAACTAGTAAAAAGGAAACATCTGTGAATGTGTGTATGGGAGGTGAAATGACTGCTCCTCTCTGTTCCATTTCTCAGTGTCTACCCCACAGATGGTATGGGACAAAGTCAACATCTGTATCAATTGAGCTACTTTAATGATTACAATTAACCATCAACATAACTTGCAGGAGAACCTAGCTCAACATAACTTCTCCCAACTTTAGCATGGACACCTACCCTGGAGGAGACACTGGCTTCTCCTTTAGGTATTGCCCATTGGCTTGAACCCAAGGTTGCCTTTCAGTGACCTCGGGTTTTCCACACCAACCTTGGAAAAAGGGGGTCAAGGCCTCTGAATTGCTCCACCTAACTCAAACTTGACAGCCTTGGAGATGGACTTTGCTAGTGCCTCCCATTCCCAAACTTCTTCACTCCGCACTGCCCCACCTCCATGCTGAAAACCTAGTGTGTGGCTTCTGGAAGTGACTGGCAATGACATCATCACCAGTTACTTCCGGGTTTGGAGACCCAGGATGAAGCTTCGAAACAGTAGTAAGAGGTTCAGGACTTTTCAAAGTGTGCAAAGCCAAGAAAAAACCACTGAGCTGAACCTCCTACTGCTGTTTTGAAGGGTCTCAAAATTGTGGGTCTTGCCGCCAGCTGGCTAGCAGCCTGCAGTGTCCTGGGGGAGTGCCCCAAGGCATTGAGATGCACAGTTTCAGAACCCCTGGACTTTGCCATTCAATCCTGAGGGGTCACCAGCCTACAACCTTGACCTAAGCAGCCTCTTGAAATCACTTCTAGTTTCCTGTGACTCTTTCTTTCCTTAAAATGCACAATGAATTCTAGTCCCACACTGATCAGCACACAAGTGTACACACATGCATTCTGAAAGTCAGGAGATGGGGCCTGCTGATGTTACTTTGCTGCAAACTTCTGAATGGTCAAAAGAATGACCCCCCCCCCCAATAAAGAAATCTGATGCCAGGATTAAGTTCCAAATCAAAGGAATTGTTAAATTGTTAAATCAAAGGAGGGGAAAAAATCCTATTTTGGGGGAGATTTTCTAAGGATTTTTTTCATTGAAAAATGGTACAGTTTCATTCACTCCGATGCACAAAATACTCTTTAAAGTAGTGAGTTTAAGGCAATATTGTCATGGCTTATTAGACTTTACAGCTGTTCTGTCGCCACATCATTTCCCCAAGCAGTTGCGTTGCTAGAGGGTGTGGGGGGTGCAGGCTGCACAAGGTGACACGCATGGGGGGGCGACACCACTACTGGCCAAAATTTTTAAAATCTTGTTATTTTCAAATACTATCATGTTACATATCATTCGATGTGCAATTTCATACAGAATTCAGTGAAACAAAACATGTTGAAATATCTCTATTCTATGAAAAGTTATAGCCAAAAAACCAGCAGCGGTACACCACCAGGCCCACCACCTGGGGCGCTGCCCTGCCCACCGCATGGGAAGAGGTCCATCATGGGAGTCATGTGTTGGCTTCCTGCATCGGGTGATGCAAACCCTAGTGACACCACTGTTCCTTCCTCGTCACCTTCTCGACCAATTAGCAGTGTATGCTGCACCTTGGATGGAAAAAAGGAGGGAGACAGCAGAAGCAGCACTCCAAAACTTACATCTTGAGCCCCCCCACAACCCAAAATTTGGAAGGACTCTCTTAAAACCTGCGTCTTGGGCAGACTGTCTGAGATGTGGTCTGCCCTCCCTAGACGTGCAAGGTGATCCAGAAGGAGATCTGGTTGGCGGACGTTGCAGCCTGGCAAGGCTGCACTGAACCCGATGGCCTGTGGTCACCCTTGCCACCTGACAATGCTGTGGATTACTGTGGCACTGCACCAATGGCAAACAAAGAACAGCACCAAAAGCCACATTGCTTACTGCAATTCAGCGATGAGTTGAACCTCATTGACCCAAACTGTGACTTAATAACTGCTGTAAATTGGATAATTGCACCACTGAAGCTCAGCGCAAGCAATATTTGCAAGCGTGGGCTGGGTGGCAAGCTTTCTTCTAACCTTTCAATCCAGGCAGTGCTTTTCTTTATGTTCCCCCCCCCCCCAAAAAAAAAAAGATTCATATGGCCTCATGATTATACAATAGCATGGCGGGATGGGGTGGGAAAGGATTTATCCTTCCAGCTACCACAGTCATTTATGGAATAAACTAAGCCCCAGAGCCATATCTGCTTGCATAAAACGGCCTCATAAAAAACCAGAGGTATACAAATAGGAAGCCTATTAATAAAGCCAGTCTCTTGCTGTGCAAAAATGTGGATTTTTCCTATCTGAAGTGCTAATGAGAGTACACCTGCTAGAAACAGGAGGCCTTGGATGTACTTTAGAGATCTATGGCAATTACAGCCGTCCTGGAAGAACAGGTCTTTGGAAGGAATAACAAATTATAGACAGCAAGATGTAGAGGACAACAAGACTCAGCCAACAGCCCATTGCTGTAATGGAGGAATAGCCAACTGGCAGCCTGAGAGCTCGAAAGAGACTCCCAAACCACTTTTATTTGTTCATTGGCATCCTTTCTTGTTTTTTTGGTCAAGGTGGAATAAAAAGACAGCCAACATTGGGCCTCTTCAGCCTAGAAAAGAGACGCCTGAGGGGGGACATGATTGAGATATGCAGGGGATGGACAGAGTGGATAGGGAGATGCTCTTTACACTCTCACATAATACCAGAACCAGGGGACATCCACTAGGGTTAGGACAGACAAAAGAAAATATTACTTTACTCAGCGTGTGGTCGGTCTGTGGAACTCCTTGCCACAGGATGTGGTGCTAGCGTCTAGCCTAGATGCCTTTAAAAGGGAATTGGACAAGTTTCTGGAAGAAAAATCCATTACGGAGTACAAGCCATGATGTGTATGCACAACCTCCTGATTTTAGAAATGGGTTAAGTCAGAAGGCCAGATGCAAGGGAGGGCACCAGGATGAGGTCTCTTGTTATCAGGTGTGCTCCCTGGGGCATTTGGTGGGCCGCTGTGAGATACAGGAAGCTGGACTAGATGGGCCTAGGGCCTGATCCAGTGGGGCTGTTCTTATGTTCTTATGTACCCTGGAAGTGCCTACAGCTATCTTTTCCATGCTCAAAAGGTAAGCACTTTCCCCCGAAAAGAAGAGAAACTGAAAGATGGAATTGGGTGCTTTTGAGCCTGCGTAAGTCTTTTATGGGCCCTCAAACTTTTCCCAAATACTTTTGAGACATTGTTTCCTTCCCTTGACATTTTTCTCCTGGTACAAGAGACAAGGGAAAAAGATTATCCTGGTAAAAGATACAAGGGAATGGGGGGGGGATTACACCAAGGGGAAAAGTTTAAGCATCTGTCAATTTCTCATTCAAAATTTGTGGTCTCCTGAAGCTTCACGCACGCGCGCGCGCGCACACACACACACAGACACACACACACACACACAATGGAGGACCGTTCAAACATTAAACCGTACCTGGGTACAGTAGCATCACAAGGGTTTGCGTCACCAGGTGCAGGAGACCAGGAAGTCAGACATACGATGGACCTTCTCCCATGCAATGGGTGAAGCAATGCCCTAAGTGATGGACATGGTGATGTATGACTGACCCACCCCTGCTGGTCTTTTGACTATAACTTTTGACAGAGTAGAGATACTTCAGTGTGGTTTGTTGCATTGCATTCTGCAGGAAATTGCACATGGATACATACAACATGATGGTATTATTCAAAAAATACCAAGATTTTAAAAATTGGGGCAAGTAGTGGTATCACCCCCAAGTGCAGTCTGCACCCCTCAGCAACCCCACTGCTTGGGTACAATCCATTGTAGTTGAGTATAGTTCATATATTCCATTCAGTGCAGGCACAGTTTGTGTACTGTCTACCCGGATCATTGATGTGTAAAAATGGACTTGGACAGTATTCACACAATACTCTCCCGAAGTGCAATGCATTCAGTACCAGAGTGTAGCCTAATGTATGAATAGCATCAACTTGTGCATCAACTCTAATTTGGGTCTGGGTCTGACAATACAGATTTTCAGTGCCATAAAAACACATCTGCTAGATAAACAAGAACTTTTATAACCTGCCTGATCTGCACAGAAATGAGAGGATAAAAAAAGAAATCCTCTTAACCTGAACTTTAATTATTGGATTAAAAGATTCGTTTTAATTTTAGAAGTCTGAAGCTATTCATTATTCATTTATTTAAGCATGGATGAGCATGTTACTTAAGCCCCAGCTGCTTGTACAAAACAGTGGCATCCATGACCATGGTTTATATCAAGGGGAGTCTCTGGCAGAATTGTAAGGACAGATGTGTTTTGGGTTCCTTTCCAGCTTGTTTTCTCTCCAAGCTTTTGTACAAAGGTGCTCCCTTCTACTTCCCTTCCATTCAACTGCTTACTTCCAGCAATGCTGACTTGAACATAAGAACATAAGAACAGCCCCACTGGATCAGGCCATAGGCCCATCTAGTCCAGCTTCCTGTATCTCACAGCGGCCCACCAAATGCCCCAGGGAGCACACCAGATAACAAGAGACCTGCATCCTGGTGCCCTCCCTTGCATCTGGCATCCTGACATAGCCCATTTCTAAAATCAGGAGGTTGCGCATACACATCATGGCTTGTACCCCATAATGGATTTTCCCTCCAGAAACTTGTCCAATCCCCTTTTAAAGGCATCCAGGCCAGTCGACATCACCACATCCTGTGGCAAGGAGTTCCACAGATCAACCACACGCTGAGTAAAGAAATATTTTCTTTTGTCTGTCCTAACTCTCCCAACACTCAATTTTAGTGGATGTCCCCTGGTTCTGGTGTTATGTGAGAGTGTAAAGAGCATCTCCCTATCCACTCTGACCATCCCATGCATAATTTTGTATGTCTCAATCATGTCCCCCCTCAGGCGCCTCTTTTCTAGACTGAAGAGGCCCAAATGCTGTAGCCTTTCCTCATAAGGAAGGTGCCCCAGCCCCGTAATCATCTTAGTCGCTCTCTTATGCACCTTTTCCATTTCCACTATGTCTTTTTTGAGATGCGGACACAAGGCCAGGTGTGGCCTTACCATAGATTTGTACAACGGCATTATAATATTAGCCATTTTGTTCTCAATAACTTTCCTAATGATCCCAAGCATAGAATTGGCCTTTTTGTCTTGACTTGCAAAGTAAGTACATAAGGACAGCCCTGCTGGATCAGGCCAGAGGCCCATCTAATCCAGCTTCCTGTATTGTGGCCCACCAGATGCCTCAGGGAGCACATGAGACAACAAGAGACCTGCAGCCTGGCGCCACTCCCGTGCATCTAGCATTCAGAGGTAGCCCGCTTCTAAAATGAAGAGGCTGCACACACACATCATGGCCTGTAACCTGTGATGAACTTTTCCTCCAGAAATTTGTCCAATCCCCTTTCAAAGGCATCCAGGTCAGATGCCATCATCATATCCTGTGGCAAGGAGTTCCACAGACTAATTTCACAATGAGCAGCTCGGGATTGGGTTGTCAATCACTTATCTCCAGTTGAGCAGATGAAGATTCCTGCTGAGACCCTGGAAAGTTGGTGCCAGGCACATGCCAATGCTGAAGAAGATGGATCAATGACCTGACTGATACATAAGGGCTAGTGGTTGTAAATCATTTTATCTATATCCTGCTTTTCTCCCCCAAGGGCACCTAAAACAGCTTATAAAACCTCATTTAAAATAGTATTGTACCATGTACACATTAAAATATTTGCAAAAACACTAAGGTTGAAGAACACCATTGTATGCAATTTTATATTAAAATAAATAAATGCTTAGATCTCTTTTGTCCATTAATTCGCATGTACTTTCAGCACACATATGTATTGCTTTCCATTCTCCCTGAGAGATATAAAGTCTATATCTGCAGATTCTGCAGGCCTTGGCTGTGAACCTAGAGCCCAGCAAAAAACAACAACAACAACAAAATAAATGTTTGCAGTTGGGTCAGTCATATGGGCAGCATTCTGCAACCCACCCAAAAATGGGCTCATAACCCACAGATTGAGGAACACTGATCTGGGCTTTTAAGAGTATAGCCAGTACCTTGAACTGGGCTCCAAAGCAAATTGATCATCAATACTATGCATGGAGAAGTGGGGTGATGTGATCCTACTGAAAAGCCCAAGTTAACAACCTAGCTCCAAATTTTTGCACCTCCTTGGTTTCCAAACAGTTTTTGAGATACAGTCTGACCTCAGTTTCTGTGGGGGTTCGGTTAGCAGAGCTCCCGCGGATGCCCAAATCCGCAGATAATGGGATCCATGGTGGAACTCTTAGACGATCTCAATATGTGATCGAAGGTGCCCACCAGTCATGTCTGGAGGTGTTATGTGACACGGCGAGGCTGCATGCAGCTTCCCCGTGTCTCAGAATGCCTTTGTAAGCATCCGAGATGCACTTCCAGTTTTTAGAAACACTGGAAGTGCATCTTAGAGGTTGCTGCCAGGCCCTCCAAGACATGAGGAGGCAGTCCGCATCTTTCTCCAGAAGCCCCCTAGATGCAACAGGAATGTGCTTCCTGCCATGTCCGGGAGGTCAGATTGATCCTACACTGTGGGTTCAGAACCTGCAGTTAGTCAAATCAGTGGGTTTCAAATCTGTGGATAAAGAGGACAAACCCATTTTCCCACTACAGTTATTTCTAACCACGGTCAGAACCCAAACCAAGATAACCTTGACGGTTTGAGAACCCAGAACAGAGAATCGGGCATGATACTCATGATACTCATGAAAAAGTCAAAGTAATTTTTGTTAGCAGTAAGTTCCAAAAAAGAACACCACAGTAGATCTTTGATGAGTTTTTGGCATTTAAAGCAACAATGGTTCATCTCTCGGCAGCAAGCCACCAGCCCAATCCTTCAAATATGGCATTTCTGGGAATGACTGGGGCTGGCGATTATCATGTACCAGAGGCTGGCCTGGTATCTATGTTGACTTTTCCCCTGAATGACAACATCCCAGCATAAAAGCGAAAGACAGATTCACCTGGTTCTGCCAGCCTACATCAATGTGACCATCAGTCATCTTGCTTTAGACTTGGCTTGAATCCTCTTCTCCCCCCCTCAAAAAGGATGGATCTCTAGAACAGTTTTGGCTGTTAATAGTGCTGCTTCACTGGAGGTCTAAGGAAGCTCCAAAAAAAAAAAAAAGCGCACTGAAAAGTTATTGAAATAGATGGAAGACATGTTGGATCTTGCCATAAAAGAAAACAAAACAAGCTATAGAATGACATATTCTCTTAGAAAAATCGCCCTTGGGCAACTGCAGGAATTTGTAGCTCATCTAAGCATTGGTTTTGAAGTCACAACACCTGGATGAGTTTATTTTATTTTATTTGCGGAGGTTGTGTGATGCCATGGTCTCTGCCATGCAATCTGAGGCTCACTAGAGGGAAGCATGCAGAGAAAAAAATTAGAGGCATAATAAAAATTTTTTACTGCACTTTCATAGATTGGCATTCTGGTACAGCAACCTCTTCCTGGAGGTTCACTTTCATACAGATGAAGCAGGGACACTTTGATTTGATGTGTGCTTTAGAGATCACTGGGACACCCACATGTCTAGCCCAAAGGTTTGGTACATGACTGTTGGCAACTTTCAGTCACGAAAGAATATGGTGTCGCACTCTGAATGGTGGTTCTGGAACAGCGTCTAGTGTGGCTGAAAAGTCCGATTCGAGAGTGACAATCCCTTCCACACCTGGGAGCAAGTATAGTGTGTCCCTGGTTTGTCTCCCAGGCTATGGGCCTTCCTTCTTTGCCTCTTTGCCTCAGTCTGTTGGCAAAGTGTCTCTTCAAACTGGGAAAGGCCTTGCTGCACAGCCTACCTCCAAGCAGAACGCTCAGAGGCCAAGGTTTCCCATCTGTTGAGGTTCATTCCTAAGGCTTTCAGATCCCTCTTGCAGATATCCTTGTAGAGCAGCTGCGGTCTACCCATAGGGCGCTTTCCCTGCACCAGTTCTCCATAGAAGAGATCCTTTGGCATCCGACCATCGCCCATTCTCACGACATAACCAAGCCAACGCAGGCATCTTTGGTACATGAAGGATTAAGTAAAGGTGCATAAGATTTCTCCTACTGCAGCTCAGTCCAGACAGGTTGATGGTTTGGAGGAGTTCAGTTATCCGAGCACCTTTGCTCTAAAGACTGTGACATACTGAAGAGTAATCAGGCATTGGATATTCTTTTGGATTTAATAGTCTTTACAATCCAAGCCCCAAGATGGCCTCTTGAGCTAGCCCCCCTGAGCCAGATAGTCTCTTGAGATCAGTTCTGGTTCCCCCGAGACTCTTGCTTAGGGTGGACAATCTCTATTCCTACATCTTGCCAGATACTATACCTGCCTGTTGTGAACTGGCTAATTACACCACATCCTTAGAACAGCTTAGGGTAAGCAAAATCAAACACCAACAGCCAACCATCCAGGTGAGAGGTAAAAAGTTTCTTAACTGGCTCCAGGCAGACACCAGCTAGCTTCAGACTGCTCAGTGGGTGGGCTTGTTTCAAGGCTAGAGATGATGTCCAGTGTGGGTGAGCCATGCTGGCTGCTGACCAGGACCTACCCTCAACTTGCTGCCCTGTTACCCTGCACAGGCCCGATCTTGTCTGATCTTGGAAGCTAAGCAGGGTCAAGCCTGGTTAGTACTTGGATGGGAGACCGCCTGGGAATACCATGTGCTGTAGGCTTATACCATAGTCTTTCAAGACTGAAGGTTGCCAACCGTTTTTTTTTTAATTATCCACACTTGCCTACATGGCCAAGTGTAAAAAAAACTGGCACTACCCTGCTGTCACCAGCCCAGGAATTTTAGAATTTCTAAAGAGGCTCCCTGGGCAGGCCCCTCAAATTAGAGGACCCCAAAATGCTTTAAGATCTTACCATGCTTACAAAAAGAGAAATCAACAACCTCACTGATTTAAAAAAAAAAAAAGACAGCATAAAACAAATGGAAATATGATACAATAAAGGAAAGAAAAATAAGAGGACAGGACAAAGGCTTACAACCAGCACAATCAAGTTGGTAGAACAAACAAACTTGTACAAGCTAATAGACAATTAAAACATATAGCCACCAAATGGTTTTACAATGTTTGTTTGTTTTAAAAACCCTTAAAAATCTCTATAAAAAATAAATCAACATAACTACTAAAGGTTTATAAAGTGACTAGCAAAGGACTAAAACAAATTAAAAACCTACAGGTTCTATTCATGTTGACTCACCTGATTCAAAATCAGAAACACTCTCTTCCTAAAGTCGCTCCCCTACTATCCAGAATAGAAGACCAAGAATACTGGCTTCCTGAATGTTTATCCTCCAGCTGAAACCCATCTTACCTTCTAATTGGGTAACACTAATTCTCTACCTTTCCCTTTCCATTTAAAGCCAACTCAACCCCTTAAAGCTTTCTAGAAAAAGTAACTCCACAACAGAACATACAAGGACATCCCAGAAAAGGAACGGGGAAACAAGGTCCCCAGGACCACACACTCAAAACCTATCAGGGACACAGCAAAGGGGAACAAATACACAACTTCACCACATATGCTGATGGTGTACCAAAGTTCATCACTTCCCCAAATTAGCAATCCTTGTGATATCCAATGTTCCAGGCTAGCCCATCACTCTCTTCTTCTTCATATGTCCTCTGCCACTAGATTCCCCTCTTTCCGGTGGTGGAGGTAGGTGAGCATCTCCTTCAGTTTGACACCTATGATACTTTGCTAGATTGACCTCCTGTATGGCCTGCCCTGACCATGAAGACAGAAACCCCAAAACTATGCATGTCTACTCAGAAGTAAGTCCCATTATAGCCAATAAGGCTTATTCCCAAGTAAGCATGGATAGGATTGCAGCCAGATGCATTCAAGTAACCTTGTATTCACTTCATTCATACAAAAGTTTAGTAGTAGTAGTAGTCATACAATGTTTTCATTGCCATATTTTCAAACCACTACTGCATCACTTCCACGTGAACCGGGCAGGAGAGAATCACAGAAGATTGTCCCAGAAGACCAGGCATGATGCTTCACTTATGATTCTGTTTCATTTTTTCAGCTTGGTCTTTACTGAACACGGACTCACCTGGGATATCTCTCCCTCTGTTTTTCTATTTCCTGTTGCCAGTCCTGCTTTAAACATTCATTTCCGACACAGTAGAGCACAAGAATGTGTGCCTTGCCCAGATGGTAGAACTTCAAAGAGTAGCCACTTAAAATGTCAGTTCGGTTTTGAATAGTGTGTTTTTTGCTTTGTTCACTTGAAAACAAGCCCATTCAACTTGGGCTGCTGTGACCTTATTGGATTCTTTTTATGATGAGAAGCATCCTTTATGCTCTAACCATTTTTGAAGGTGAAGCAAACTTCTCCAGATGGTCCTTTGAAGCTTTCATGGAGTTTTGAACATAGCAGCCAGATTGAGCCAGGAGATGATGATGATGATGATGATATGCTATGCTGTTTTCTGTTGGCTACAGAGAAGATGGGCTCTTTTGTCCTTGGGTTTAACTAGGGGGGTTCTGTGCCTCAGCAACATTAAAACCTGCACATAGTTGCACAAAATCTGTAAATCAAACTTACTGCAATCTGACGCTTACTTGGGAATTACACCCACTGAAGTCAGTGGGATGAACTACTGAATAACTATGCAAAGGATTGGCCTGGATGTTGGATTTTTATAGAGGGTCAAATTGTGGGTCGGGACCCACTAGGTGGGTCATGAGCCAATTTCAGGTAGGACCCCATTCAATTAAATGTGTATTCTATTTTGAATATATTAGATTTGATGCTACCATGGTATGTGACTGCATTTGGGGAAATGTTACAGATCTGTGCTTTTAACAGGCTATTATGTATATGCTTTTAACCATGATAGTAAATGGGGCTTACTCCTGGATAAACGTGGATAGGATTGCAGCCTTTGGGATGTTTGGGGAACAGATCAGCAACTGCTTGAGGGCCCAATCCTATCCAGTTTTCCAGTGCTGGTGCAGCCATGCCAGTGGGGCATGCACTTTATCCTGTGGTGGGGAGGCAGTCACAGAGGCCTCCTCAAGCTATAGGAACATTTGTTCCCTTACTTCGGAGCAGCATTGTGGATGCATCGGGGCTGGAAAGTTGGATAGGATTGGGCCCTGAGATGGGTCAGGAGGGTTCTTTTTATATTAAATAAATGTTTAAACCGATACTTGTAAACTTTCAATTTACTTTCTTAAGTAATTGATTTGGTTTGATTTTCTTGTATGAGGGGGTGTTAAAATTTTCCAGCTTGATGCTGCCACTTCTGACCATGACATCACTTCCAGGTTAATGACATCACTGCTGGTGGGTCCCAACAGATTGTCATTCTAAAAAAGTGGGTCTTGGTGCTAAAAAGTTTGAAACCCACGGCTTTATAGAGCATAGCTACTGCATGCATGCTTGCTCAATGAACTATGCCCTGGTAATAGGGCGTACATTATGCCAGTGGTTCCCAAGTTTTAGCGACTGGAGGCTCCATTGACCTACGGAGACATTGGCCATGGTTGCCCATTAGGGTTACAATCCTATACATTGTATAGGGTGGCAGGTTTTTGTGAAAATTGCACGGCTACCCTGGCTGCTTTCTGCAGCTCCCCAGGGAGCCATGGCTCATGGTTTGGGAACCGCCATTATAGGCCCTTATTCATTCCCTCCTTCGTGTATTTAAATAGCATGGGGGGGGGGGAATTGCAACAGCTGGCCCTGCCACCCAGAGCTGACATCCCCACCAGCTGCATGCCCAACAATCACATGTCTGGTATTAGTGACAAAGGGGTCTCACACCCAATTTTAGCTGTCCACATGTAGGGATCCTTGAGAACTCTTTCTGATCAAGGTTCCTGATCATATGGAAGAATCCTATTCACATATAGCTGCACATGTGTAAGACCTCTCTCTTGTTGACACCAAACAAATGACCGCATTTTGCCAAAGGCAAAAGCTACAAACTTATGTACATCTAACTTGGGAGCAAGGCTAACTGAATTCAGAGGGACTTACTTCTGAGTAGGCATGTCTAGCATTATGCTAATAGCCTTTGTATTGAAGAGGGAGCACACACTCCTGCTGCTCTGTTAATACAGGAAGTCCATTAAGATCTGTATTTAAATAGTATTAAATATGCACTTAAGTGCTATGTATTTTCTACCCAAACAACTGATGCAATAATAATGCATTCCAAGCTAAGCATTTGAATACACGTATTTCTGCAGATACAGGACTGTGGCAAAGCCATAGACATGTTTTGTGTTTTATAATAAACACATTAATATATACACAATAAACACAAAACATGGTTTGTCTTTTATAATAAAAGACATGTTATTATAATTACCCCTGCTAATTGGGTAAGAGGCACTTTTTTAAAGTGGGTGTCCTCTTTTTAGCAGGGGGAGAGTAACTGGCCCTCCTCACCCAGCAGTGTCTTTTCTAGTGGCTGTCTGCTGGTGTTCTTTTGCATCTTTTTAGATTGTGAGCCCTTTTGGGACAGGGAGCCATTAGTTGTTTGTTTGATTTTGCTCTGTAAACCGCTTTGTGAACTTTTCGTTGAAAAGCGGTATATAAATACTGTTAATAATAATAATAATAATAATAATAATAATAATAATAATAATAATAATAATAATAATAAAGGGTCTGCTGGGGAATCAGGTCCAGAACCATGGGTTCCATTGCAAATGTCAGCAAGACATGAATTCTCCTCCATCTTTAGCCATTAGCTATATTTCACTCAATCTGACTTTTTAAGGTAGAACTGGCTTTTTTTTCTACAACTGGGGGTTGCCCCTAACTCTGGACATCCTGCATCGCGCAGAGTGTTGGGCTAGATGTCCTCCAAAGCTCTCACCAACTTTATGATTCTATGATTGCTTGTGAAAATAGTGGAGTCCCAGGTGAATGCAAGGTTCTCAAAACATTCCCAGCCTTTTGTCTTCCTCAGATACTATGACCACATTTTTTTTTTCTCCTTCCAAGAGGTACCGAGTTAAGCCTTGTAAATTGATTGAAAATCCACAATAGAGGAGTGAAAACCTAGATGTCATCAGTTCAGGTAGCAACAGGTCCACACCGTCGTTGAAGGTGTTATGTGTAAAACTTGAGTTTGTCTGAGGAGGACCAGAGGGAAAACTGCTGCAGGAGAGGAGGCTACAGTACCAGGAGTGGGAAGGTAGAGGCTGCTGTGTGCAGAGGCCTATAAAAGGGGCTGCACAAGCAAGGAGCGGGAGACCACCAGGGAAGAGCTGCTGTGAGGAGCCTTGGAGAGCGAGCTCTACAGAGGAAGAGGACCACCAGGGAAGCTGATGAGAGAAGGAGCTGCAGGAAGGAGCGAGCTGGGGGAGAGACCAAGCTGCAGGCAAGGAGCCCCTGGAAGAGCCTCTGAGAACCAGGGAGCAACCACCCAGCCTTTTGCCTCAAGTCCTGCTGACTCCTGCCTGCCTAGTGCCTGCCTCAGGTCCTCACTCAATCGGGGTATTTGGAACAAAGGTGTTGTCATTTGGTTCAGGTTTCATTCCTCACAATAAAAGCCTTGAACTTACGTTGGTTTCAGTGATCTCTGTCGATCCTGCATAACAAAGGGCATGGTGAAGTTTTGTTGAGGGTCATGTTATTGGCAACCTTCAGTCTCGAAAAGCTATGGTATCGCGCTCTGAATGGTGGTTTTGGAACAGCGTCTAGTGTGGCTGAAAAGGCCGATTCGGGAGTGACAATCCCTTCCACACTGGGAGCAAGTGCAGTCTGTCCCTGGTCTGTCTCCCTGGCTATGGGCCTTCCTTCTTTGCCTCTTTGCCTCAGACTGTTGGCCAAGTGTCTCTTCAAACTGGGAAAGGCCATGCTGCACAGCCTGCCTCCAAGCGGGCCACTCAGGCCAGGGTTTCCCACTTGTTGAGGTCCACTCCTAAGGCCTTCAGATTCCTCTTGCAGATGTCCTTGTATCGCAGCTGTGGTCTACCTGTAGGGCGCTTTCCTTGCACGAGTTCTCCATAGAGGAGATCCTTTGGGATCCGGCCATCATTCATTCTCACAACATGACCGGGCCAACGCAGGCATCTCTGTTTCAGCAGTGCATACATGCTAGGGATTCCAGCATGTTCCAGGACTGTAGTTTGGAACTTTGTCCTGCCAGGTGATGCCGAGGATGCGTCGGAGGCAGCGCATGTGGAAAGCGTTCAGTTTCCTCATCTTACCACAAGGCCCTGGCTCGCACGTATTCTGTTCTCTCGCTGGACAGAAGTGTGACACGGCACACAGGTGCTGCGCTCACATGAACATCACTTACTGGTTGCTCGGGGGAGGATCAGAGGGTATTGTACCAGCAAATGAACAGGTTCAGTGTATTAGAAATGAAGGTGCTGTAGAGGAACAAAGAGGGCTGCAGTTATAAAAGGAGCGTGCTGACTGTTTTGGGATTGCCTGGTTTGGTTGTTTGGCTCCAGGAAGATGGTGATTGGAAGGCAGTTCTGTTTGTTTCTTCCAGCTCTGCTTTGTCAGTGGGAATGCAAGATTTATTGTTGTAAAATCTGGAAACCTTAGGCTGCCAAGTAGATATGGTTGCCACCTGGAAAATTTTAGTACAGTCTCATTGATTTTTTCTTTATCCACCTGGCCTGCTGGTAGAACAACCGTGCAGCTGTTTCATTGCAGCCCCAAATCCATTTCAGACAAAGCACCATTCTACAATTACGTAAGGTCATACAAATGGATATGGTTGATAGACAAAACTGTAGGCTGAAATAGAACTGCAGTCTAGCCTATGCTTATTGCTAAGTGCAGAGGGCTATGCTCAAAACAGGGACATGTTGAAGCAGCAGAGGCATCACTAGGGTTTGCATCTCCCAATGCGAGAGTTCACTGCATCACCCCCATGAAGGACTTCCTCCCATTCTGGACCATACAGAATACATTACAATATCATACATAGCCTAAATGCAGTGGCATCACTAGGATTGGTGGAATCATCAGTATCTTTCTAACTATCTATACATGCATGCATACATACATACATGCATACCAGTGTAGGTCACTCAATAAGTCAGCAACAAAAAACAACAACAACAACAACAAAAAAACAACCAGTGGCCAATTTGATGGTACTCACAGAACTGAACAAGAGTTCCAGTATGAGCTCTGAGACATGGAAATGAGAGCTGACTCATACTAACACCTTATTGGATCCATGCTGTGTTATAATAATACCACGCTGTCTCTCGGAACAATCAGTCTCATTGGTCAGTTAGGAACACTGGTGTAAACTACATAATAATAACTGGCGGAATATTTCATAGTTCGTAAGAAAAGATCACATTCATTTCCATATTTCATTCCAAAATGCAATTCATATAAAGCAGGGGTGTCCAAAGTTTTTGGCAGGAGGGCCACATCGTCTCTCTGCCACTGTGTCAGGGGCCAGGGGGAAAAAAAAGAATTAATTTACATATAAAATTTGAATAAATTTACATAAGTTTACATAAATGAATATATTAAAGATGAGCTTATATGAATGAATGAAGGTTTTGCAATAGCTCAAGGCCTATAAAAGGCCTTGCACAAAGCAAGGCTGGCCTTTCCTTTGCTGCCGCAACTGCATCACAATGTGAAACAACAAGCAGTGGAGAGAGCCCTCATCCCACAGCTCATGCAAGAGGTCAAACAGTCGCCCTAATGCTGAGAGCAGTTGCGTCGGGCCAGTGTGGGCTTCAACAAATCTCTGGAAGACCAGAGGCTCCTTGGAGACTGGGGGCTCCCTGAGGGTCACATTGAGAGGCCTCGAGGGCCACAAGTGGCCCCAGGGCTGGGGTTTAGGCACCCCTGATATAAAGCATAATGCTGAGGTATTCAATCTGTGTGTCCCGCTTCCTTAGGGAGGCATGGTTAGCCTCCAGGGGCATCACCAGGCATCTCAGGAGAGGGGCTGGGCTGGGCTGCTCTGCTGCACATGCTGCCTCCTCCTGACCTGCTGCTTTTCTGCAGCTGTGAATGAGGTGGGTGAGGCTGGGAGGGCTGTGAAACATGCTGGGGGGAGGTGGGAGAGAAGGCTGACTGGGCAAGCAGAGGTGCATCTCAGCATGGAGCTCTCTCCATGTGCAACCTAGCCCCAAGGACTACATTTCCCAGTGTGCCCCTCACCGTAGGCATCCTGAGATTGGTCAAGGCTGGAGGAGAGAAGAGCGTGGAGGTGCTGCATCTCATCAGCACAGGGGTGCTCCTGGTAGGCTTCAAAGCAGGAGGGAAGAGTAAATCCTCCACTTGGGGAGCCAAGCCTGCTCTTAGTGTCCAAATGCCCCAGCCTGCATCCCTCCGTCTTGCCTGGGGGGAACAGCGGTGGCATCTGCATGTTGGGTGTATGTGTGTGTGTGAGCAGCCCCCATCTGCTTTGGGGTGAGTTGTAATCTTGCTGGGTGTGGCTGCAATCCTTTCCACACTTTCCTGGGAGTAAGCCCCATTGACTCAAATGGGGCTTACTTCTGAGTAGACCTACATAGGCTTGGGGTCTGTGTCAGCTTAACCCAGGATCCTCACCTATCTTTTTCCTGCCCCTTCAAAAAAGAAAAAAAGGCCACTCTTGATGGCTTTGTCTCCAAAAATTGATTAAAAATAAAAATCCCCATTCCTTTTTAGCCATTCCCCTTTTGCCTCCTGCCTCATTTTTTATTTTTTGCGGGGGACCCTGTTGGCTGCTATTGGAAGACAAAAGGTACAAGCCTAGCTAGGTCTACTCAGAAGTAAATCCTATTGTGTTCAATGGGACTTACTCCCAGGAAAGTGAGGTTAGGATTGCAGCCAAACAGTCTCTAGGTCTCAGTTTGCAATTAGCAGATTCACACAAAACAAAGTCTTCCCCTCCCCCAGCAAATTCATCACTTCCCCCCTCCCTTTCCAAACCCCTCCAGGTGTGCTGCTAACAAACTCAGGGCACAATCCTAACCAGGTCTACTCAGAAGTAAGTCCTATTTTGTTCAATGGGGCTTACTCTCAGGTAAGTGTAGTTAGGATTGCAGCCTCAGAGTGCTGGCAGCCTTGTTTCCAGTGTATAATTATAACACCTTCATCTTTATTTTGGGGGTAACTGAGGTGAGGTGTTGTAATGGGGAGCCGTGGCCAGTGGCTACAAGGATCAGGGGAGGCGCGAGCTGGAAAAGTTTGGGAACCACTGCACTAAGCTATGGCCAAGGCCTTAAGCTGGAAGGGGAGAGGTGGGCTTGTAAACTCAGACTCTGTTGCACGACTGGAATGTTGTCATCACAACTGAGTCTAATGTGACTCAAAGTTATAAACCAGGCTGTTTTTCCACGGGGAGAAGTGAACTTTTAAGGAAAACGGTTTTCTGAACTCAGTTATAAGCCAAATCGGGTTTGGGCGATGAGCCCCCTACCCTCAAATGAACTGGAACCACAAAAATTGTATAAAAGCAGAAGACACATCAGCTTGTGTGTGTGTGTGTGTGTGTGTGTGTGTGTGTGTGTGTGTAAAAAGCAGGGAAATCTTTTGTGTTTTGGGGTCTTTAGGGAACTCTGGTGAGGCTCTGGGGAAGGTCATTTCTTGGGATGACAAATTGAGGCAGCGGAAATACCAAACGCTCACATTTCTTGAAACATTTCCGATGTTTTGTGCTTCGGTGCCTTTGGAAAACTGTGAAAACGGATTTTTAATGTTGATCTTTTCAGAAGCAGCACATGTTGGAAGATGCAGAATGAAAATAAAAACTTGTGTAGATCTCCTACTCTTTTCCACCCACCATTTCACTAAATTGCAGGAGGGTTTTTGTCTGCACCAAGTACAGGTATAGAGAATATTGCTCTGAAAGTTACTACTATTTAATTTTCGTTTAGGTCTAGTTCTCACTGAGATGGAAAACCTCTATCTTGCCTGCACCACAGTATTCTCAACCATTCACAGATGTTCTGATTGCCTAGAAAACTAGCATGCCAGGAACAAGCCTGGACTAGAGGAGGACCTGGAAGTGAGTTGTGACCTGATGCCAAGTGGATTGTGGTAGCCCTGCTTCTACCATTTTATTCTGAGGTTCAGGCCTTCATAGTATCAATAGTAAGCCAAGTGAAGGGTCCTAGATGAGGTAAACCCCTCTGGAAGCTTCAGATTCTGAGAGGATGCTTTGGACATGGCCCCCAGTATTCAGTGGGTTCCAGGACTGACCCATCCATGAGTCCAAATGAAGCAGTCGCCTCAGGTAGCAGGTTGGTGAAGGGGCACCCATCTTGGTCTACCCATGTGCCTCTAATGCGTCTCCTTCTACTTCCTAGATTGGAAAAGGGAGAAGGGGGCAGAGAGGAAGAGGAAATGAAGAGGTTAGGAGAGTTAGCTGAGCTAGAACATTCTAGAGCAGTGGTTCCCACACGTTTACAACTCGTGGCTCCCTTGACCTACTGGGCCATTGGCCATGGTTCCCCATTAGGGCTGCAATCCTATACATGGCATAGGGCAGCACATTTTTCACGAGGATTTGTCGCTCCCTTGGCTGGCTTCCATGGCTCCCCAGGGAACCATGGCTCACAGTTTGGGAACCATTGTTCTAGAGTAGTGCTGAGTGGGAGGACATCATGGCTAGCACATCATAGTGTTATTATGTTGGCAACCTTCAGTCTCGAAAGACTATGGTGTGAAGGGGGCAATATCTGGCACACTGCTGCAGGTGTCAAGGAGGTCTTGGACCAGCCCTTTTGGGCTCCTGCCCACCTGCCTTCTCTCTCTGCTTTCTCATCTCTCTTCCTCGTTCTCTCTCTCCGCCTATCAAAACTGAGTGTAGGCTCTTGTCATACCACTTGCTGCCCCTCCTCTCCTTCCAACGCACAGACTGGTAAGTCTGCCCTCCGAAGTCACTTCTCCTGGGTGGTACAAATTAAAACCTTGTGTCTCTAATGCACAGAACCTAAAAAAGAAAAAGAAAAAAATTGGTAGAAGCCTTGAGTTACTGGATATTGTAACAGTGTGAATCCTCTTAGTAGTTTCATATGTCTGTTGCACACTCTCACTTTTCAGAACCTTGGCAAGATTCTGGGACAGTCGCTTAAAGACTAGAGAGCCCCAGCTGAAGATACCTGCTTCGAAGCAGCCGACAGTATTCAAAATAGAGAGAGGGAGAGACATAGCCAATGCATTTTGCAAAGAATTTCTTATTGCCAAGGAAACCAGATAACTTCGTCTGCCTTTCAGCATTTTGGTTCCAATGGAAACCTGACACTGTCCTTGAAATGTTCATGGAATTACAGCTCTAAGAAATTGTGGTTCACTGTTGTTTCTATCTCATAAGGAGTTCTGTCTATAGGAGGACTAATATGGTAAAGGGGGAAATATTGTACCTTAATTTGTTGGCAACTTTCAGTCTCGAAAGACTATGGTATCGCGCTCTGAATGGTGGTTCTGGCACAACATCTAATGTGGCTGAAAAGGCCGATTCGGGAGTGACAATCCCTTCCACACTGGGAGCAAGTGCAGTCTGTCCCTGGTCTGTCTCCCTGGCTATGGGCCTTCCTTCTTTGCCTCTTTGCCTCAGTCTGTTGGCCAAATGTCTCTTCAAACTGGGAAAGGCCATGCTGCACAGCCTGCCTCCAAGCGGGCCGCTCAGAGGCCAGGGTTTCCCACTTGTTGAGGTCCATTCCTAAGGCCTTCAGATCCCTCTTGCAGATGTCCTTGTAGCACAGCTGTGGTCTACCCGTAGGGCGCTTTCCCTGCACAAGTTCTCCATAGAGGAGATCCTTTGGAATCCGAACATCGCCCATTTTCACGACATGACCAAGCCAACGCAGGCATCTCTGTTTCAGCAGTGTATACACGCTGGGGATTTCAGCTCATTCCAGGACTGTGTTGTTTGGAACTTTGTCCTGCCAGGTGATACCGAGGATGCGTCAGAGGCAGCACATGTGGAAAGCGTTCAGCTTCTTCTCCTGTTGTGAGCAAAGAGTCCATGACTCCCTGCAGTACAGAAGTCTACTCGAGACGCAAGCTCTGTAGACCTGGATCTTGGTGTGTTCCATCAGCTTCTTGTTGGACCAGACTCTCTTTGTGAGTCTGGAAAACGTGGTAGCTGCTTTACCGATGCGTTTGTTTAGCTCGGTATCCAGAGAAAGAGTGTCGGAGATCGTTGAGCCAAGGTACACAAAGTCATGGACAACCTCCAGCTCATGCGCAGAGATTGCAATGCAGATTGCAATGCTGTAACTTAATGTCTATGAACCAATTCACATGCAAACTCATGTTTGTTGTGACAACCAGCCCGATCCGAAGCTGCCCCGGTGGCCAGAGGAACAGCAGCGCCAAAATGGCCACCTCTGTATCCCATGGGGCCAGGGCAGTCTCCTCAGAGTAAGGGGAAGTTCCTTCCCTTACCCTGGGTAAAGGGGCCATGGCCCCAGTGGGTCTCATCTACGCCAGATATTTTGCTGGCGCAGAACCGATGAGGCTGATGTTGGGCTTTCCGTCTTGGAAGGGGGCACAGGACTTGGCAGTAGAGTCTGCCACCATCTCCTCCACCTCCTGGTCCTAATCTTTCCTCCGGTCCACCCTCCCCCACTGAGTTCTGCCACTTCCCCACTGCCCCAAAAAGCCTCACCGCTGACCGGCGAGAGGACTTGTCACTTGAACTGCTCCAGCGTCATCTTCTCGGCGCTGACTGGCTCTGGCCTCAGCACCAGCCCAGCAGAAGTTCCTTATGGCCCTTTTGTAACAGTGGTTACTGGGGCAGTGTGGTGGCCACAGGTGCTGACCCAGCATAAGATCAGGCCCTAACGCTCATTGAAAGCAATGGCATGGGACGGAATAGCAGTCTACTTCAGTTGTTTATATTTAAATAAAAACTATGTACTCTTTCTGATGCATATTTACTCAGGAGTAAATCCCATGAGATCTGGAACAATTTACTCCCATGCAAGAATACGTTGGATGACAACCTTTGTCACAATCAAATTATTTGTGGATTTTTTATCCCTCTGTTTTGCAGTCTCCAGCCCTGTGCCAATGTATTGTATTGGCAACCTTCAGTCTCGAAAGACTATGGTATCACGCTCTGAAAGGTGGTTCTGGCACAGCGTCTAGTGTGGCTGAAAAGGCCAATCCGGGAGTGACAATCCCTTCCACACCGGAATGCCAATGGGATTGTGCCAATGGGATTATGATCAATATGACACCATTGCCACAGTGATAATTATGTTCTCTGTTACTGTTGGGTGTCAGGTCCTTCCTTCTATACCCGCAAAGCACCTTATCATTCTGATAAGGCTTCTTGAAGGTGCAATGGAGCCAATGAGCTTTAGCTGTATAATGGCACTTGAAGACATCCAAGTGAGGGCAATGCCTCCTGCCCTCATTCTGGCAACTTGCAGGGAAAAAAAAGAAGGGGAGACAAGTGCCCTTACATGCCCGAAACAAGTTTGCTAGTGAAAATTCAACTCTGCCCTAGTTGTTGTTATTATAAGCATTTATGTAGTGCGTTCTGAGCGTGCAAAGTTCTTCACATGTATTCAAGTGCAGGGATTCTTGCAACAGCCTTAAAAAGATGGCTGTTATCATCTGACGCTGAGTGGCTTGCTTAAGATCAACTAGTGAGTTCATGGCAGAGGTGAGATTAAGACCCAGGAAGACAAGTGCAGCAGCTCCATCTCTTAGCCGTTGCCCTATTCTGTGACACAAGCCTTGGAATCAAGACATGATTGCCTGAAGGGTTCTTTTGCAGTACAGAGTTGAGTAAAACTAATTATCACATTCAACAAGTGGAGATGTGTAAACGTATGTCCCGATTCAAACCTATTTCCCACCAAACTCAGCCTGAACTTGACAGAAACACTGAAGGAATGCATGACAAGGGCACTTGGAGATCCACGTTCAAGCACAGCCTAATAACATGGTACTGTCTAGCGGGGATGGCAAATCCAGCACGGCTTGAGTCAAGTCACAAGTCTCCGTCCCCCCATGACTTGACACAAAAACGAGTCCCTAACAGGCGAACTTTTTGAATCACCCAGAGCAGTTTTGCAACTCAAATAGACTTGAGTCTCGAGTCTTTCCCCTTTAAAAAACCCACCACAGCTCCACAGAGGAAAACAGGGTGCTGCCAGGCTGTGTGTGTGTGTGCTTCAGAGTTCTCTTTAAACACTCCCCTCCTGTTGCTGCCCATCCCATCCATCAACAAAAGCCAGAATGCGCCAATCGGTTCCCTCCATACAATCCCACCCCAGCTGTGACAAAACCCACACAGCCCCATCACATCATGGGTGGACCTACGGAGAGGGAGGGAGAACGCATCCCAGTTCAGCAAGGCAGGAGGGGATGGGGGCGGTGCAAGCGATCAAGATGGATGATGATGGGATGGGTGATGTCCCCATCCCATATGTAAACAAGTCAGAAGGGGGTGGCACATACTGCGTGAGAGCAGGGACAGAAGCGGCAAGAGGGAGGAGAGTCAAGTGCAACAGCTAGCAGGTTTTCCAGTATGATTCAATCCTTTGCAGCTCTACTCAGAAGTAGTCCCATTTGTGCTGGTCGTTCATTGAGACTTCTTCCTCCCAAGTAACAAAGAGATTCAAAGGAGCCATGTGTTTTGAAAGTGTGATTGCTACGGAAAGTGTGATTGCTACCCCCGGCGTCGCTGCCTCCTCCTCCTTCCTGGTTGTCCAGCCAATTCTAAGGCAAGAGCCCCCTTGGCTCTTCTTTCTGCCCTACCTCATTCAAAGAAAGAAAGAAGACCACCCATCCTTTGTACAATTAAAATTGAATCCTTCAGAGATGGACCAGTGAGTCCCCCCCCCCCATGTTCAATGCAAAAGCAAAGCATTAACCCTTTCCTGCCTCCTGGCTGGAACGTCCCTGCTGCTCACCCAGATTGAACGATGACCCCAGGAGATCTTTTATGCACCGAAAAAGTCAGCAAGCATACCCAAACACAGATATATGCCTTTTACATGCATGGGGCGTGAGTGCTGAGTCAGTATCCTCAGACACGTGTCAATGCCAGACACAGATGACTCGAGTCTGCACAAGTCAGCAAAAAACACACATTTTCACAATTCGGACTCAAGTCTCAAGCTGCCATCCCTGCGTCTAGTATCAATTGGGGGATATTTTTTCCTAGTTCATAGAAGAATTTGGGATTGACTACTGATCCTACCAAGCATTCAATATATACAGAAGGACCAGGTCAGTCACTGTGTACTAATATTACGAAAAATCAGTATCAGTGTATCAATGGAAACTGACACCAGTTTAGTGAGATTTAGAAGCATCTCAACTATTTATGTTGGAGATGCACACATGAGAAAGTGGATTTTGGTGTCCAGAGCTTCTGGAGAACAAATTTCTCTATTATCAGTCTCATGTTAGATTACACAATTCAGTTGTGTCCAGTTGTGATGTCATTGACTGTGTTTTGAAAGAGGCTGAAATCTTAATCACACTTTCCTGCGTGTAAGCCCCATTGAACAAAATAGGACTTACTTCTGAATAGACCTGGTTAGGATTGTGTCCTAGGTAGAACATGCCCAGAATGTATTGATAGTGGCCAAATTGCTAGGTGTGAAGTACTGGTGAAAACTAGTTAAATTAAAGGGACGATAACCCAAAATATGGTTTATGATGGAGATGTCTGAATTGACGGAGCAAATAAGACATAGATGGGGGGAATGGTAAAATGTTTCAATGAATATTGGTCTTCTTTGAGTTGATTTATGAAAAGGAGCTGCAATTTGGACATTACTGCTTTTAAAAGTGTTTTCTTATGAGCAGTGTTATGATTTTAGATCTCTTGGCCTATTTTGATTATTTGAATTGCAAAAGATTCAATTTAACACCCCCCCCCCCCAAAAAAAAAAAAAAAAATAAGGGATGTGTGAAGTCTCCTTAAGAATTGCAACGAGGGTTCTTGTATCTCTTTTAGCTCGGCCTTAAAACTCCTTTGACATTGTGCCTGAGGAGAAACCATAAAATTCACTATGAATTTCACTTTAGGCTAAATCCTTTGACAGCCTTGGGAGGCACAGAACACCTCGAAGAAATTCTCCATGTCTTCTGGAAACAGCCTTCATCAGAATTCCTCAGATGTTTCACCACAAGAGAAACTCCCAAATTTGCGCTCCTTTTAGCTCCAGGCGAAATTTTGGGTCGCAACTTGAAGCCATTGCTCTCTGTGCTCCAGCCCTTATGTGAGCAATAACTCTGCTATCCCCCGTACCCAGCCTGCTTCACAATATCCTTTCCAGCAGTCACTATTGGTTATTGATTGTGCTGCTGGGACTACTGAATCTGCCTCCCTCCTGGGCCAAACATCAGAGGCTCCATTCAACCTGGTTCTGAGCGTGGACCTCTTTTTTCATGTTCATAATGTCATTTTTTTGTTAACGCAACCCTATTTTTTTGTTTCTCTCTTTCCAAGATTGTGATCCCCTTGGAGATGAGGCTTCCAACATGTAGAGAAGAAAATACTGTAAACTGCTGAGAGAGAGAGAGAGAGAGAGAGAGAGAGAGAGAGAGAATAAATTTCTGGGTTTATTGTTTTTAAATCATTTTGAGTGCTGCCTTGGGGATGGGGCATGATGTGAGATCACGGATGTACAATGTGTGGAGGGCAGAAGGTGAGGCAGAAATGCCCATCATTGTCCATGGAAAAGCACCACAGCTGCCCTGACTGCTTATACACGAAGAGGCTCTCCTTTCTATGGTGTAAGGAGGTCCTCTTCAGTTGTAAGCAGCTGCAGTGATTTTCCATGGAGCTCAATGGGGTGGTTCTGCCTCACCTGCTGCCCCCACACTGCATGTCCTTGTGTGATATAAATATTTTAAATAAAAGACAGGACAATCCTAGGCATGTCTATTCTGATGTAAGTTCCAGTACATTAAATGAGACTTGGTCCCAAGAAAATAGGTATAGGATTGCAGCCTAAATAACTCTGGAATGGGAATTTAGCCAGATCTTGTTACACTTGTTCTTGATAAGTCCTGTCAAGATTTTTTTTTTTTTTTTTTTTTTGGGGGGGGGGGGGGGTATTTTATCCCCAAAGTGCAAATGACCATCAGTAACCTCTTCCCCAAAAGAACCTGGATGTAGTCATCCCCATCACATCCCCCCCCCCCAGTGTGTGGAGCTCTACTTCGGCTGTGAAATGTTCAGCGATGATGTCATCATCATTACCGCGCTCCAGAGAGGAGAGAGGGAAGCTGTGCAGGGCTTCCATTAGAGCTGCTTGGCTAACGTGGTCATGATGGAGTACAACCATGAGAAGATTGGGTTGGGTTTTGGTTGCTGTTTGTTTGTTTACAGTACTGGAAGAAAGCAAACATGTATGCACAATGCTCTGTGCGATATCTGAAAATTTTTAAAAATGAAGTGATGGAAGATTCCTAAGAATTGGTCCCCATTCAGACACAAGACTTGATAGTTTGGAACATCCAACATCTAGGTAGGGTTACCAGATATAAAATGGGACAGAGTGCCTCAATCATTACCCATTTTATAGAACAGGTGTGTCCAAACATTTTGGCATGAAGGCCACATTATCTCTCTGACACTGTGATGGGGGCCGGGAAAAAGAAAGAATTAATTTACATTTAAAATTTGTATAAATATACATAAATGAATTTATTAGAGATGGAACTTATATGAATGAATGAAGGTCTTGCAGTAGCTCAAGGCCTATAAAGGTCCTTGCACAAAGCAAGGCCAGCCTTTCCTTTGCTACCACTGCTGCATCACAGATGTGAAACAGCAAGTAGTGGAGGCAGCCCTCGTCCCACTGCTCAGGTGTGAGGTCAAACAGTCATCCTCATGCTGAGAGCAGTTGCATCAGGCCAGCACGGGCTCCAGCAAGTCTCCGGAGGGCCAGAAGCTCATTGGAGACTGGGGGCTCTCTGAGGGCCGGATTGGGAGCCCCCGAGGGCCGCAAGTGGCCCCCGGGTCGGGGTTTGGGCACCCCTGGTATAGAAGAAGAAGGAATTTTGACAGGGACATCTCAACATGGGAGGGTTGAAAAAGCTGCACCTGCCGACATTCCCTCTTCTATACAACTGTTAAAGGTACAGGCACTCTGTCCCACTTTGTAGCTGGTCACCCTACATCTAGGGAAAAATTTGAATAGGGAGAATTTTGGACAGGCAGGTTAGATTTAATCCTTTGTACTGTGGAGGGCACATAGATCCTCTTGCTTTTGGCCAGAGAGCTCAAGGCAGGGCCTCAACCTGAGTAGAAAATTATTCATGCTGTGGATAGAAAGAAGTCTGTCTGTCTGTCTGTCTGTCTCTCTCTCTCCCTCTCTCTCTCTCTCTTCCCCCCCCCCCCCGCCAAGGCAGGAAACTTTCTGTCATTCTTGGTCATTCTTGAAGGAACCATCCCCTTTCTTTGTTAATTACTTAAACTTTAGCTACAAAAGTGTTGTGAATATTTATTTATTCATTTATTTATTTTATATTCCTCAAGTCTTCCCTTGTGAAATTCAAGGGTACACAGAGACAGAGGCATCACTAAGTGTTTGCGTCATCCTGTGTGAGACCTCATTGTGGCACCCTGATGCATGCAGGAGACCATTATGGACCTCCTGATGCACCAGACCATACAGAATATCATACATGAAGCCTAAATGCAGCAGCCTCACAATTATTATTATTATTATTATTATTATTATTATTATTATTATTATTATTATTATTATTATTATTATTATCATCATCATCATCATCATCATCATCATCAGTATTTATATACCGCTTTTCAACTAAAGTTCACAAAGCGGTTTACAGAGAAAAATCAAATAACTAATGGCTCCCTGTCCCAAAAGGGCTCACAATCTAAAAAGATGCAAAAAGAACACCAGCAGACAGCCACTCGAAAAGACACTGCTGGGGTGAGGTGGGCCAGTTACTCTCCCCCTGCTAAATAAAAGAGGAGCACCCACTTTAAAAAGTGCCTCTTACCCAGTTAGCAGGGGACACAAGGGTTGGATAAACTCCCTCCGTTAACTTTATTTATTTATTTATTTATTTATTTATTTGAATATATAACAGTCCAGGTCACCCAACAAATCAGTAACCCACAAAAAAAACCAGTGGCCAACTTGATGACACTCACACAACTGAATCGGAGTTCTGGTGTAAGCTCTGATACATGGAAATGAGAATTGACTCATACTAACATCTTATTGGTTCCCTGCTGGGTCATAATAATTGATCCTCAGAACAATTAGTCTCATTGGTCAGTTTTGAGTTAAATCAATCTACTTTTTTGTTACATAAGTCACAACTTCCTTTTCTGCTTATTTGACTGTAACATTGGATAGAAATCAGATGAAATGAACACAGCTTGTTTCATTGCGTTCTGCATCAAATTACCCATCAAATGATGTATAACATGGCATTATTGGAAAATATCAAGATTTTCACAATTTTGGCCTGTAGTGGTGTCAAACTACACGCCCCCCCCCACCGAAGGTGTCATTCACTGCGGCCCCTGTACCTCCTAGTAACACCACTGCATAGAGATCCCAAGCAGTTTCTCATCTAGGACCTGGCCAGATGTAGACCTGGTTGATCTCAAGAAAAAGATCACTCCATCATTTGCCTTCAGAGCATGGCCTTCATACCTAGTCTACAACAGAACCCAACATTTCAGTCAGCTCTCGCATTAAGCAGTTAACAGAACAGGTAGCATAGATCAGAGCAGGTGACCAAGCTTGGAATAGCCAGCTTGTTCCCGTATTTTGCTGGCTCAGGAGTGGGAATAAAGCCAAAAGAAAAATGAGCGGACAAGAACCAGCCATAGTGGTCCCAATGGATTATTCAAGAGCAAATGTTAGGAATGGGGTTGTGCATTCATAGGAGCAGAGCCCCAAACCGGACCTATATATAGTACGTGCTCCCGACCGTGGATCTTGAGATGCAAATCATTCAATGGAACTGACTGCAAAATGGAGAAAGGAAAAGAAGAAATACTAAAGTTTTTTTTCCAAAATAAATAGAAACAATCAAACCAGGGTTACATTTTTCTTTTCTTACCTGCTTTTTCTTACTACATTTTTTTTTTTACTTCGGCCTAGATTGCAAATCACTATGGCAACAGTGGATTTGTCTCCCTTTACCTCTTTCTTTCCCCTTTTCTTTCTCCCACTTCTCTCTTCTTAATGTTCGGGGGTGGGGGGGAGGCTATATATATATATATATATATATATATATATATATATATATATATATATATATATTTAAAAGAAGGGGATATGATCAAGGCACCTGTGGGTAGAAATTGCTGACTGACAACGGCGTGCTGTGAGAAGGTTGCCATCGTTCACAACACAGTGATGCGCTTGGTGTTAATTCACCTGAAATGACAGCCACCTCCTGATTCCATACTTACTATGGCCATGTTACCCAACAGCACGCAATGGGGGGCTTGGGGGAAGTCATGCCGAAACCATGATGACTGAACCTAATAGAGTGGTAGAAAGCGAATTAACATCACTGCATAATTCATCTGTACCAAGCTGCGGCCAGATCCGCTTTCCTGTGATGTCATGGAGGCCTGTGTCGTGGTCAAATCTGCTTCCTCTAGGAATGGACAAAGGCATTCCGAACCACAGCACCCCTTGAGCATTCTGGTTTGAAACCGGGTCCAGGACCACCTTCAACAGATATGAGCTTTCAGGACAGGACCATGTCTACCTTGCCCAGTTCAAGCTTTCATTTGCTTGGCCCCATCCAGTTCTCAAATATTCATGTAGAGATGTCAAGGAGGGTGGGGACGACCAGTGTGATGGGATGACCACCCCCTCCAAAGGAGTGGCAAGAGAGAAGCGCCTGGCAATGAGTATGGAGCTGGAAGTCGCACCATCCAACTTTCTCTGTATGTCCGATTTCTTGCAGGATCAAGGCATGCAGGTGGTATGACAGGCTATTGACGGGCAGTATAGGGAAGACACCAAGTCGAGAGTCTCCCATGAGCAGAATAAAGCTGAAACCGTTGGAAACGCAGAGGAGACATGGGTGTGGAAACCTCCTCCTCAGTTCATATTGAGACAACTGATGGGCCACAGGGGCTGGAAGAACCTCAGTATAGTACCTCCCTAGTCTTCCTGGAATGTGATGGAGAGGAGAGATGGTACTGACTGTCAATACGTATTGATGACCCAGGACTCCAAATCCCTGGTAGCTTCTGCAAGTGGGATCATGTAGATCCTAAGCATGGGAGATAAAATGCAACTCGGAGGGGAAAATAGTCAAGATAACAAATGCAGGTGCTTGAAAACAGTGTTATTTACTCCAAAGTAATTCCATTGTGTTCAATAAGACTTGGGCTATAATCCTATCTTACTCACCAGAAACAAACACCTGTACAAATAGGATTCTCCCAACCACCTTACCACATAGGGACTCAATATCTCTAAGGGCGCAAACCTAACTGGCAGTTATGATGGCATAGGAGGCCCTGGAGGCTCGCAAATGTGCCGTAAAGATGCGCCGACGATGTGCCGAAGATGCGTCGATGAACGGAGGCCGACGGAGGCCTCGACAGCGGCTTCCTCCCCACCACTTGTGCCAGCGCACCCACGCCGACACAAGCAGCGAAGGTAGGTGCGGGGGGGTGGGGAAGAGGCGGGAGGGGGCATTTCTGGGCGGGGGTGGGCGGGCGATGGGCAGCCCCAGGGGCGGGTGTGTGGGGAGCCGGGGGCGGTGCTGGGACCCAGCGGTTATGCCAGATCTCAACCCCCGTCCCCCGTGAATGGAGATCCCCAGATCCCAACCCCCGTGAATGGAGAGGCTTCAAGCCACTCCGCCCTCCTTGGACTTGCGCCACCTCCACAGGTGGCGCAGGATTGAGGAGACTCATTGGGGCGCATAGCCCTTACCCAGGGGTAAGGGGAGGAGCTTTCCCTTGCCCCTGGCTGAGCTGCTACCCCCAACGAACCTGTGTTGGATGCAGCGCAAGCCTTCTGGCTTGCCTGCTCCAGCGCAGGTTTGGATTGCATCCTAAAAGAGCAATCCTAACTGCGCCTTATGCCAACCCAAGTCCCTTAAGCACGTATCCCAAGCCATAAAGCACGTTTGCGCCTCTGTGGGAGGAAGCCGTGTCAGTGCATGTAGATGCGCCGATGCACGGAGGCTGGCAGAAGACTCTGCGGTAGCTTCCTCGCCGCCACTTATGTTGGCGTGCCCACACCGACACAAGTGGCAACGGTAGGCGTGGGGGTGGGGAGGGGGCTTTTCTGCGCGGGCTAGGGTGGGCAATGGGTGGCCCCGAAGGAGGGTGTGTGGGGAGCCGGGGTGGGGCGGGGCTGGGACCCGGCAGCTTCAAGCCGCTCCCCTATTTTCAGACTTGCGCCACCTCCAGAGGTGGCGCAGGTCCGAGGAGACCCATTGGGGCGAGCAGGCCTTATCCAGGGGTAAGGGGAAGAGCTTCTCCTTGCCCCTGGCTGAGCTGCTGCAGCCAACAAACCTGTTGCCTTGCGTGCCTCTTGCCTCCTCTTGCCTGCGTGCCTGCTCCAGCGCAGGTTTGGTTTGTGCCCTAAATCATTCAGGTAATTTAGTATCTTAACTCCGTTTCTGATAAACGGGATTAGGACTAATTATGTTTGCTTTTATGATTTCTCTATCTATGCCTAATAAAGGTTCATTCATTCATTCATTCATTCATTCAGTGGATGCTCTTATTCGCAGCATCCACGGATGCCAAGCCCGTGCTGCAGAGGTCCTTAGAGGACCTCTTGGACGTGACTGGAAGCCACTTTGTGGTCATGTCCAGAGGTCTGAGGCTCGGAAAGGCCATGCACATCCAGGAGGCCTTCTGAGGAGGTCACACCAGTGTGTGAGAAAGTCTGGAAGGCTGGTGTGACCTCCAGAGGGCCAGGCGTGACCTCCAGATGAGTAATTGTGCTGTTGCACCGTCCTGCAGATTCCAGTATGGTATCCACGGGGGATCCTGAAATGGACCCCATGGATACCGACGGCCCAGTGGAGACCCCTAAGAGCCCACTGCATTTGCATGTTGTGGAGACACAAACGTAGACAGTCTTGGAGTGATTTTTCCAACATTCCTATAAAAAGTTTTTGGTTCAGCTCCCTCATCTCTCTTGTGCATCCTCCTGCCTTTCTTCTGATGTACCAGCAGGACTTTTTTTCCCCTCCATCCTGCCATTCCTTAGTCAGTAGTTCTACGAGCATGTTTGGTAAGTAGCTTAAGTTTCCTTATCGCAGGCTTCAAGAGTGACAATTCAGGCATTAAAAATATGGTAGGGGAGATAGACAAAAATCTCAGGCTACTTCAGCTATTTTATAGCAGCTGGAAGGAACTGGGACAGAACTATGGGAATGAAACAATGCTTCACGATAGCAGACAAGGGAGGGTAATCCTTGCAAGAATTTCAGCTATCCTCTCTCTCTCTCTTAGGACAACTTAAAAGTCAGGCATCTGTATGTTTAGTTGTACTTCTTGTGGGATGAACAACAGTCTGTGCTCAGTGGAATGCAGATACCCAGCATGTAGCAGGCCTGCTATCAGACAGGCCAATCTCTCACAGAAGAGATGAAGGAGAGAGGTTTAATATTGTATGCTGAAAGGGCAGGTGGAGTTTTCTCTGAAGCTGTATGGATGGAATGCAATAAACATACAAGTTTGTATGCACACAACAAGCAGAGCCGGTCCTTCCATGAAGCCAACTGAGATGCTCGCCTTAGGGCACTTTTGCCACGCTCAGTGGATAGGACCGGGCCCTCAGGCAACTGGACAATACACTGCCCTCCAGAGTCCCTCAGGCAGCATTGCTCCAATATTCCAACAAAGGATATTTGGAGGAGAGTAGTGGGTTAGAGCAGGGGTGTCCACACATTTTGGCAGGAGGGCCACGTCATCTCTCTGACACTGTGTTGGGGGCCAGGGAAAAAAAGAATTAATTTGAATAAATTTGAATAAAATTACATAAATGTATTTATTAGAGATGGAACTTATATGAATGAATGAAGGTCTTGCAGTAGCTCAAGGCCTATAAAAGGCCTTGCACAAAGCAAGCCTGGCCTTTCCTTTGCTGCCGCTACTGCATCACAGACGTGAAACAGCAAGAAGTGGAGGGAGCCCTCATCCCACAGCTCACACAAGCAGTCAAACAGTTGCCCTCACACTGAGAGCAGCTGTGTCAGGTCAGCATGGCCTCCAGCAAGTCTCCGGAGGGCCAGAGTCTCATTGGAGACCGGGCGCTCCCCACGGGCCGGATTGGGAGCTCCCGAGGGCTGCAAGTGGCCCCAGGGCTGGGGTTTGGGCACCCCTGGGTTAGAGCAATGTTCTTCAATTTTGGGATTGTGACCCCAGTGGGGTAGCAAAGCCTCTGTTGTGGGGTTGCAGCCACCTGCAGGAATGAAAAAGGTTGAAGACCACTGGATTAGAACACCACCAGGTAAAGAGGGAGGTATCTGGTGTCCCCCTTCAGGTCCCAGGCGATGGTGTCCAAGTCCTGCTCAGGTTCTTAGTAATGGTGCTAAAATAGCTTTCACTAGTGCCAGGCTTCATGATAAATTTTTCTGCTCTCTCTAAGGGCACAATCCTAACCAACTCTCCAGCACTGACCAAGCTGCAATGCAGTTCCAAGGTACGGTAACAAACCCTTGCCTTGAGGAGGCCTCCTTGGCTGCCTCACCACTGCAAAATGCAGTGCAAACCACATTGACACATCTATGAGCCCGATCCTGTGGTCATGCAGACCACAGTCGCAAACGTGCCATAAGGCAAGTTTGCAGGGCTTGCCGCCGGGCTCCCACCGGAGTTAGCCCAGCTCCGGGTGGCACTGAGCCAGCGCACGGCGGGCGCCCGGGTTCCACGGCTCGGCAGTGCCTGTGACCGCCGGACTGCGGAACGGGAGATGGGGGCATGGTCGGGGGCATGGGGGAGGCATTCTGGGGAGGGGGCAGGCGTGGCAGGGGTGGGGGAGAGGCGGATCCGCGGAGCTGAGCTCCACAGGATCCAAGGCGCTCGGGCAGGGTTGCTCACCCTACATGAGCGCCTTCGCTTTAGCGGCGACCAAACAGTCGCCGCTAAAGTGAGTAGCCCCATTGCGGGGCTGCTTCCCTTACTCGGGGGAAGGGGGCGAATGTCCTGCAGCTCCGGGCAACTCAGGATTGGGCTGCCTGTCAGTTCTTGAAAGTCGGTTAGGATTGTGCCCTAATTTGGTTGCAGGGAACAGTGTTGGGGGGGTAGGACTGGGGCAGGGAATGGGTGGCGACAGGGTGGAGGTGGGTGCATGTGGTCCTGGGAGAGGGGGGCAGGATCAATGGTGGGTGCCCAGTCTCATGCTTTATTTATTGACTTATTTATTGGGGTCATGGCATGAAAATGGTTGAAGGCCACTGGGCTAGATCATCTCTGACATTCTACTCTCCTCCCCTTTCCCCCACAGTTCTTTTCCCCCCACTTTGTTCTCCTCCTTCTGAGGAGCAATAGAGGTAGTGGCTGGTGTGCTTCTGGGTAAGAGGGATGGTGTTTGGTACACCACTTTAGTTCCCAGGATGCCTAGACCATTCCTGAAGTACTGGCAAGAAAAAGCTAAGGTGCAGCTCTCCTCTCTGAGATACAGCCACTGACTCCTAAAAACAGCTGATGAAGAAGAACAAGGACATCTGCAAGAGGGATCTGAAGGCCTTAGCGATGGACCTCAACAAGTGGGAAACCCTGGCCTCTGAGCGGCCCGCTTGGAGGCAGGCTGTGCAGCATGGCCTTTCCCAGTTTGAAGAGACATTTGGCCAACAGTCTGAGGCTAAGAGGCAAAGAAGGAAGGCCCATAGCCAGGGAGACAGACCAGGGACAGACTGCACTTGCTCCCAGTGTGGAAGGGATTGTCACTCCCGAATTGGCCTTTTCAGCCACACTAGACGCTGTGCCAGAACCACCTTTCAGAGCGCGATACCAGAGTCTTTCGAGACTGAAGGTTGCCAATAAAAAAGAAAAGAAAAAGAAGAACAAACATTATATCTCCTCTTTCCTAAGTTGGGCAGGGGAACAACCATGTTCTTGAATTTTGCTGTTTTCTTTTTAACCTCTTCCTAATCTGGGTAAATGTACTGGGACCTGCAAGACTTAAAACCGATCAGCTGGATCAAACGCAAAACATGCAAGGTTTTGTCAAGCTGAGATTTGAAATGCAATGTGATCTGTCTTGATTAGCCATTCACCTTCAACTTTCCTGCAGCCTCCTTTAGAATTAACGAAGGCAGTGGGATTGCAAGGCAACAAGATAGCAAGTGAAGGAGCAGAAAATTTGAATTCAGTATTTTTTTAAGGAAGACGAAGTAGTTGCTTGTGTGATTGTGTTACCCTGCACATGCCCGATCTCGTCTGATCTTGGAAGCTAAGCAGGGTCAGACCTGGTTAGTACTTGGATGGGAGATCACCTGGGAATACCGGGTGCTGTAGGCGTCTACCATAGTCTTTCGAGACTGAAGGTTGCCAACCATCTCCTAATACTGAACACTATCTCCCGAACTTGTCTGATCTCGGAAGCTAAGCAGGGTCAGACCTGGTTAGTACTTGGATGGGAGACCACCTGGGAATACCGGGTGCTGTAGGCTTCTACCATAGTCTTTCGAGACTGAAGGTTGCCAACCATCTCCTAATACTGAACACTATCTCCTGAACTTGTCTGATCTCGGAAGCTAAGCAGGGTCAGGCCTGGTTAGTACTTGGATGGGAGACCGCCTGGGAATACCGGGTGCTGTAGGCTTATACCATGATCTCGGAAGCTAAGCAGGGTCAGGCCTGGTTAGTACTTGGATGGGAGACCGCCTGGGAATACCGGGTGCTGTAGGCTTATACCATAGTCTTTCGAGACTGGAGGTTGCCAACCATCTCCCTATACTGAACACTATCTCCCGCTCTTGTCTGATCTCGGAAGCTAAGCAGGGTCAGGCCTGGTTAGTACTTGGATGGGAGACTGCCTGGGAATACCGGGTGCTGTTGGCTTATGCCATAGTCTTTTGAGACTGAAGGTTGCCAACCATTTGTGAGTTCTTGGGTAAATGAGAAGACTACTTTTACCCTCTTGTTTTCTTGTCTTGGTTGTTATATATGGTTGGTCTGGATGATGATGATGATGATGTAAGGGAAGGGCATGGCATGTACATCCCTGCAGCATCCCCCACCTGAGTCTCCATCCTAATACACTCCAATAACATGGGGGGCAGATCCAAATTGCCCCAACCATGTAACTAAAATACTACCTTAATGCTCACTCCTATGTTGGTTTACTCAGAAGTATGTCCCATCATAGTCGATGGCAAGTCTGCATAGCACAAAAAGCAGTGTTTGATTGGTGCGATTAGGGGGTGATTCAGATAAACCCCATTCTATGTGCTATTTATAGAGGCAATGGGACAGCACCTTAGATTGGGCTCAAGATGTGCATGTCCATGCCCCTTCTCTATCTTATGGTACAAGCACAAGCAGAACCAACCATAGATGGTCTTAGATGGGCTGTCTGAATCATCAGTCACAAACAGGACTCACAATTGACATAAGCTGGTTGGTGCAAACCATTCAGATGAGCGTGGCGCAGTCAAGGCAGGGAAAATGCACCCCAATGTGTGCAGAGCAGACATGCGAACTGGTCCAGAGTCCTTGATGATAGGATTGGTGCAAGAGGGAGGGGAGGAGGAGTGGTGGGGGAGGGAGCTGGGTTGGAGGGGGGGGTTGGGACTGGCAGAGCTCAACTTTGCTGGCCCCAGAGTCCCGTGTTGGTCTTTGCGGCCCTAAGGGAGGCTCTTGATTCTGCACCAGCCCAAGGGCTGCCACATAATTGAGTAGCCCCATTGCGTGGCTACTTTTCTTACCCGGGCGAAGGGGACGAATGTCCCCTTTTCCCAACGGTGGTGGCTGCCCAGTGCACTTAGAATACCATGGCAGCTGTTTTGGCACTGTGGCAGTCCCCATGCTCTGGGCAGCTTAGGATTGGGCTGTGAGTCTCTCTGTGTGCGTAACATATCCATGAATGACAAGAATAGAAGCACATGGTGGTAATTTTTTTACAGTCCTTAATTGCCTCCCCAAACGGATAAAGCAGTTACTTTTAAGAGACTGTCACGTCATCCCTTGAATTGAAATAAAACCTCTGGAGAATCACTTCAAAGGACAGGTAAAGATCCTTCGTTTATTAAGGAAAGCTGAGGCTAAATGAGCTACTGGCTTCAACAAAACTTGCCTGTCATTATACATTCCTTTTGTGTCATATTTAATAATGTAATGAAATGGCTGTTCATGAGCAAGCACTCAAAAAAGGAATTAAGGAGCTGCCTTTTATTGAGTTAAGCTGATACTGTGTAGTATGTGTGTGTGTGTGTGTGTGTGTGTAAGGTTTCCTAAGCCTAATTTATATATTTATAAAGCCTAATATGTATGTGTGTGTATATATATATATCCTAATTTATATATAATATAATATAAAATTATATAAAATATATATATATATATAAAATACACCACATGGTGAATATATATAAAATACACCACATGGGGTATCCAGGGATCCCTGGACTCAGGGATTTTTTACCCCATGTGGTGTAATTCAGTTATCCCAGTTATCATTAATAATAATAATAATAATAATAATAATAATAATAATAATAATAATAACAACAACAACAACAACAACAACAACAACAACAACAACAACAACAACAACAACAACAACAATAACAATAACAATAACAATAATAATAATAATAATTTACATTTAATAACTGTGTATAATAATA
The DNA here is from genome assembly GCF_035046505.1 of Tiliqua scincoides. Classification (NCBI taxonomy): domain Eukaryota; kingdom Metazoa; phylum Chordata; class Lepidosauria; order Squamata; family Scincidae; genus Tiliqua; species Tiliqua scincoides. The sequence goes on along the minus strand of NC_089831.1, from coordinate 9,944,300 downwards.
ATAATAATAATAATTATTATTATTATTATTATTATTATTATTATTATTATTATTATTATTATTATTATTATTATTATACACAGTTATTAAATGTAATATATAAATACATATGTGGCTTTCTATAGCATTGTGACTCCACGGTGAGTAGAATCTCTTTTGGGATGAACAACAAAAGGCTCCAATACAGATATGGCCTGCGGAACCTCTTTGGGTGACCCATGGAGTTCCAGAGCCTCCCCCTGGCCCCTTGGTCAGATCTGGAGGGTATTCTGTGGGCCAGGGAGACCGTGAATCACCTCCTCAGCCCTCAACCTCAGAAAGCCTTAAAACATCACTTCTGGGTTATCCAAAAGAGAACGTCATTCTAAGGGCTGGGGAGGTGCTGTACAGTCTTCCTGGCCCTCGAAAGACCCTCCAGATGCAACCAAAGCTCAAATTCAGTTGCATTGGGAGGGGACGGGGGGGCCGGAGGTGGCCCTCAGACAGCCCTCAGATCACCAGCCCCCAACCAGGTGCCACGAATAGAACGTGGCCCCTGGGCTGAGGTTAGTTTGACACCCCTGTCCTAATTGAATCCTATATCCAGCGGTCAAAGTCCTTTCTCTCTCACACTCAGGTATATACAGTTTGGATTCAGGGATATTTTTTTTTACCCCATGTGGTGTAATTCAGTTCTCCCAGGCCATTTCCATCCCCTGCTTAGGAAACAGGCACAGTGAACAAACCGCAAAGTTCCGCTGCGCTGCATCCAGTCCTGTTGAGTAAATTTAATGGCAGTAAGCAAAATACTTCCTAGTACAGTCTTCAGTGACGCATCTTCCCGCTGCCAGGGAGATCTCAAGACGCCATCTGTGCATTCCTTCTTTATCAGCTCGTACGGGTGATTGACATGTGAATCGCAAAGCAGCCCGTTTCGGAGCACTGCCCTGGGACTTTAGGAGAAAATGTGAATATAATTCTATCGTACGTGCCACTCAATCAAAATAGCGACATTTCATTATCTCACCAAATTATTTATAAGCCAAATATGTGGGACTCAGTCTCGCATTTAATACCACTGGTTTAGGGAAGCATATGTTTGCATTTAAGTGTGGTATCTGTGTCTCTGTCAACATCCAGGGCCATTCCACTTGCTGTGCGCTCCTTACCTGTCTTTTCTTCAGAGGATTTATGATTTGAGAGAGGTAATTGAATATATAACGCTGTGACTGTACCATTTTTTATTTGGCATTTTTTATTGTTGTTGTCCCTGTGGCCGATGGCCAAGCCAATAAAAATTAATTTGATTTTAAATGATTTGGGGAGATGATTTGGGGAGATGTTTAATTTACCCGGGAACATTCATTTCTGATGGTGCCACCTCCTTCCGCCTCAACCTTGGTCTTGACCTCTTTATTTGTTTTTTATCTTTTTTATTTAAATGTCAATAAAAAGAATTCCTAAAAGATCTGGAGAAATGGAAGTGGGTGTAGTTGAGTCTCCTGTGTTGCAAGAGGGTATTGCCATGCTAATCACCTTGTTTCAGTTATGGGGCAGACAGTCTAAAACAGTGGTTCCCAAACCCCTCCTCGGAAGTCAGGAACCACGTAAGTATTTGCAGGGGCGGGGGATGGCAGCGATGCAACCCCCAGGATCAGGCCACTGCAGGGACAGAAGGGTGATTTTTTTTGTTTGTTTACAAAGCCAGTGCCAGCCTCTGGGGGTGGGGGATGTGTGTGGATGAGAAGTTCCATGTATGCTCAAGTTCCATACCAAGAAACAGGAGGATAGGAAAGTTGCCGGGAAACCTAATCAACCACTGTTCTAAAATTATCTATCTATCTATCTATCCTCCTGCTTTCTCCCCATTGGCTGGAGGTGGGAGCCACTGGAAGAAGCGGCTGGGGTTGGGCGAAGTGGTGAATCAGAGGAGGGGAGGCACATGGAGAAATCTAACTTTTTAAACTTGGTTTCACAACCCAACTCAAGTGGAAAAAAAATCACCCAGTCCGATTGTGTCCTAATACCCAGTGGGTGGAACTGAAGAGCTCACTGTCCGTGCAATGGATGGCATGCTGTCACCTCTCCAATAGCTTTAGCCAGAATGGCCACCACTCTACCGCCTGCCTGACGCCTTTTTCAGGACCTTGCTGTGCAGCTCTGCCTCTTCAAAAAGTAGACCTGCAGAAGCAGGGCAGCTAGGAGGAGGACTACAAGAGTGGTAGCAGCAGTTGGGCAGTGGAAGAGGAGGCTGTAGGAAAGGGTGGGTGCCACCTGCGGTGGGTGGGGCATCTGGTTGCAGCATGCTTCATGCACTGAAGAACAGTGGCACTGGACTACCCTCCACACTCCAGGAAGAGAAAGAGTGGGGGTGCCTCTGGCAGGTGGGGGTGGGCTTGGGAGAGGTGTGGGAGTTCAGCTTATCTACCTGCCCACGCAATTGCTATGCCCCATTTGTCTAGTCCAATTGGACATTAAAAGTTGAATTTTGTTCCTGTGGGGCAATGTCATGTTGATCCTTATGCTTGAACAAATAGCGTGATTTGCTGGCTCCAACGGAACCAGAAGACAAAATGTTAATGCTGTATATCTCGTGTGAAAAGTTTAAGCCCTCATTTCTTTTGCACAAGGAAATAAAATTTCAGGTACACTCTAGGGGAAGGAAAGGCTTCTCGTTCCTACCAGAGGGGGATAGACAGACAAGAAAGTCTTAATATGTTGAAAAAGTTAGAACAGCAACACACACCAAATCCTCTTCTTAGAAGGCACTTGTTTTTTTCGCTTGAATCTCACTGAAAATGCCCAGTGCACAAAACCTAGATTGATGGCAGAAAGACACACATACACAACTTATTTGCAGGCTGGCTCCAGCTTCGAGTCAATCTGAGCTGCAAAGGTGAACTTCCAGCCCCAGGCATCCACACAAGCTTCTGCTGCAGAACTGAGTGAGTCCCTCCAGTTCACTCACATGGCCTTCTCATCCTGAGGCCTTCTGGGTTTGCCAATTAAAGAAGCAGTCCACAAACAACATGGCAAGGTTATTCCTGCATTCTAGTGTAGGTGCCAATCGTCTTGGGGAAAGCAGCAAGGTCATTCCTTGCTTGGCAAGGATTAATTTCATTTTTTTCTGGTGGTTAATTTCACTTTTTCTGGACTAATTCCCCAGAATTAGAACTGGCTTTAGAACATAGAACCCAGAACTGGTTTTAGAACATAGAAAATTGCTTTACATTGTGATGCCAATAAAGGTTTCTGATCTGATCTGTTTTATATTGTCATTGGTCATTGGTTCTTCTAGCCCAGCACTGTCCAACAACTTTCCAGGGCTTCAGATGGAGATCATGCCCAGTCCAAACTGGAGATGCCAGGTACTGAATCTGGGACCTTCTTCAGGCAAAGCAAATGATCGACTCTTGAGCTATGGCCCATTGTCCATTATAATAGGACAAGAGGCTCCCTTGTATGTCTCTTCAACATCATACATGTGATTGGTTGGCAGCCAAGATCAAGCCTTCTCCATTGTCATGTGAAGGTTCTGAGACTTTTTCCCTGGAGAGATTCACCTGGCTCCCACATTGCTGGCATTTCAACAAGGGACCAGAGCTTTGTCTGTTTTAGAAGGACCTAGTTGTATTGAGTTCCAAGTGTCTAGCTTTAAACTGTGGTTGTATTTCCATCAAGTATGTTTGTGTTGCAGTTGTTGATGGTATTTAATGTGAGCTGCCTTACTTAAGCCTTTCAAAATAGTAAGTTACCTATCCTTCAAGGATGCCCTTCACCTGATTGGTCTGTGGCTGAGGATTTTTTTTTTTTTAATCTGCTCTGGCTTGTTTGATAGAATGTAGTGCTATAGCCAGGTTGATTACAACTGGCAGTATAGTCCAGGACAGGGGTTAAGGGGTTTGTGTATACCCTGAAGTATGTCAAATCTTGAACCCAAAGGTGTGATATAGGTTCAAAAAAAATAATAGTCAGTCCGACAGACAGACAGCTGGAATAATGCTGATCAAACTTTTGAAAGAGTACAAAACAACATATTATTATAGCAAGAGAGGCAGGGACGATTATATGGGACCCCTCGCATGCACTTCATCTGTTCCATCTCCCAGCTTATAAAAGCTAATGACCTGAATGTGACCCGGCCTCCAAAGAAGCAAAGGACTCCATATCTCATTTACCAATCCTTCCAAGCTTACAATCCCCCCCCAGAGCAGACTGAGAACAAGCCCTGACCCAGAGTCATCAACCTTAGATTTAAGTCACTTTGCAGATACAAGGCAATTTAAAGATCTCTCCCTCCCCATATACATCCATCTCCCGTTCTTTCTTCAGTCATATCGCAAATCCCAGCTAAATCTCTGGAAAGGAGATTATGAAACGGCACGGGTCCTGAAGAAAAGGAAACAAGGTAGATGTTCTCTCTCATCATTTGAACCATCATTTGCTCCCCCCTGTTTTCTGCACCCCTCCCCTTACTGAAATTCAGTAAGGTTAATCTGCCTCTCTGAAAGAAGCCTGGAAATATAGCTGATCCTGGCTGCATCAAAATCTGAAGCTTATGTTATGTGAGACCTTTACGATTCTGTTGGTTAGCAGAATTTTTCTCTCCCTTCAATGGAGTTTTAGAACAGGCTGTAAAGTACTTTATTGGTGTTTTCTCTTGGCAGTTCCTGTGCTCGGTTTCACTGTCGTTCTGTCTCAAGACAAGGTCCCTTTAGGGGCTCAAAGCTGTGCAAATAACATCCATTCAGTGTTCATGAGCATAATTCCTGTTGCATTTTTTTGGGGGGGAGGGGACATTTCTGGAATACCATGGACCCACTTTATCCACAGGGGTTCCATTCCAGGAACCCCTGTGGATGAGGAAAACCATGTGATCCTGAATGACAACACACACGATTCTTTGGATTTTTGGAGTGGCAAACAAACAGGCGACAGGAGAATTCAAAGGACTTCTAACGTTTACTCGTTTGCAAACGGGACCCCCACAAACACACACACGTGGAGGACCCCAAAGGATTACAATGATCCAGGTTTTATAGGGCCTTTTAGATAGGGGAGGGGGGACAGGAGCACACAAAGAGAGCAAAACACATCCATGGGAAGAATAACAGACCAACACAAACAACATTTGGCATTGTTATCAGATCAACATCATGGAGGGCAATTCGATATGCATTGGCAATTTGTTTACAGGGATATTCATTACAGAGATATTCAAAGGATCTGGTACTCTATGCATCCCTTTTATTTGTTTATGGCTCTTATTTATGACTTTCTGTCTTACCCTTGTGAACCCATACCTACAGCTAGCTTGTTCTCTAAGAGGGATTTTAGATGCTGGCTTTTGGTCAGAGAAGAGCCTTATGGGTGAACTGGGCATCTTGGGATATTTCCATATTGTGAGCTGGGCATATTGATATCACATGGGTATTCAAATCTGTGATTCTCGGGCCACCCCACCCTTCAATCCTAACCAGAGATGAGCTCTAGTTGGGCCCGGAGGGTCTTCTGATGCCCACAGAGGCAGCATGCAACTGCTCACTGCCTCTGAGGGTCTCCAAATGGCTGTTTTGACCAAAAAAAAAAAAAAAAAAAAAACCAAAAAAAGGAAACCAGAAGTGAGGTTTTAATGCCTTATAAGGTACTCTCAGGACCAAGAAGGTGTGCTTCATAATGCCTTACAAGGCATAAAAATATCACTTCTGGTTTTATCATAAAACCCAAAGTAGGTTTTTTTTTTTCCTTTGCCTAAACAGACATACAGAAGTCCTATAATAACTTAAGGCATAAAAACGTCATTTCGGGTTCTATTGTAAAACCACAAGTAGCATATCCCCCCCCCCAAAAAAAAAAGTCACTCTGAAGCCTGCAGAGGCCGTAGGTGGTCATGCATAGCTTCTGTGGGCCTCAGAAGGGCCTCAGAACCCAACCAGAGCACAGTTCCAATCGGGTTCAGAGGCTTGCGAGAGGGCATTTGGTGACTGCGGATGATAAAATCCACGGATGTCAAACCCACGGATAACACAGGCCCCCGGAATTGTGTCCAGTTCTGGTTGCCACACCTCAAAAAGCATATAGTGGAACTGGAAAAGGTGCAGAAGAGAGCAAGTCAAATGATTAGTCTGCAGTAGTTCTCAAACTTTTTAGAGGCCCTACTGCCTGATTTATAAATGCCAGGGGATGTGGCTATAATGGTGATTAGGAAGCAGTGCTCTCCCCCAAGCAGCAGCTTGTTCAACCCTTGATGCAAATAGCCTCATCTGCCCTATCAGTTTTGTGAACCACCAAAAATTGGGTCATGACCCAGACCCGCAGTTTTAGAACCACTGGATTAGTGGACCGGGGCACCTCCTTTATGAGGAAAGGCTATACTGGTTGGGGCTTTTCAGTCTCAAAAGAAGGGGGGTATGATCGAGGCACAAAATTATGCATGAGATGGGTGGAGTGAACATAGGGAGTTATTTTTCATTTCACACAGCACCAGAATCGGGGTACATACACTAAAATGGAGTGGCAGGAAAGTAAGAAGAATCTTTCTTTACCCAGCACATAATTTACAAAGTGGAACCTCTTGCCACAGGATGTTGGGATGGCATCTGGCCTACATTTCTTTGAAAAGGGATTGGGCCGATCTATGGAGGAAAAGTTCATCACAGGTTGCAATCCATGATGAAGGTATGTAATCTCTGAGTTTTAGAGGTAGCACATCTCCAAATGCCAAAGGAAGGGAGTGACAACAGGATGCAGTCATCTTGTGTACTGAGTGCTCCCTGAGGCATCTGGTGGGCTGCTGGTGGGGAGAGTCATGGAGGCCTCCATGACTCCCCGCCCACTGCAGGGTGCGGCCCGCACCCTGTTGGCACAGCTGAATCAGTGCTGGAAAGTTGGATATTTTTGGAAATGGAAAATATCATATTGGAAATGGAAAAGGTGCAAAAGAGAGCGACTAAGATGATTACGGGGCTGGGGCATCTTCCTTACGAGGAAAGGCTATGGCGTTTGGGCCTCTTCAGCCTAGAAAAGAGGCGCCTGAGGGGGGCCATGATTGAGACATACAAAATTATGCAGGGGATGGACAGAGTGGATAGGGAGATGCTCTTTATACTCTCACATAACACCAGAACCAGGGGACATCCACTCAAACTGAGTGTTGGGAGAGTTAGAACAGACAAGAGAAAATATTTCTTTACTCAGCGTGTGGTTGGTCTGTGGAACTCCTTGCCACAGGATGTGGTGATGGCATCTGGCCTGGACGCCTTTAAAAGGGGATTGGACAAGTTTCTGGAGGAAAAATCCATTACGGGTTACAAGACATGATGTGTATGCACAACCTCCTGATTTTAGAAATGGGCTATGTGACAATGCCAGATGCAAGGGAGGGCACCAGGATGAGGTCTCTTGTTATCTGGTGTGCTCCCTGGGGCATTTGGTGGGATACAGGAAGCTGGGTCTATGGCCTGATAGATGGGCCTATGGCCTGATCCAGTGGGGCTGTTCTTACGTTCTTAACTACAATTCCCAGGAAGCCTTGCAGGTGTCTTGTTATCTGGTGTGCTCCTTGGGGCATTTGGTGGGCTGCTGTGAGATACAGGAAGCTGGACTAGATGGACCTATGGCCTGATCCAGTGGGGCTGTTCTTATGTTCTTATGGATAGGATCGGGCCCTTAGTCATTCTTCACAATATGGCAAGTGGCCTGTGGTCCCACTGCCATGGCAAACATGGCACTGTCCTGCCTGGCTCAATCCCACTGAAAGCAGAGATGGTGATGTAGTGGTACCCCAGTGGGCAAGATGCAGCTCCACAGTAGCGATCCTTGCAAAAGGGGCACCCTTCCCAAAGAAGTTGAAAAGCCCCGGTTTAGAGGAAAGAAATTCAGATTAGTGGCGGAGCCCTGGCATCTCTTAGAAAAGAGTCATGATATGTTTCCAACATGCCCCTCAGGCCTGGAAGCGTGGTCCAGCCTTGGAGCTGCCAAGATTGCCCAAATACTGGGTATTTCAGCTCAAAGCTTCTCTAATATTAAACACAGGATAGAAATCTTCTACCCACCACTATTGGTCTTTGGCCCATATGGCATGAATAACAGCAGAGGGACTAATTAGTGTTAGTTGTTTTATTGAATATCAATATTTTTCCATTGCAAACTGGGCCAAGGCCCCCAAACTCCAGTCCTAAATGCCACTTCCTGCCTTTCTTTATAATTTCCATTGCAAGCAAAACAAAAGAAGCAATCTCTTCCTAGTGAACTAGTAAAGGCCGACTGAGTGTAACCTGAAATCCTCACTAGGATAATTAGGGTTAATTATGATTTTGCAGAGAGCCCAGTGGGGTCCTTCTTGTGTTAAACAGATGCCTCTGGTTGGACTGGGAAAAGCCATCACATCTGCCGTATCAGGAACGGGAAGGAGGAGGCAGGCAGGAAGCCATCTCTCACTACCCACCTTTAGTTTACATTTGTTGTCTCACTTGAGACCATTAGTTGCTCGCTCCACTTCCCTGAGTGGCAGCGTGTTCCACGGCTAGCGCTGCTAGATTGTGTTTGGATAAGATTGCCCTGGAGAGCTATGGTGCCTTCTCAACATTTGTAAATCAAGCAAAGACAACACAAGCAGCATGTGTGGGAATGAACAGATCTGCTGGCCACACTCGATTCTCAGAGAGGCATTGCCCTCCAAGGTTCTCCACCTGGACAGCTTCCATCTCTCTCCTCCAAACCCACTTTTTCCCCACACCTGTTCCCAAGCATTCATCTCCAATCCATCTCCTGAAGGTCAATCCTTCTTCAAGAGAACATCCACAGTCAACATGGATCTCCAAGGAAGCCTCTCTTCTTGTCCACACTTTCTCATCCTCTCCACACCTCTCTTTCTTTTTGAACCCAAGGAACAAGAAGGAAGGCAGTGTGGTCGAGGTGGTCGGGAAGGGGAGGAAAGAAAATTGGATGAAAAGAATTTGGGAACTATCCCTAAAATTAGTCTGATGAATTTTGGGACTATTGTCCAGTTCTATACCATGAGCCTGCCTATGTAACTCCCATCAGCCCAACACACTGCCTGTCAGCCATCTTCTGTGTGGCTCCCATCCCCTGGGAACTGTCTGGTTTCTCATTGGTTTCTGTTCCCATGAGAAGTTGAGAAGCTGGTCCCAAAACAATGACTTCAGCAGGCTGCACCTGCCCGGTGTTTTAAAAATGGGGCGATAAGCCTGCGTGTTGGCTCCTTTGGCTTCTCCTCGCTCTATTCCAACTAAACCACTCAAGCTGCATAATTTTATATCTCCTTCTTCTAGAACAAAACTTACCACTCCTACATTATTGATGTCGCTGCAAGGGATGTTGCATAAAGAGATCCCATTGGTCCACAGTGTTTAGCCAGAGCGCAAAAGGCTAAATTCTGCCAAAGATGAAATGCAAAGCCTTGAAAAGGTCACAGTAGCAGAAAGACGCTCGGAAATTATTTACTATATTATTGATGTGCAACGCACTCTATTTTTCCTAGCAAACAAAAGTGATATTTTGAGGGGACGATGCTCTCGTAAAAAGGCCCCTCACCATCCCTCTTTTATTTAGAGCAATAAGGAAATGTGTTTTTATTTTAAGGATTTAATACTCCATGCCGCCATTCAGCCGGAGGAAACTGTTGTCTCAGAGATTAAAAATACATATAATTCTCTCTCTCTCTGGTCTCCTTGGCAGCTTTTTCTCCCCAGCCTAGTCAAAGTTGAATCCTGAAGCCAAGGGCTTTCTGGCAAGATGAAAGCAGGGATGCTCGTCAACCAATAGAGGGAAAGGAAGTGAGCATCTTCTTTTTTTTTTTTTAAAGTGCTGTAGATCTGTTTCTGCCAGGAATAGGATTTGTTATTTATTTTGCCCCCTGGATTTCAGGGAGGAATATTAATGTTCTGATGGGTTTTTATATATAGGGTGCTGAAGTTTTTGTGGAGTTTTCTTAAGGCGCAATCCTAACCCCTTACGTCATTGCTTTCCAGCACTGGCACAGTGGTGCCAATGGGACATGTGCTGTATCCTGCAGTTAGGTGTCACTCATGGAGATCTCCTCAAAGTAAGGGAATATTTTTTCCCCTTACCTCGGTGCTGCATTGCCCTTATGTCAGTGCTGTAAGGGGTTAGGATTGCGCCCATAGAATGACAAAATGTGTTTCTCTGTTGACTAGATGGGTTGCTTTCATGTTGAGTAGATGAAAGGTGAGAACATGCAATCCAACCCATCCTTTCGGGTCATCAGAGGGGGCCCTTCTGACTGTGCTACCACCAGTAGAGATGAGGGTGTTGGTATTGTTACCCTGCACAGGCCTGATCTCATCTGATCTCGGAAGCTAAGCAGGGTCAGGCCTGGTTAGTACTTGGATGGGAGACCGCCGGGGAATACTGGGTGCTGTAGGCTTATACCATAGTCTTTCGAGACTGAAGGTTGCCAACCATCAGTGTTTACAAATAGGGCTTTCTCAGTGGTGGCTCCTTGCTTATGGAATTCCCTTCCCTTGGAATTAAGAACAGCTCCCTCTCTGGAGACCTTTCGACGGGGCCTCAAGAAAAGTTTTTAACTGACACTGCAGCCTGGCGCTTTTAATGACATCTATTTTAATGGTTGTGATTCTGGTTGTTTGCTATGTTTTAATTGTTTTTCATCTTTAAGTTTTTAGTATTGTTTTAACTGAATTATACTGGTTTTATGTTGTTAGCCATCTTGAATCCCCTTTAGCGTGGGAGAAAGGCGGGATATAAATCCTGCAAATAAATAAACAAGTTAGTTTTTTTTAAAAAAAACAAACCTGCTTTGGAGAGGTATTCACAGTTTCCCTGTCTCTGGAGTGAAAGAGGCAGCTTTCTGAGCCAGACCATTGATCTTTATCTCGCTATCGTTGATGCTGATTGATAGCCAGAGCCAACCCTTAGATAGGACAACTGGGTGGCTGCCCTGCGCTCTGCACTTGCTTGATCAATATCTGGCCATAATAAAGTGGGGCGAGTTGGTTACTCCAAGCCCGCACTCTGACCACACCTTCTAGGGATGGCTGTACTGATGGCATCTCTCTAAGGTTTTGGACAGAAATTTTTCTCAACCAGCCAGATCAATCCCTGAACAGTGAGCTCTGGGTCATGAGCTCCATCAGACACAGAGTGCCAGAAACGGAGACTTTGATTAGACTTCTCATTCACTTCTTTTCCTGCCTTGTTCATTTATGTCTCCCTGCCCAAGCAGCCGTGACCAGTTGCGTTGCTTGCCAAAGTATATAAAGTGCTTTGTGTAACTCATCCCTGCTGCATTTTATTCCACCATTCTACCAACACCAAAGGGTGTCTCAGTCTCAAAGGCAACATAAAGAAGGCCACAGGTATTGGGAGCGATGCTGTGATAGGATGGTGACTGAGGAATTTATATGTTACAATGGCCCAACTGCTCCTTTTTTTTTAGTTGCCAAGGATGTTTGAACAAATTCAGAATATTTTGGGGAAGCTGAATCCAAAAATGGCATCAGTTTTGTCAAACTGGTTCTAGTTTGGGGGGTACGGCGTAGCCACCTTATATGCCAATTCGAGAAGCTTCCTCACAAGGAAGTGGGCACCATAGCTTCCTCAAGAGGAAGCTGCTTGAATCAGCATATAAGGTGGCTACGCCGTACCCCCCCAAAACTAGAGCCAATCAGCAAAAGTAGCCAATCGATGCCATTTTTTGATTCAGCACCTCAAACATACCCAAGAATAGGTCTAACTTTTACGACAGCAAAATGTGTGACAGGCCTGTGTTGAGGAATGCTGAGGGCTCAATCCTGTCCAACTTTCCAGCTCCGATGCAGCCACAATGCAGCCCCGGGGTAAAGGAACAAATGTTTGCTTACTTTGAGAAGGCCTCCATGACTGTCCCCCACCACAGGATGCAGCCCTCGTCCAGTTGGTATGGTTGCAACAGCTCTGGAAAGTTGGATAGGATAGGGCCCCCAAACAACCCAGATGAAAATCACTGCCAGAGGGGGATAATGAAAGGCTCTGTTCTTTCAGGCTGAATGCTTCCTTGAGCGTCATCACCATTGAACGCAATGGGGCTTATTTTGGTATCCATGCAGATAGAATTGCACTGTCGCTGTCCTGAAAATGTTCCCATGATTAAAATATTCTGGGGTTTGTTTTTTTTCCTCTGCATTTATAGAACCAAGCAAAGAGCATAGGACTCTTGAAGGTATTTAAAGTGATGATTCAAATCTCCTGGAATTTAAAGGGAAGCAAAACAAAACATTTCCCAGTGATTCGTGGGGGGTAGATCGGGTTGTAACAGGAAAATGTGTGAGATCGTTTACCCCCTCTGGGGTCCCTCCGTCCCCTAACCGCCTAGCACCAGTGTGTCCAATTTCCGCACTTAAAGTTGGAGCAGAAAGTGTGACTTCACTGTCGGTTTCTCCTGCTCCCCTGTACCAAGCCTTTCAGACATTGGCAAAGCAATCAGTGTAATTTCTCCTCCAGCACAGATTATGACATGAAAGCAAGTAAACCCGCAGCATTGATTGCTGTTGTAATAAGATGACAAGTTTGCTTTTATCACGGCTTTCGGAGGTGATGAAAATGCCCTTTTCACTCCTGTGCGCTTTCTTTCTTGTCAGTACGAGTCTCCATCCCATCTTCATCCTGGCCGCTATTTCAGCCATACTCTGATCACTGTCACAAAAGCTATTTGGGGTGGGTTTAATCAAACACCAATCTGTTCTGCTGAAACTCATCAGGCCGCACAATGCTGTCAGTAACTTGGGCTGGATTAGCAGGGAGGTTGTCTCTGCTCTGCAACTTTGACAACACACAAACAAAAACTTTATTTCACTGAGCCCCTTGTGAGTATCAGCTCAAAAGCAGTGTTCCCTAATAGGTAAACCGTCTCCATATTGCATTCCCTGATAGGCAATTGTTCTATGCCCTAAAACAAGGGTCTCCAAACTTTTTGGCCAGAGGGCTGCATGAAATATCTGGCTCAGTGCTGAAATATAAAATTTAAATAAATAAATTAGAGATGGAACTTAGATGAATGAATAAATGAATGAGTGGGCTCATTCATTCAGCCTCTCTGGCCATCAGAAAACCCTCCAGACGCAATCAGAGCACAGCTCTGGTCATGTTCAGTCGAGTGGGCCAGAGGCTTTCATGGGACAAGAGGCTGGCTGTGGGACGCATAGAGGCTCTCTGTGGGTCGCATCTGGCCCCTGGGCCGGGGTTTGGAGACCCCTGCCCTAAAATTAAATTAGCCAATTAGTGCCTTATACTGTACTGTTCAGCGCAAACCTATCTTGCGCAGGAGGCCTGCGCTGTGTCCAGCACAAGATAGGGGCCCAAAGTGGCTCAGACTGAAGTTAGGGGAAACTCTTCCCCTTACCCCCAGGTAAGCCACCGCAGCCCCAATGGGGCTCTCCTCAAACTTGCACCACCTCCAGAGGAGTCATATGCCCGAGGAGAGTGGAGTGGTTTGCAGACGCTCCATGCTGCTCAGGAAGGGGGGCTAGGATCCGGTATATCTGACGGGTCCCAGCCCCAGCTCCCCACTCACCCCTGGGACCACCCTCCTCTGCCCTGAAACGGCTCCCTCCCACCTCCTCCCTGCTTCTTCCCCGCCCTCCCCAGAGCCTAGCGTCAGCCGAGCTCAGCCGACGCAAGGTTCCCCCATGAAGTCGGCGCAGAGGCTGGATTCAGCCTCCCTGCACCAGACCAGCCGACTCTAAAGGAGGCGCAAATGTGCTTTATGGCACGTTTGTGACCCTCCTGGACCGGCGCAAGGGACTTACGCTGGCCCAAGGGCGAGTTTGGATTGCGCCCTTAATAAGCCTAACTTCTATCTAGATGTCTTTTAAATACTACAACATCATGAGATGCATTTATCCAGGGCTTCATCTCACAGATCAAACCCCTTCTCAGCCTCCTCCCCAATAAAGTCATTGGGCTATTTTGGGTTAGTCACTAAATGAACATACCAAAATGAATGCATATCTGAATGAGAACAAAGTGCTTATTTATTTTATATAAATCCTGAGCTTCCATGTCAGGCCGCCCCCTGACACGGAGGCTCTTAATTCTACGCCGACTCTTGGGTCACCATAGAATCGAGTAGCCCCATTGTGGGGCTACTTGGCTTACCCAGGGGAAAGGGATGAAAGTCCCCTTCTCCCGAGGACCCTGTGGTGACACCTGCGGAGTGCGCAGGATGCAGCGGCAGCCATTTTCGGCACTTCTGCAGCCCTGGATGCCAGGCTGCTCAGAACTGGGCTGTGTGTTAACCAGTTTTTCCATTCTAATATCATCAGATTGTGCATCTGATTGCAACCACCCACCGATGAGACAACCAGTCACAAAACAATCAGATGCTGATTCTATATGCTTGCACTCATCCAGCCAACGTTCATCACACCCACTTGCCGATGGGATGGACTTCCCTTTTCATGCCCCCCCCCCTTGTGGTAGAGAAGACCTGGGCAGCTTCCAATTCTCCCTTAAATGCAAGAACTTGTAGATTCACAAACACAGCCCCCTTTTCATTGCTTACACTCACACACATGGGATAATTCTATTCCCAGTCCAACAATAGGTTGGCTTCCTCGTTGTGTTTATCCAATGACTACAACGCAATGAATCCACATTGCCTTTGACAGGCGTTTTCAGATTTAATTGACCGTTAACTATTTTTGATGTCATACAAATTGGCTTTGGGGGTGGGGGGGGAGGAAGCACGCATCAAGGAGTCTTTAATAGCTCAGTGACCCTGGGGTGGGAGAGGGTCAGTTAGGGAGGGTGATGGGGTAACAAAGTGGGATTCCTTTTGGAGTAGCGAACCATCTATGTAAAATTCAGGCACTTTCTATATTATCTAGCATTGTTCTGGCTAGACTCACTCTCTTTCCCCCAAGCAAGTTTTGAACCAAATGAAAGGGAGCTTGTATGTGATTTGACTACGTGGCTGCTATTCTGTCCCAGTGACAAGACATTTTTTTTTTTAAAGTTGCATCAAGTTCTCTGGTGAAAGTTAGTGAGCTATAAATGCTAATCTCCTAGTGCTGTGCTTCCCAGACTTTTTAGCACAAGGACCCACTTTTGAAAACAAGAATCTGTCGTGACACACACAGCATTTATGTGTATAAACAGCAGTCTATTGTGACACACATTGTGACACACACAGTATTACTAGACCAAAAAGAAAAAGAGATCTAGAAGGAAATACTTTTATTTGTTAATATTAATGAACAATAATCAGGGTCCTGTGCTCCTCAGGCTGCTAGAGACCTTATATATAACTCAGTTGGCATCCTTCAGTCTCGGAAGACTCTGGTATCACACTCTGAATAGTGGTTCCGGAACAGTGTCCTCTCCAGTGCACCAAGCCTGGGTAAAGTAGGTATGGAGGATAGGATGTTACCCATGCAGCAAATCCCCCTCTCTACATCGCTGAAATGGTCCAATGGAAAAGCAGAAGCCAGTATGGTTGGTTCCAGCAGCATCGCAGGAGTTGCCAGAACGTAACTGTGTTCAGCCATGAACTGCCTCAGGGACTCCGGCTCCAGATTTTGCCTCGAGGTTGACTCCTGAAGCCTTTTCCATAACTGGATGTAGCCACAAGACAGTGGAGGTTTGGGATCAGAGTTTTCCTTCTCTCAGATGAGCTGCCTTCCCAGGCTATCGAGTCCCATCTACCCGGTGGCTGTTTAGTCATGTTTAGTACTTTATATATAGTACATGTGTATAGTCATTTTGCTAGACAGTTCCTAGAAATGGAGTTCTTCTCCCAAACCTTTACACAGTGGCGTAGCTAGGTCATTTGACACCTGGGGCCCATAAATTTTTGATAAGCCCCATATGACATTAATTAATTAATGTTTTGTACATTAATGTTTTGTACATTAATTAATGTTTTGTAAAACAAATTATACCACCCTTCCTCTAAGGAGCTCTGGGTGGTGTGCACACGTCCTCTCCTTCTTTTGTCCACACAAAAACAAGAGAGAGAGAGAGAGAGAGAGAGAGAGAGAGAGAGAGAGAGAGAGAGAGAGAGAGTTTATTTTTCTGGGAAGAAAATGGAAAGGACAGCACTCTCATTTTGAGAAAGGGATCATGTTTTTGGATGGATGGATAGCTAGCTAGCTGGCTGGCTGGCTAGCTAGCTAGCTAGATAGCTAGATAGATAGATGCTTGAAAATAAATAAATATATTATTTCTTTTTATACCTTCTTAAAAAAATAGTCTCATAAACCTAGGTGGTGTCCTGAAAGAGGGTGGTTTTAAAAATTGGGTCCCGGTGCTAAAATGTTTGGGAACCACTGGCCTATCTAATGAAATGCAAGAACTACAGTAACTGATCATTATGTGAAGATCCGGTTGAACTCTGTTATTCAACAACGTCCTGAGCCAGGAAGCCTTCATCTTTGCTCCAGCCACACTGAAAAGAGAGATGTTCCCTGCTAATTGCATGCTGAGTGCATGAAAAGGCAGTAACCCTTGTCCCTACTCCTGACCTCCATGTGTTTATCAGTGTGCAGAGAGCCTATCTCTCTCTCTCTCTCTCTCTCTCTCTCTCTCTGTATGACTAGGACCCACATGTCAGGTCTGTGTACACTGATGAACATTTGGAGGGTAGGAGCGCACTTCTCCCTCCATCCATTCTTTGTTCATAGATTTCAGACCGTGTGGAAAATTCTACTGTATGGTACTATGAAAGCGTAGCTAGAGGGGACAAAATGGTAAGTACAGCAAGTGCTGCAAAGAACCATGTAAGAGGCCCCTCCAGCTCGCTGTCAGAGGCAGTCTGGCCAGTGAAGGCAAAGCACATACACTCACCACACCAAACAGCATCTCCTGAGTGTTGCCATCGCTGCCTGGAATGGCTCTGATGCCCATTGTGGCGCCAGCAGTACAACAACAACAACAACAACAACAACAGGTATTTATATACCGCCTTTCTTGGTCTTTATTCAAGACTTTATTCAAGGCGGTTTACATAGGCAGGCTTATTAAATCCCTTATTAAATAGGAATTTTTACAATTGAAAGAAGGTTCTTTCTTTCAAGAACCACTACTTTCAGGTGTTTCATTCCGATCTGGCTTCACGTTCTGGCCTCCATCCTCCCACGCTCAGAGCAGATGGAATCGCTCGGCTTCAGCTTGTGAGCTGCTTCAAGGTCGCACGGTGCCGGTGGCCTCGAACTGGTGACCTTGTGGATGTTATCTTCAGGCAGACGGAGGCTCTACCCTCTAGACCAGACCTCCTGCAGTACTTAAGTGTTTTGCCCCCCTCTAGCTACACTACTGATGGGCAATGGTCATTCTGGTCTTCATTATGTGGTCTAAACTAGATTCTGAAATCCAGTAGTGTAGCGGGGGGCTGTAAGTCCTGCATGGCTCCAAAACTCACACTGCAAAGTGCCCCTCCCCCTTGCTCTTGGGGCCATTCCAAGGAGTGAAAGCAATGGAGACGTGTCTCCTCCGTGTTGCTTTCACCCCTAGATAGGCTCTGAGTGCAAGGGGGAGGGGCAGCTTACACGGCAAGTTTTGGAGCCGTGTGGAACGTACAGTTCCCCCCTCCCCCACCAGTTCTGCTACTGCTGAAATCCAATCTGGATTTCAGAGCACATTCTGGAGTTTTTCATGGACTGATAAAAAAAAAAGAACAAGCATGGATCCGTGAAACCATTTTGGAACCGGACCTGAGCATCTCCTCCAATTCTCAGTAAGAATCACCATCTGACGTGAATTGAGATCATGTTTTTTGGGGGAACGAATGACTGATCCTTTCGAGGACAGCTTGAAAACACTTCCTGAAGCCAACAGCTATGCTACTAAAACTGCTCATTTCACCACCTCCCTATGTACTTTGGACAGAAGATTATTCTCCCCCCGCCTCCCCGCCACCCCAACTGGGCAGAAAATTTAGCATAAGTTCTCAGGCCCCTGTTACTCATTAAAACTCGCGTCCTGCACAGAGGGCTTGGAATGACATTGGCAAAGTGTTGATGGTTCCCTCCCCTGCCTTGACCGAAACACGGCCATCCACTTCTCTCAACCATTTGCCTGGCGCTGATGTGGAGGGGGACAACCACTTGGAGGTTAAATAAGCTACAATAAGGAGTGCAGCAACTGTTACCCTGCACATGCCTGATCTCGTCTGATCTGGGAAGCTAAGCAGGGTCAGGTCTGCTTAGTACTTGGATGGGAGACCGCCTGGGAATACCGGGTGCTGTCGGCTTATACCATAGTCTTTCGAGACTGAAGGTTGACAACCATCTCCCTATACTGAACACTATCTCCTGATCTCGTCTGATCTCGGAAGCTAAGCAGGGTCAGGCCTGGTTAGTATTTGGATGGGAGACCGCTTGGGAATACCAGGTGCTGTAGGCTTATACCATCGTCTTTCAAGACTGAAGGTTGCCAACCAAGGAGTGTAAGCTACACTGTGGATGGTTTTGGAATGAAAATAAAGAGGGGAAGGAGAGAGAAATTGGACGGCTCTTCCTGATCCTTGGAGGGGACAATATGATGATGATGATTGTTGGTGTCTTTCAATGAAAGAATGCATGCCTATATATTTTTTTTTTATACAGGTCCATGAAGCATTTGCTTACAGCAGCGTTGGCAACTTTGCTTGTTTGCTGGCAAAGCGCTGAGCCACATAAAGTTGAACCATCTCAAGTGCCAGCTGCATTAGTATTCAACAACCAAAGCAAGCTGGGCCCCACGGCTGTGGCATGCTAATGAGGGTTGTGGCTCATTCTTATCCCTTCCCCCCCTTCTCCTGTCTCCCCTCTTCTCCCGCCCTTCTTTTCCAGTATGGCCAGCCACTTTGATCAGAGATATATATGGTTGATATCTTCTTAGACATTGGGTGGGTGACCCAGAGCTGCACCTGCCACATTTGACAAACTGTCCAATTATTTTTGGAAAGTCTTCAAATGCTTTCTTTTCTCTTTTTTTTCCAGAGGTACAATTTAGCACTATGATAATCTATTAAATTGCTTTCTCAACGATGCCAAGTATTCAGTTGTGCTTCTGTCTGTTTCTTTTTTTCTTTTCTTCTGAGGGTACTAGAGCGGCAGATTAAATGGATGTCCAGATATTTTAGACAAACCATGAATGAGACGTGGATAGATGCCATCAGGGCTTCATGCGGGATGATGCGGAGAAGCTCCGCTTTGTTTAGTGTGGCTCCAGCCTACTACAGGATTAAAAACAGGCAGCTTTGCACTGCCAGGCAGGCCGGATGGGTTTGAGGTGGATCTCATGCACAGGGTAAGGGAAGTTACAGCAGCCACCTCAATGGGGCCATTCAGATCTGCGCCAGCAAATTCACTGGCACAGATCCGAGCATCCCAGTGTAAAACCTCCTGGGTCTAGTTCACCCACCAAACTGCCTGCTGCCCGCTCCCCTGTCCTGAAACACCCCCATTCCACCTTCCTCCTCGCCCTCCCCAACCCCCCTGCCCCAGCCTCCCCACCAAATCCAGGGCTGGATATAACTTCCAGGAGCCAGCACACATCCATATGCTAGATCAACCAGGTCTCGAGCTGTCACAGACATAATCCTTACGGCAGGCTTGTGACACTCCCAGGCTGGTCCAAGGGACTTTTGCTAGCCCAAAGCATGTTCTGGATTGCACTTCTGAGTTCTGTTGAAACAGTTTCAACAGAGCTTTCACTGGACATAGCTGTTGGCAACGAAAGACTATGGTATCGCGCTCTGGATGGTGGTTCTGGAACAGCGTCTAGTGTGGCTGAAAAGGCCAACTCGGGAGTGATAATCCCTTCCACACTGGGAGCAAGTGCAGTCTGTCCCTGGTCTTTCTCCCTGGCTATGGGCCTTCCTTCTTTGCCTCTTTGCCTCAGTCTGTTGGCCAAGTGTCTCTTCAAACTGGGAAAGGCCATGCTGCACAGCCTGCCTCCAAGCAGGCCGCTCAGAGGCCGGGGTTTCCCACTTGTTGAGGTCCACTCCTAAGGCCTTCAGATCCCTCTTGCAGATGTCCTTGTATCGCAGCTGTGGTCTACCTGTAGGGCGCTTTCCTTGCACGAGTTCTCCATAGAGGAGATCCTTTGGGATCCGGCCATCATCCATTCTCACAACATGACCGAGCCAACGCAGGCGTCTCTGTTTCAGCAGTGCATACATGCTAGGGATTCCAGCTCGTTCCAGGACTGTGTTGTTTGGAACTTTGTCCTGCCAGGTGATGCCGAGGATGCGTCGGAGGCAGCGCATGTGGAAATTGTTCAGTTTCCTCTCCTGTTGTGAGTGAAGAATCCATGACTCGCTGCAGTACAGAAGTGTACTCAGGACGCAAGCTCTGTAGACCTGGATCTTGGTATGTTCCGTCAGCTTCTTGTTGGACCAGACTCGATACACTGGATCAAGCCAAAGGCCCATCTAGTCCAACATCCTGTATGGAACATCTATTCCACCTTCCCCCTCACCCTCCTAGGGTGCAGGGCAGTTGAATTAAACTATTTACATACTGCTTGCATACATGGGATTCTTGCTGAGCCTTGCTCCACTGTTAGACTTTGCTGCAGCCCATTCTACATTACTCCACAGTAGCCTATCCAGCACTGATATAAAAATCAAAGGGATGTATTATCTTGGCAAAAATGTTTGTAGAGGGGTGAGAGTGATGAGCTGGAACAAAGGTAGGAAATGGGATTTTGATGCCTTTTTCCTTGTTATAAGCAATTTAAAGATGGATCTTGGTATCAGTGGCCAGTCAGTGGATTCAGGTCCCACCTGCACTTATTATTTACAGTTTATTGAAACGCGTTTGTAAAACTGATAAATCAAAATGAAAAATATGGGCGCGTGCCCCTCAGAAAGCCCAGCCTTCTCACATCACCCAAACCCAGCACTCATAAAGGAAGAAGACAACAAAAAACAAGAAAGGGAAGGGAAGAGAGGGCGAGGGGAGCTACAAGAGATAGTCAGAAATGAATTCTGTATTAATTAACCGGGAGGTCTGGGAGAGGTCGAGAGGGTTGAGCCTCCGTTTGCCTGAAGATAACATCCGAAGGTCGCCAGTTCGAGGCCACCGGCACTGTGCGACCTTGAAGCAGCTGACAAGCTGAGCCAAGCTATTCCATCTGCTCTGAGCGTGGGAGGATGGAGGCCAGAATGTGAAGCCAGATCGGAATGAAACATCTGAATGCTGCGGTTTCTTGAAAGATAGAACCTTCTTTCAATTGTAAAAATCCCTACGGGGATTTAAATTGCCTGCCTGTGTAAACCGCCTTGAATAAAGTCCGAGAAATCTGAGGACCAAGAAAGGCGGTATAGAAATACCTGTATTATTATTATTATTATTATTATTATTATTATTATTATTATTATTATTATTATTATTATCATCATCATCATCATTATTATTATCATTATTATTATTATTATGTTCTTATGAAAAGGAGAGGACTTCTAAAAAGTATAGATGGAAAGTGCTGTACTGGCCTTCTTCACTGCCGCTGCACATTGGGTCGACACTTTCATCGACCTGTCCACCACCACCCCAAGATCTCTGGTTAATTGGCCATAACATTTGATAGAATACAACTATTTCAACATGGTGTGTTTCCTTACATGCTGCATGAAATTACCTTTCCAATGATGTGTAACATGATTGTGTTATTCATAAATACAAATCTTCCAAAAGGTTTCCCAAATTTGGGCCACAAGTAGTGGTGTCACCCACCTGAGGGTATCACCCAGAGCAGTCTGCAACCCCTTGTGAGGCCACTGGGTAGAGTGGAGTGGAGTAGGGAGAAAATGACAAGTAGCTGCTGAAACTGGAGGTAGCGTCCAGCCATAATGACTTGTAAGCATTGATAGACTTTGATAGGCCAGGAGGTCTGGTCTAGAGGGTTGAGCCTCCATTTGCCTGAAGATAACATCCACAAGGTCGCCAGTTCGAGGCCACCGGCACCGTGTGACCTTGAAGCAGCTGACAAGCTGAGCCAAGCTATTCCATCTGCTCTGAGCGTGGGAGGATGGAGGCCAGAATGTGATACCAGTTCAGAAAGAAACATCTGAATGTTGTGGTTTCTTGAAAGATAGAAACCTTCTTTCAAATTGTAAAAATCCCTACGGGGATTTAAATTGCCTGCCTGTGTAAACCGCCTTGAATAAAGTCTAAGGAGAAATCTGAGGACCAACAAAGGCGGTATAGAAATACCTGTATTATTATTATTATTATTATTATTATTATTATTATTATTATTATTATTATTATTATTATTATTATTATTATTAAAGTTTGCTTCTGAACAAGGCACCTGGGAAAAGTAATCAATTTGATACAGGGATACATTGCTGGATTCAGGCAACACAGACGAAAGCGTAATTTTATAATCCAGTGTATTGTATGCCACTATGCCTTTCTTGATGTATGCAAGATCTAATTATATTGTCAAACCATTGTTTATATTAAGGGTCCTTTTTGCTCACACTGAATTTTAAAGAGGCCTGAGGCTTTGAAAGGGCAGGTGAGTCAGGACCCAACTTTCCAAGGGGGTGTGTGCCTGTGTGTGGTCCCTTGTAGTCTATTTTTCGGAAGTATTCTACACATATTTCTGTACCTCTGAGATAGTGTACTAACCAGTAATATATTAGCCGATGTGGATTTGGAATTAGATCAGCATTTCTCAATCAGTGGTACGAGTACCACCAGTGGTACTTGAGGTGGAGTCTGGTGATACTCGCAGGATCCCTGGACACTTGCCACCTGGCAGTGAGACCAGGAACATGACACAACAAACAGTGGCAGGAGACTCAACTCAATGGGCAGAGCTCTAAAGCATGCTTTTCTACGGTTGAGAAAGCCCTTCAGTCCACCCTGAGCCTCTTACTGGTGTTCGTCACATTGCCCATTTCCCTGGGCTCTGCCATCTTGGATCTCATGAAATTTCAAGATGGTGGCACCTGGCTGAGCTGGGAAGAAGAGGCTGCAGGGGCATCTTGAGCCAGGTAAGTTTGGGAACCACTGCTTTAAGCTTCTCAAGGTGCATTCTTGTTGGCATCCTTCAGTCTCAGAAGACCATGGTGTCACGCTCTGAATGGTGGTCCTGGAACAGAGTGTCCTCTCCAGTGCGCGAAGCCTGGGTAAAGTAGGTATGGAGGATAGACTGTTACCCATGCAGCAAATCCCCCCTCTCCACGTTGCTGAAATGGTCCAATGGAAAGGCAGAGGCCAATACGGTTGGTTCCAGCGGCGTCGCAGGAGTTGCCAGAACGTGACTATGTTCAGCCATGAACTGCCTCAGGGACTCCGGCTCTGGATTTTGCCTCGAGGTTGACTCCTGAAGCCTTTCCCATAACTGGATGTAGCCACAAGGCAGTGGAGGTTTGGGATCAGAGTTTTCCTTCTCTCCGATGAGCTGCCTTCCAAGGCTGACGAGTCCCATCTACCCGGTGGCTGTTTAGTCGCCTCTTACGACAAGTACAGCCAAACTGAGGGCTACTCAAACTACTGAGGGCTGAGTAAACTACTTCATTGGAGATATTATTATTATTATTATTATTATTATTATTATTATTATTATTATTATTATTATTATTATTATTATTATTATTATTAGCCACAATTTGTACTGAGGACAAGTACAGCCAAACTGAGGGCTACTCAAACTACTGAGGGCTGAGCAAACTACTTCATTGGAGATATTATTATTATTAGCCACAATTTGCTGTGTGGTAACAGGATTAACTGGGCACTGTGTCTCTCCTTCCCATTGAGGGTTAAATGGAAACTCTGGCACTGAATCATAGGGTCACGTTTGCTCTGATTCAAAGATTTCTTCGGCTCCACTCCCATAGACTGATGCAATGGCTGCCTTATGGGAATTCAAAGCCTCCTTTAATTGCTGTATTTGGTTCTGGCAACTCAAATGGGCTACTGCCTGTTTGTTTTGTTGGGCTTGGGTCATAAGTTTTACCACTAGGTTTCTAGTTTGTTCTAGATCCTCCTTTAGCTTACTATTCTCTTGTTTATATTCTCTTGTTCAAGGTGCATAGCTATTCTCTTGTTTACTATTCTCTTGTTTTCTTGTTCTCTTGTTTACTATTCTCTTGTTTACTATTCTCGTGTTCAAGGTGCACAGCTTCCTGTCAAGGGAAAATTATTGTGGCTTTTTCTGTAGTCTCTCCTCTTTCTCAAAATGGCATTGTTGCACACACTGCTTATCCAAGTGAAGCACACTGGTATTTTGAAAGACCACCAAAGAGACTGCTGCGATACAAGGACATCTGCAAGAGGGATCTGAAGGCCTTAGGAGTGGACCTCAACAAGTGGGAAACCCTGGCCTCTGAACGGCCCGCTTGGAGGCAGGCTGTACAGCATGGCCTTTCCCAGTTTGAAGAGACACTTGGCCGACAGTCTGAGGCAAAGAGGCAAAGAAGGAAGGCCCATTGCCAGGGAGAAAGACCAGGGACAGACTGCACTTGCTCCCAGTGTGGAAGGGATTGTCACTCCCGGATTGGCCTTTTCAGCCACACTAGACGATGTTCCAGAACCACCATTCAGAGCGCGATACCAGAGTCTTTCGAGACTGAAGGTTGCCAACTAACTAACTAACTAACAAAGACTGAATGCCTGGATAGCCGGTACAAAGAGCTGAAGAAGAACCCAGTTGGCTGGGTAGACCCCTCAACCCACATTACCAACTGAGGGCCCAATCCTATCCAACTTTCCAGCAGCGGTGCAACCCCAATGCAGTCCCAAGGGAACAAATGTTCCCATATCTTGAGGAGGCTTCCAAGACCGTCCCCCCATCACAGGATGCAGTGCATGCCCCATTGGCAAAGCTGCACCAGCAATGGAAAATTGGATAGGAATGGGCCCTGAAACATCTAATGTGCAATTGAGGGGTGGTGGGGAGTCTCATGTAGGATGTTGGTTTAGGGCCCCCAGCAACCTGCCACCAGCACTGTATGTCTTGCCAAGGATTGAAAATGTCACATGAAAAAAAATCAGAAATCAGTCCTAGAGTATCCAGGATCATTGGTCCCAGTGTCTCTGGTTTTGGGGTCTCCTAGCTTGCTGGTTCAAACTCAGGTATTCTTGATACCTGGACAGGTCAATTACTCTGCACATGCCTGATCTCGGAAGCTAAGCAGGGTCAGGCCTGGTTACTACTTTGATGGGAGACCGCCTGGGAATACCAGGTGCTGTAGGCTTATACCATAGTCTTTCGAGACTGAAGGTTGCCAACCAATTTTCTGGGTCTGAAGCTGGTTCTTCTGACCCGATCTCCCCTCCTTCCTCAGAGTCAAACTCTGAGCTCAGGGCAGGAGTCATGATACTTCTACCCACATGCCTCCATTTGGTTCACTTCAGGTGAAAGAATTAAATAAAACAGTAGAACGTCTGACCCAGATAGAAAGGCTGACTTTGATCTTTCTGAGACTGAACTGTTCGCAAAACTTAATAACTGAAAACAAACACGGGCTGCATCCCCCCAGGGATTAAAAGATATCTTTGAATCAAAGTATCTCAGTGGAGGAGAGAGATACAAAGCCAGTTTCCTTAAAAGGTCATCGTTTCATATTTAATAGGGGAAGGGGATTTTGAATGAAATACAGAGGGTAATAACCAGATCGTCCTCAGGCATGTCAATAGAACTGGGCCAACTCCAGTGCCCTCCAGTGCTCCCCATTCTATGTGGATAGGGATGCCCAACATTTGTTTAGGGGGTGGGGGTGGGCTTACCTTATGTCACGGGAGAGCTGCAACCTTGCTTCCTCCTTCCTTTCTGCTTTTTAAGCTGAAAAAGAATGGGAGATAATCTGGTGAGAGGAGGGTGGAGGAAGGCAGGGAGAGGGCAAACTAGGCAGAAGGAGGGTGGTCCAAAGGGTGAATCAGGCCTGGGAGGGGATAGGGATGGTGACAGAGGCTGCCACCAAATCCTATGCCCTCTCCAGTGCCGTGGAGCCCAACGCAGGTCTCCTTGGTTCTGTGCCCACTATTTACCCTGAAGTGTCTGTCTGAAGACCTTGAACAAAGCCCACTCACTCTCCAAAGGAATTAGTTCCATTGTCAAACAGCTCTAAAAATACTTTTAATACAATATGATCATCACATCAGTTACCTATCGTGGCCAAGATATAGCTTGATGCATAGTGAGACTAAATGATCAGTTACCATTTTTATCATTGTTCTCCTGATTTATTTTTACTTATTTGTGTGTAATGAATCGGATGAAGCTCATCAAACATCATTCAGTACTTCCCATTTAATGCCATTAGGCATTAGAGGAGCCTTCTCCTCCTCTTCCCATCATCATCATCATCATCATCATCATCATCATCATCATCATCATCATCATCAAATGAATTTTTATCCCGTCTTTCTCCCACATGTTTGGGGCCTCAAGGCGGCTAAGAGCATACAACAAACAGATTAAAACAATATGAAAACATAACCATAAAACAAGCAACGCAACAGAAAACAGATCAGACCCTTTATGGGTAAACATATATACATAAACATATACATATATACACATAAAAACATACACAAACGACATTAAAGGTTAAAAATTCAAATTTAGAGTTGACATGTTAAAATGCCATCCCATCCCACTCAAACGCATTCTTAAATAAGAAGGTCTCAAGGTCCACCAAAAGCACTCTAAAGAGAGAGCTGTTCTTCATTCCATGGGGAGGGAATTCCACAAGCAGGGTGTCACCACCAAAAAGGGTCTAATTCTTGCCACCATCCCCCTTACCACTTTCAATGACAGCACAGTTAAAAGGGACACATCTGATGACCAAAGAGGATGCGTAGGTTTATAAGGAAGAAGGTGGTCCCTCAAATACCCTGGTCCCAAGCCACAAAGGACTTTAAAAGTCAAAACAAGCACTTTGAATCATACCTTCTTACCATGTCTGTGTTGTAAACGGCATTCTTGAAATGCCGTTTACAACAAGACGGCAGACTGGTTTGAAGCCCACTCTGAGGAGTTGACACCAGTCATTGAGGAAAAGAGGAGAGCTCAAGCAGCACACAAGGCCTGTCCCAGTGAGCACAACCTGCAGGTCCTCCGAGCTGCTCGCAGCAAAGTCCAGCAGACTGCCAGGAGATGTGCTAACGACTACTGGCTTCAGCTCTGCTCCCAGATACAGGTAGCAGCTGACACAGGCAACATCAAGGGGATGTATGACGGTATCAAGCAGGCTCTAGGTCCAACACAGAAGAAAATTGCCCCTCTGAAGTCTGCCACAGGCGAGGTCATCCAGGATCAGGCGCAGCAGATGGAACGCTGGGTGCAGCACTACTCTGAGCTATATTCCAGAGAAAATGTAGTCACCGAAGAAGTGCTGAACAACATTGAGTGCCTGTCTTTGCTGGAGGAGCTTGACAGTGAACCAACCCTAGAAGAACTTCACGTGGCCAGGGACTCCCTTGCCTTTGGCAAGGCACCTGGAAAAGACAGCATCCCTGCTGAAGTCCTAAAGTGCTGCAAAAGGATCATCACTACTGAGCTGCATGAAATCCTCTGTCTCTGCTGGAGAGAAGGTGAAGTACCTCAAGACATGAGGGATGCAAACATCATCACGCTGTACAAGAACAAAGGTGACAGGGGTGACTGCAACAACTACCGTGGCATCTCTCTCCTTAGCGTTGTAGGAAAGTTGTTTGCCCGAGTTGCACTAAAGAGGCTCCAGGTACTTGCAGAGAGCGTTTATCCAGAATCACAGTGCGGATTCCGAGCCAGCAGGTCCACCACTGATATGGTATTCTCCCTTAGACAACTGCAGGAGAAATGCAGGGAACAACGACAGCCACTCTTTATAGCCTTCATAGATCTCACGAAGGCTTTCGACCTGGTCAGCAGGGATGGCCTCTTCAAGATTCTGAAGCTAAGCAGGGTTATTACTTAGATGGGAGACGGACTGGGAATGCTGGGTGCTGTAGGCTTATACCATAGTCTTTCGAGACTGAAGGTTGCCAACCATTTTTAAGGTTCAGAGGAAATCTACCTTTCTGTACCTGAAGTGCATTGGATCTAGCCCTGCCCATTTTATGCCATCTCCTATGGAGTAGCCCTTCAAATATTTGAAGAATACAAAAGAGCACTGCCATGACTCTCACCAGTCACCCCCATCCTCTCCTCCCCAAGGTAATCCTATCCAATTCAACCTTTCCTCCCAGCGCTCCTTTTTCAAGCCCCCATCCCTCCAACAGTGGTCTTAATTGTGCCACATCATAAGGAGATGACATTTGCTCCAGAAAATTTGTGGCATCCCTAATTTGAATAAAAAGCAAGAGAAACACTAGGAGTGGAGGAAGAATGAATATGGCCCTCATTTGGGATGTTCTGTGGGGTGAAAGTCAGGCTTAACCAGTGGTGTCACGGGAGGTGTGGGCTGCACTAGGCGACACACAGAGGAGGGCGACACCACTACTGGCCAAAATGTTTTGAATCCTGGTATTTTGAATAATACCCTTCAATGCAGAATTTCATGCAGAATGCTATGGAACAAACCAGGTTGAAATATCTCTAGTCTATCAAAAGTTACAGCCAAAACCCCAGCAGGGGCGGGGCAATGGTGCATCACCACACCCACCACCTGGGGTATTGCCCCTCCCACAGCATAAGAGGAAGTCCATCATGGGGGTGACGGGCTGGCCTCCTCCACCAGGTTACGCAAACCCCTAGTGACGCCACTGGGTTTCACCCAAGCAGATGCCAACTTCGGTTTAAAAGCAAGCAGCCTACGCTGGTTGTTGGCAACCTTCAGTCTCGGAAGACTCTGGTATTGCGCTCTGGATGGTGGTTCTGGCACAGCGTCTAGAGTGGCTGAAAAGGCCGATTCGGGAGTGACAATCCCTTCCACACTGGGAGCAAGTGCAGTCTGTCCCTGGTCTGTCTCCCTGGCTATGGGCCTTCCTTCTTTGCCTCTTGGCCTCAGACTGTTGGCCAGGTGTCTCTTCAAACTGGGAAAGGCCATGCTGCACAGCCTGCCTCCAAGCGGGCCGCTCAGAGGCCAGGGTTTCCCACCTGTTGAGGTCCACTCCTAAGGCCTTCAGATCCCTCTTGCCTACGCTGGATGGATGCATGAAACGCAGCCCAGTGCAGCTTCCCACTCAACAGAGACCTGCGCAATAAGGTAATAACGCCCAACCTATTGGGAGCCACAAGGCAGAGAACAAAATTGGGGGGGGGATAGGCTCAGAAGGGTTAATTAGGTGGTGCACCTCATTGTAAAGAGAAGAGGTGTGAGAGAAATACAAAGTGTTTGTTTCTTGTGCTCAATTTGCAGAGCCAAACGATAGCTGCTATTTTCAGATCATGGTTCCAATTTACGGGATTTGTGCATAAATTGGAATTCCCCGAGAAAGAGACGAGACCTCCATTTCCATTGCTTGGCTGTGCATCAGCCTGCCTTTGGCCTCCTTAGGCACTGTGGTGTGAAATGGGAGATGAAATTAAAGGAGCAATCGCTTTGATGCTCTCTGTACACCGTACCTGGATTACTAAAAACAGGAAAAAAGCAGTTTGCGGGGGAGACAGAAGTAGCTTAAACCAAAGGCAATAGCTCACCTTGCTGTCCTCACCTTGCAATCATTAGCACACATGCATTGTTACAGACTCTGGGTCCAATCCTATCCAATTTTCCAGCCACAATGCAGCCCCAAGGTAAGGGAACAAATGTTCCCATATCTTAAGGGGGCCTCTGTGACTGCTGCCCCACCACAAGATGCAGTGCATTCCCCATTGGCACAGCTGCACTGGCACTCGAAAATTGGTTAGGATTGGGCCCTCTGTTTACACACACACACACACACACACACACACACACACACACATGCATATTCAATTATATATACATATAATTTCTATAGCAGTTTTCTCACTCACACACACACACACATACATTCATACTTGGCTTCTATATAAGCAGAAGAAGAAAAGAAAAGAAAAATACTCAGGCTTGTGTGATTTTTGCATTTTGAGGATATGTTAATTGCCACATTTATTGTTCTCCCGAATAATGTCTTTGGCGTCCAACATTTTCCTTAACTTATAATTAGCATGAGTGAGAATCATTTCAAACAATTATTAGAACTGAATGGAGGATGATAATGAAGTCTTGGTATTTTCTTACACTTACCAGTGTTAAGGAAATTGATAGCTAAAGCCAATTATTATTCAATTATTCAATTTGGATTATATATATATATATATATATATATATATATATATATATATATATATATATTAGTATTACTTTTTTTGGTGGGAGACATTGTGGTTGTGTTTGAATGTTGAGCCTAGTAAAATGCAATTCTTAAGACTCAGTCAGTTGGTGTTAGATTGGAGCTGATGATGGGATCCAAAAGCTGATGATGGGATCCAGAGAACCACAAATACAAATATTCCACTCCTGGAATGGGGCTTTCCACACTGCAACTTTCTAAAATCACAGAACCCTCCGGAATAATATAGGGCAGTGGTTCTCAAACTTTTTAGTGCCAGGACCCACTTTTTAGAATGACAATCCGTCAGGACTCACCTGAAATGATGTCATTAACTTGGAAGTGATGTCATCAAGCAGCAAAAATTTTGACACCCCCCAGATGACAAAACCAAATCAAATTAAGTATGCAGGTTAAAAGTTTACAATAATTATACGTTTTAAAGATTTCTTAAAATAAAGAAGAACTCCCAAGAGTTGCTGATTTGTTTGGAAAAAATTACGCAAACATCCCAAAGGCTGCTAACCTATCTGCACTTACCCATGAGTAAGCCCCATTGACCATCATTATTAAACGCATATACAGGACATAGTAGCCTGTTAAATGTACAGATCTGTAACATTTCCCCAAATGCAGTCACCTACCATAGTTGCATCAAGTCTATTAAAAATAAAATACACACTATAATGAACGGGGACCCACCTGGAATTGACTCACAACTCATCAGTTTGAGAAACACTGTAGGGTGTGGCGTGAGAAGCTGCCAATGGAGGTGGAGCTAATGGCAATACTGCAACCATCTCACAGTTGAATCCTACACTAGCACAGTGCGGGAGGGCCAATCGGAGGTGGGGAGGAGTTGTTTCAGGATGTGAGGAGAACAGAGGGGCAGTTCAGGCCTTGGAGAGGGCAGGTCGGCAGAGATCCTAACACCTGTCCTAGCACTGAAAGCCCAACACATGGCAACCTTCAGTCTCGAAAGACTCTGGTATCGCGCTCTGAAAGGTGGTTCTGGCACAGCGTCTAGTGTGGCTGAAAAGGCCAATTCAGGAGTGACAATCCCTTCCACACTGGGAGCAAGTGCAGTCTGTCCCTGGTCTGTCTCCCTGGCTGTGGGCCTTCCTTCTTTGCCTCTTAGCCTCAGACTGTTGGCCAAGTGTCTCTTCAAACTGGGAAAGGCCATGTTGCACAGCCTGCCTCCAAGCAGGCCGCTCAGAGGCCAGGGTTTCCCACTTGTTGAGGTCCACTCCTAAGGCCTTCAGATCCCTCTTGCAGATGTCCTTGTATCGCAGCTGTGGTCTACCTGTAGGGCGCTTTCCCTGCACGAGTCCTCCATAGAGGAGATCCTTTGGGATCCAGCCATACATGGGGCTAAATCACTGGTATGGTTCTCAGTAGCGCCATTGGACAGGTTGGGGCTCCACACAGGGCAAGGGAACAAATTTTCCCTTACCTCTAGGAGGCCTCTGACCTGCTCAGTTTCAGGGCTCGATACCACGTAGGTGTGCGGCCCCGCTATAAGTCTGACTAGGATCTAGCTGCCCATCCCCTTAGTCTCATTGATGCCCAAGGCAATTCATCAGTGTTAAGTGTCAATAAGCATTCTGCTTCCCTATTGCCAGGCTTGGAGAACGATGCTTGGAAAAAGCCCACTAGACTGACTACTTCTTACTGCATCTTCTCATGATGTCCACCATGTCGCCTGGGCCTTATACAGCACTGGTGCCAAATTGCTGTGGGCCCTGGAACATTCAATGTCTGGCACTGGGCACATCCACTTACTCTTATACCTTCTGCTGCTATTGGGTACTGGAGCTTCAGAGATTTGTCAGGTGGACGCTCTGAGGCACATGGTGCTCAGCCAGTGCCCCATGTGGCCAACCCCTGAAGGAACAGGCTTCCCAAGTTATGTGAGAGTGGATAGGGACAGAGTGGATAGGGAGATGCTCTTTACACTCTCACATAACACCAGAACCAGGGGACATCCACTAAAATTGAGTGTTGGGAGAGTTAGAACAGACAAAAGAAAATATTTCTTTACTCAGCATGTGGTTGGTCTGTGGAACTCCTTGCCACAGCATGTGGTGATGGCATCTAGCCTGGACGCCTTTAAAAGGGGATTGGACAAGTTTCTGGAGGAAAAATTCATTACGGGGTACAAGCCATGATGTGCATGCGCAACCTCCTGATTTTAGAAATGGGTTATGTCAGAACGCCAGATGCAAGGGAGGGCACCAGGATGAGGTCTTATCTGGTGTGCTCCCTGGGGCATTTGGTGGGCCGCTGTGAGATACAGGAAGCTGGACTAGATGGGCCTATGGCCTGATCCAGTGGGGCTGTTCTTATGTTCTTAACTACAATTCCCAGGAAGCCTTGCAGGTCTCTTGTTATCTGGTGTGCTCCCTGGGGCATTTGTGGGCCGCTGTGAGATACAGGAAGCTGGACTAGATGGGCCTATGGCCTGATCCAGTGGGGCTGTTCTTATGTTCTTAACTACAATTCCCAGGAGGCCTTGCAGGTCTCTTGTTATCTGGTGTGCTCCCTGGGGCATTTGGTGGGCCGCTGTGAGATACAGGAAGCTGGACTAGATGGGCCTTGGGCCTGATCCAGTGGGGCTGTTCTTATGTTCTTATAAGCCATAAACATATTTTAAGTGATATTAGTCCTAGATATTAGTCCTAGATATTAGTCTAGATATTATTAGTCTATATATTAGTCTAGATATTAGAGTAGCATAGTTAGAACTTAAAGTTCACACCTTCCTCAAATCCAGCTGTCTACAGCTTCAAGACACGATCCATTGGGAAGTTCTTGCTATTTATTGTTATTTATAAGATTTTGTCTTGCTTTTTATTTCCATTTGGGAGACTCAGGGCCCAATCCTAAGCGGTCGCAGCACAGGTGCTGAGCTCCAGCAACGGCGCTGGGTGTCGCAAATGTACCCTAAGACATGTCTGCAGTGCCTGGAGAGGAGGTGCCGCTGGCGCTAGGCCAGCACCAGTCGGCACTGAGCCTCAACACAGCTCGAAGGGGCAGCTGGCACTCCAGTAGTGCCCACCAGTGGTAAGCAGTACCAGGGCAGGAGGGAGGCAGGGAGTGGGAGGGGGCAGGCATGGCAGGGGGAGGAACCAGGACAGGAGGGGGTGGGACCGGCGAAGCTCTGCTTTGCTGGGTCTTGAATTTTGTCTTGGGCTGGAAGGCCTGACATTGAGTCAGTGGCAGACCTCCAATTATGGACAATGGGGCAAATGCCCCAGGTACAATCCTTTAGGACCCCGCGGAAGCCTCTCTGAGGCTCCCAACAGGGTCGGTAACTGAGCTTCCAGAAAAAAAATGGAAGCACAGTTTAAAGCCTCAGGGAAGCCTCCGGAAGCTTCCTCGATGCAGCCTGCAACGCGCAAGGCTCCATAAGCCTCAGGTGAGGGGGGGACGAATTTGCAAGTGGAGGGGCAGCAGCACCCTGCGGGAGGGCGACATCTCAGACCTTTGCCCCGTGGCATGAGGCTGGGGAGGTCCGCCACTGCATGGAGTCTCTCTCATCTGCGCCAGCAAAATAGCCGGCGCAGACTTGAGAGGCCCCATTGCAGGGCTTGGGGTTTCCCTGGATTGGGGGGGGGGGAAGGTGTCGTACACGTCGTACACTCCCAGGGTTTTGGGGTGCTCAGAGTTCTTGGTTTTGAACCCTAGAGCCCTCAAGGACCCCTGTTTGGTAGTACTGCCACCACCCTGTACGTGCCAGTGTCTCAGTCCAGGGACACCGAGACCCTCTAGGCTTAATTCTATCCCTTGCAGGTACTGAGCACTTTCTTTAATTAAAGCCTCAGTCCTCAAGTTACTAGTCCTCAATGAGTATTTGGTAGCTTGCTGAATGGCGGCTAGGCAGGATTCTGAACCTTTGTTCCCAACAGACAATGAAACAACCTAGTAAAAGGATTTTTACTTTATTAAGTACATAGGGTTACATAAAGTTACAAAAGGCAGCAATTGCGAGAGGCATAAAACTTCTAGGAAACGTATCAGCATTAAAAGAACAAAGCTAACTGGCTATCTCTATTATTCCCTAACTCACCTGGTTCGGCGTTCTTTTGTAGATCTTCCTCCAAGTTACCTATGAGGCCACATGGCCCTGGCAGAGCAGGCTCTCCCCTGCAGGATGTTGCACCCACAACCTTTTCCACCAAAAAGACAAAGACACACTGCTTGGGCTTTGTTCTTATACTTCTCAGGCTAACAGGATGGAGGTGACTCTGTACTTATTTTAGCCCCTGAGGGCTGGGGATAAGAATAGGCCCTCAGTTTGGCTGTACTTAAGAGGCGACTAAACAGCCAGCACCCATTAGCCTGGGAAGGCAGCTCATCTGAGAGAAGGAAAACTCTGATCCCAAACCTCCACTGCCTTGCGGCTACATCCAGTTATGGAAAAGGCTTCAGGAGTCAACCTCGAGGCAAAATCCAGAGCCAGAGTCCCTGAGGCAGTTCATGGCTGAACACAGTCACGTTCTGGCAACTCCTGCGACGCCGCTGGAACCAACCATATTGGCCTCTGCCTTTCCATTGGACCATTTCAGCGACATGGAGAGGGGGGATTTGCTGCATGGGTAACAGCCTATCCTCCATACCTACTTTACCCAGGCTTCGCGCACTGGAGAGGACACTCTGTTCCAGAACACTATTCAGAGCGCGATACCATAGTCTTCCGAGACTGAAGGATGCCAACTTTGTACTTATTTTAAACTGTCCAATCAGAAGCTCTCGGGGACAGAATCTTCCCGAAGTGGGGCTGGATGCTAGCCCTCTCAGTTCTCCCCTCCCCCCTCGAGGTCCACAGCTGCATTCCCTCTTTGATGGGCGCCTTTCTGTCTGTGTAGGTGCTACATTATCACCTTCCATTGAGTTGTTAATTCCGTTGGCTGTTGTTACTCACATCCCTGCAGCTAGGAACTGCAAGCCACTTCTCTGTTACTGGTTAATTTGGTTCAGGCCCTGTATGCTACTAAGCCTAAACTATACATATTCATGACAGAAGGATATGGGAGTTCCCAGCTGTGGGGCCGCAGGATGCAGCGGTAGCTGCTTTGATGCCGCTGCACCCAGCGGCGGCGGCATCTTGAGGATCAGGCTGTCAAAATGACTCACAAAATCGGTTAAAACCAATCAATGCAACAACAACAAAAATGAAGATCCATGCAGCTCTCTTTCAGGTGCCCCACTGAAACTCAGACGGGGCTGTAAACGGGGCTGGCTTCAGAGCTTTTGCTAACCATAATTCCCTCTCATTTTGATGGGACTTGCACAGGAGATGTTCCCCAACAAACGTGCACTTGACTGACAATCAGTTTTCATAATGAGAAATGTTGAACAACATACTGCTGCCCTCTTTATTTCCAGGCTAATCCTGCTCTTGCTAATAGGATTACCTTTTCAGAGTGCAGGCAAAGGCTCTCCTCCTCCATTATTATCCTAACAGCTGCACACCTGTAGCCACAAAACAGGAAATGTAAATGATTTCTTTGCTTATTCAAACACAAATGAAGCTATCCTCCTTCCTGAAGAAGCAGGCTGGAGTAGCTGGAGAGGAAATGCAATTAGTAGGAAAGGGAAGGATACCTCTGGCACTGTGTCAATGCCACTTGGATTGTCACCAGTGTAGTAGGCAGATAGAGCCCCTGGGGCAAAGACCTGCACTTAGGTGGAAGCACCTCCTGCTTTCCACATTAGAGAAGAGGCCTTCCTTGGAGACCTTGCAACGATCTGGGCCAGTGTTCTCAAACTGTGGGTTGGGACACACTTGGTGGGTCGGGACTCAATTTCAGGTGGGTCCCGCAGAGCCTACAATGGAAACACTGGTAATGGAGAGGTCAGGTAACCAATTGCCTCAAGGCACGAGGCTATTCAAAAACCGGATAGCTGCTAAGTGCTCTGCAAAGAGCTGAGCTCCTGCAGTTTGCAAGATAGCTTCTGAGTGCCCTGCAAAGAGTTGAGCTCCTGCAGTTTGCAAGATAGTTACTAACTGCCCTGCAAAGAGCTGAGTTCTTGCAGCTTGCAAGATAGCATCTAAGTGCCCTGCAAAGAGTTGAGCTCCTGCAGTTTGCAGGACGGCTGCTAAGTGCCCTGTAAATAAAGGGAGATGAATGTTTGAGAGTCTTTTTTTCTGTGTGTTTGTGTGTGTGTTTTCCAAGTCTGTCAATGACAGGTAGTGGGGACAGGTGTTTGTTGGGTCACATAACTAAACGCCTCCAGTCCTGGGGCTATTCGCCAGGGTTGCCTCATTATGAGAAAAGAAAATGCCTCATTTTTAATTTTTTTTATTTTTGCAAATCAACAATCAAAACACTACTTGTAAATAAATAAAAAGATTATTTCTTTCTAGATCACATTTTTTTTTAAAGCCTTGCATTGCTAGGTGGGCCCCGGTGCTAAAACGTTTGAGAACCACTCAGCTAGCTCTTTCAACGAAGCATCACAAGTTACAAAAGAGGAATAAGAGGCGGGAGAAGGCAACACTGATTGAGAAATGTAAAGCAGATTTGTACTGTTGTATCATCTTAGTGGGGCATGACTGTCAGGGATGTCACAAGGAGCACCTGCATTTTAAAGTGTGCCACTACAACAGCGGCAGTCCAGCATCTGCCTTCCACGCAAGAAATCCCAGGTTCAACCCCTGGCAACTCTAGGTTGCATGCTCAAACTGTGGTTAAGTAAGCTGCCAATCAGTGTTGAGAATATTGACGTAGATTGGCCGAGGGTCAACAGTGTTTTCCAACAACAGGAATAAACAAGTGCTTTTCCACTAGGAAGGGAATTGAGGAGCTGCTGAAATGTATTTGCTCTGAAATGAGTTCTACTCCCCCCCCCCCGGGGAGGGGAGGGGTATACACAAGAATGCAACCGAAAGTCTGCTGTAATCATGTCACCACTGCATTGGTTACACTTGAGTAAGCGCACGCCTGCAATTCGGGAGATTGCGTAGTACAAAGCCAAGCTTAAGTGTCCGAGGGTCTTTTCCTTTCGAAACTGGATTACGGGGGAGAAATGCTGTCTTTGCGCAAAGGAGTGTGACCCCAGCCACTTGACCTTCCCTTCAGCCTGTGAATTCCCCGTGCAATTGATTTGGCAAGGAAGGCTTGGAAGGGAGAAAGAAGAAGGCGAAGAAGAATTCTGGAACAGATGGGCTTACAAAATGAGCCCAGTGGCAGATGGTGGTGAGAAGTTTCTCTTGGCATATCCATAGATTGTAGCTTTCTCCGTGTGTGTGTGTGTGTGTGTGTGTGTGTGTGTGTGTGTGTGTTTTATGAAGCACTAGTGATACACAAACTTGTGGTAGACTGCTAATGATTCTTCGCTTTCAGCGTAGGTCAGTGTTCCTCAACATTTGTCCTCTGTTGCACCACTTCACATGGTACACCTATTCAAAGAACCACCGGGAAGTGGCGGACCTCCCCAGCCCCATGCCCCAGGGCAAAGGTCCACGATGGCACCCTCCTTACAGGACGTCGCTACCTCCCGTGAGCAAATCTGCCCCCCCTTACCAGGGAGCGCATGGTGCCTTGTGCGACTCCAGGACGCGTCAAGGAAGCCTCCCAAGGGTTCCCCAATGCTTTAAACTGTGCTTCTGGAAAACCAGAAGCACAGTTTCCAACCCCGTCGGGAGCCACAGATTGGCTTCCATAGGGTCCTAATGGCGCATGAGGCTCCATGCTCAGGGCATTTGCCCCATAGAGTGAATAGGGGGGGTCCACCACTGCCACCAGGAGTAGTTCTGGGTTGGGAAGCCAGTTACAATGTGACAAACACCAGTAAGAGGCTCAGTGTGGACAGCAGGGCTTTTTGAAGCATGGAGAAGCATGTTTTAGAGCACTACCCGCCAAGCCTTCCACCAGTTGTTTGTAGTGTCGCATCACTAGTCTTGCTGTCAGGCGGCCAGGGGTCCCATTTTCTGTCCCATTTTCCCCAGAAACAAAGCGCCTACTTTTAGGGATAGAAGACATGGCAGGAAGCACCTGCTAGGCCCTCGTGACATCCTTTCCTGGTGGGAATCAATCCAGCTTCTCTCCTTGCTACTACAAATCCTTGTTTTGTCTCAGTCTTCTGCAGGTTGTCTTTTATGCCCTGAACGTTTGCTAAGCGTGGCAGAGTAGGGTTCTTTTCTGACAGTGAAAAAGATTAACAGCCCAATCCAATCCGGTGCCGGTGCAGCAGAGCATCCAGCATAGTAATTTAGTACACTGAAGGTCACCCTGAGATAAGGGGACAATTTTCCCCTTGCCCCAGGGTAAGCCCCAGTCTGCACGACAGGTCAACTTGGACCTGCAAGTCTGAGTGGAGCCATGTTGGCAGATCTGACCAGGGACAGTTGGCATCCTTCAGTCTTGGAAGACTATGGTATCGCGCTCTGAATAGTGGTTCCAGAACAGTATCCTCTCCAGTGCGCAAAGCCTGGGTAAGGTAGATATGAAGGATAGACTGTTACTCATGCAGCAAATCCCCCCTCTCCACGTCACTGAAATGGTCCAATGGAAAGGCAGAAGCCAATCCGGTTGGTTCCAGCGGCATCGCAGGAGTTGCCAGAACGTGACTGTGTTCAGCCATGAACTGCCTCAGGGACTCCGGCTCCGGATTTTGCCTCGAGGTTGACTCCTGAAGTCTTTTCCATAACTGGATGTAGCCACAAGGCAGTGGAGGTTTGGGATCAGAGTTTTCCTTCTCTCAGATGATTTGCCTTCCCAGGCTGACGAGTCCCATCTACCCAGAAGTGAGGAAGCCCTGGGATCCTTCCTCTGACCTGGGAAGGGGGATACAATACGGTGTACACCAGTGCTGCCTCCCAGGCCTGATTTGCCCATCCCTTCCCATGTCTTCACTCTCCCTCACCCTGTTATGCTCCTTTCCCACCCTCACCCCATGTCTCTACTCCAGCGCACATCGAGGCCTCCACTGGCACCAATAGGATGGTGCAGGCCTTCTTGCCGGTTCCTCTGACTTATGCGCTGTTGCAAAGTGTTACC
This sequence comes from Tiliqua scincoides, assembly GCF_035046505.1. NCBI lineage: Eukaryota > Metazoa > Chordata > Lepidosauria > Squamata > Scincidae > Tiliqua > Tiliqua scincoides. Next base: position 9,905,110 of record NC_089831.1, on the reverse strand, counting down.
CTGCACATGCCCGATCTTGTCGGATCTCGGAAGCTAAGCAGGGTCAGGCCTGGTTAGTACATGGATGGGAGACCGCCTGGGAATACCGGGTGCTGTAGGCTTATACCATATTCGTTCGAGACTGAAGGTTGCCAACCATCTCCCTATACTGAACACTATCTCCCGATCTTGTCTGATCTCGGAAGCTAAGCAGGGTCAAGCCTGGTTAGTACATGGATGGGAGACCGCCTGGGAATACCAGGTGCTGTAGGCTTATACCAGAGTCTTTCGAGACTGAAGGTTGCCAACCATCTCCCTATACTGAACACTATCTCCTGATCTTGTCTGATCTCGGAAGCTAAGCAGGGTCAGGCCTGGTGAGTACTTGGATGGGAGACCGCTTGGGAATACCGGGTGCTGTAGGCTTATACCAGAGTCTTTCGAGACTGAAGGTTGCCAACCATCTCCCTATACTGAACACTATCTCCCGATCTCGTCTGATCTTGGAAGCTAAGCAGGGTCAGGCCTGGTGAGTACTTGGATGGGAGACTGCTTGGGAATACCGGGTGCTGTAGGCTTATACCAGAGTCTTTCGAGACTGAAGGTTGCCAACCATCTCCCTATACTGAACACTATCTCCCGATCTTGTCTGATCTTGGAAGCTAAGCAGGGTCAGGCCTGGTGAGTACTTGGATGGGAGACTGCTTGGGAATACCGGGTGCTGTAGGCTTATACCAGAGTCTTTCGAGACTGAAGGTTGCCAACCATCTCCCTATACTGAACACTATCTCCCGATCTTGTCTGATCTTGGAAGCTAAGCAGGATCAGGCCTGGTGAGTACTTGGATGGGAGACTGCTTGGGAATACCGGGTGCTGTAGGCTTATACCAGAGTCTTTGGAGACTGAAAGTTGCCAACCAGTTGCTGCACCGGCCCAAGAGGAGAATAGGATTGTGCTGCAAATGAACAAATATTTAATATGGGAAAAATAAAAATTTGCCCTCTACTGTCACTGGGATGTAGTAGGGAAGTTGAGCCAGGGGCAAATCTGGGGGGGGGGGCATGGCCCCCCCCCAAACTGTTGCGCCAGCAGGGAAGGATGCTATCCAGGATGCAGAGCAACTTCAGTCACTAGAGGAATGCCCACTGAGCAAGGCGTCGGGAGTGAGATTGCGCCTGGCTTGGAACCAAGATCTACCCCCCTGGAAGATGCAGTTCTGGAATGGGAGCCCAGGTCTCCCTGCTAGGTAGATCTGGGCTCCTAGTCTGGACAGAAACCCAGAAAAATTGCGCCTGGCTGGCAGCCAAGATCTACCCTCCTGGAAGATGTGGCTCTGGAATAGGAACCCAGGTCTCCCTGGCAGGTTGATCTGGGCTCCAAGTTTAGGCAGAAACTCAGACAGATTGCACCTGGTTGGCAGTCAATATCTACCTGCCTGGAAGACGCGACTCTGGAATGGAAGCCCAGGTCTCCCCGGCAGGTAGATCTGGGCTCCAAGTTTGGGCAGAAACCACATGGTTGACCTGGGCTCTGGAGTTAAAGTAGTGCTCATGGCCCCCCCCCCCAAACACCCCTGAGTTGATTACAACTCTGTTCTTAGACATTTAATACTGGTACTATGAAAACGTGAACCTTGCCCCCCCCAGGCCTGTCCTTAAAGTCCTTGTAATCAGACCTTATACTGCCATTATCATTCGGTGAAAGTGGGATGAAAATAGCAACTTAACCCGATTTTGATCATAGAGGGTTACCGGGCTAGAAAATAATAAATAACCTTTATAGGATTTAGTCTTCCTTTCTTTGAAATAATCTTCCCAGATGGCAGAATCCAATACGGCTTATGGGAAGGATGATGCTCTGCTCTGTGTGCTGACAGAAGGGACAAGCCATCTGATAAACTTTTCAAAGAGAACCTGCTGGGAATGTGGTGGTCAGAATGAGATGGGTTTGAAAAGGGGAGGGCTGTAGGGGGGAGTTTGTGACTGCAGTTGCATCAAACACTGGTCACAGCGTCAAATGTGTTGTTACTTGCATTGACATTGTCATGGGAGATGTAGGCATTCGTGCCAAATATATATTGGGCTAGTTGTGGCAATATATGTTGTGGCAAAGAAACTCAAGGTGGATGTCATCTTGAAAACTTGACATAAGGTCATTTTTGTTGGAAGGGAGGGGGAGGAAGCAGAAAGCACCCCCTTCTTTCATCAGTGAAAGCACCCCCTTCTTATTCAAAAATATCCCCCTACCCAGGGTAGTTGTTATCAATAAAACATACACAGGAGTGGAGGCTTTACTCACAGTTTATAAGTTGTTTACATGCATCTTCCGACTGATCAAAGGTTCCTATTACAGACTGAACCTCAGAAACTTGTGGGGTTTGGTTCTGGGACTCTCAGCATATTCCAAAACCCAGGTTAAATAAAAGCAGTTAAAACAAAACAAGACCCACGTTAAAGAAAAGCAGTTAAAGCAAAACAAAACAGGCAATCAGTTAGACCTGCTATTTTACAGCTCACTCCAATGAAAGTTCATCATTGTTTACATGCATCTTCTGATTGATCAGAGGCTCCTATTAGAGGCAGAACCTCAACATCTGCTGAGGTTTGGTTCTGGGACCCTCCTCATATACCAAAACCCACGTTAAATAAAAGCAGTTAGAACAAAACACAAGTCATCCCATTACTAAATAAACCAGGGCAAGGGAAGGGGTCACTTTTCCTGGAGTGAACTACAAGAGAGCAGTTCTAATAGTCTTGACTCCCTAAAAAAGCAGTTTTTAGAATAGGGGTGGTAAAGGGACATCTCTCCCCCCCCCTTTTCCAGGGATTGGCAAGTTCCTTATCTGTAGTGACCATTTATTTATTTAATTTATTTAAGAGATTTATACCCCACCTTTCCACCCCACTTAAGGGCCCTCAAGGTGGCTATCAGTGTTGAGCCTAATCTGTGAATAAAAAAAAAAAAATCAGTGTATAAAAAGGTTGGACTTGTACTTTGGAACAGAGAACCATAATAGCTCTTTGTTTGGAAGTCCGGGGAACAGGAGATGTGGTCTGCTAATGTGGGGAGAGAACACACTTCTCACACATTCTTCTCCTGCCATGGTCTCCCGCCATAGAAAAGGGAGAGTGGTGTGGAGAAAGGTCAGGAAGGAAATAGTGTTAAGGACCAAACCTCCTGCAGGGACCATAATGGGGCAGGTAGATCATCTCAGGTGAATGATAAGTCTTATTGCCCTCTAGAGTCCTGCAGATGGTGTTTCATCCAAATTCCAACCACTTTCAGGGTCAAAACACGGCATGGATTAAGCTACTTTCAGGATGATGGTTGCAGCTCAGGATATAATGAACCAATTTGGTCATACCATACACCAAAATGCAGGGGGGAAAAAACCAGGCTACAAAACTCAACATGGCAGTTCAATGCCACCTTTGACTGAAGCAACCAACCCCGTTTCCAAACATTATTGCCCTCCTCTTAGTTGCTTTGGACAGTTTTGACAATCCTGCAGAGAGAATCCAAACATATAAATATTGTTTAACCAGCTCAGTTCCTAAAATTTGATATATGGTGTGTCCAAATTGGACAGATTAAATCAGGGGTGTCAAACATAAGGCCCATGGGCCGAATGTAGCCCCCTGAAGCAATTTATTCGGCCCCCGTTCTAATTGGGCAATCCCAGTTTGATAATTGGGGTCTCCTGCATCTTGAAAATATTGACAAGATTTGCATATTTTCTGCAGCTCATGAGTTTCTGTGTGAAAACAAAGTTCCTATTTATGATCATCATCTGCTTAATGATGCCACTTTGTGCTTAATGATGTCACTACTGGCCCTTGGCAGGTACAATGAATGCTAACTTCATCCCTCTGTGTGAAACAAGTTTGACATCCCTGGGCTGGACCATGGGATGTTACGCAGGATCCAGCTGGGATGCGGTCACTTCTATACCCACCCCCAGCCTCTATTCCACCAATCAAGAAGTAGCCCTGTCTCTATTATGCCCTCTCTCCACCCTCCTCTAGCACAAGGCAGAGAAGTCAATGAGCATCTGACTGCACCAGATAAATCATTTTTTGCAACCATTTGTGGAAGTTGTGGGTCCACCAGAAATTGGCCAACAATCCACCAATAACCTACAGTATACCTTCTGATCATCCCTGACCAAGATCAAGGCTTATGGACCATAGGGTCAATACAAAGTCAGTTCTCTGGCCATTAAGAAGATCTGACTGCTTTTAAAATAATCGCTACCACCTAACCAAGTCTTTGAAGTAGATAAGTGTTATTGGACAAGCTGCCTTGTAATAAAGTGCTTTATCCTTGATTAATTTACCATTGTTGTTCTCTTTTTTCCCCTAGTTTATCTTGATTCCCCAGCTGCTGGTAGCATGTGCTCGCAATATGTTGTGCAAACCACTTCCCCACATACCATTTAATGACTTTTTTTTTTTTAACAGCAGGTCTCTCAAGCAATTTATATTTCGGCACAAATCCTGCGGAGCAAAGCAGGATCGTGGGAGCCATTCTCGTCAGTCCGCTGAACCATTATTAAACCTAGCTTGAGTTTATTGACTTTTAACATGCCCAATACATATTGCACATTGCAGGTTTGTGGGTTCTTTCCATCACCTAGGTAGCAGTAACCGCCAAGCCGCGGCCTACAGGCCGGATCCGGTATACTGAGAAAGCCGTCTGGGCACAAAGCTTTCTGTTCCATGCTGCAGACTCTTTCAAGCCGGTCTCAGAAACTCACACTGGGCAGCTGGTTGTGCTGCCCACTGTCCCAGCAGGCTCTGACCCAGAGCAAGATTATGAGAAGACTGTCTGGAAAGATAAGAGGCTGTAGCATGGCACGGAAAGCGCTATGCCCAGGTAGTTTTCCCAGCATGAAGTGGTCTGCAGTTTGGAGAATGCTGATCAAGGTAAATAACACAGGCCTACAAAATTGAGGGTCAGAGAAGTTTTTCCCAAACTTTAAGGGGGTTTGATATGAATTTGGAGTGCCGATTCGAAAAATGGCATCCGTTTTGCCCTATCACGTCTAGTTTTGGAGATATAGTATAGCTTCATTTGTGAAAGCTTCAAGCAGCTTCCTCATGAGGAAGTCATGGTGTAGGCTTCCTCATGAGGAAGCCGCTTGAACCATTCATTAAAGAGGCTATACTATATCTCCAAAACTAGACGCGATAGGGCAAAACGGATGCCATTTTTGGAATCGGCACCCCAAATATACCCAGGAATTGGTGCAACGTTTAAGGAAGCAAAATGTGTGTTGGCCTGTGTAACCCAGAGATACAGTGGTGCCGAAGTGGCCACCACTGTATTCATTGGGACTGCCAGAGTCTTCTTGGGGTAAGGGAACATTTTTCCCTTACCGTGGATAAAGCCTCAGTGGCCCCAATGAGTCTCCTTGTGCCAGCTATTTTGCTGGTGCAGAACCAAGGAGGCTCGTGTAGGGCTCCGCATGACAGGAGGGGGCAAGGGATTTGGCAGCAGAGTCTGCCACCATCTGTGCTCACCTCCCAGGCCTGAACCACCCCTCCACCCTCCCTCTGTCCTTTTCCGCCCTTCCCCTGCCCCGAAAAGCCGCTCCGTCAGGCAGTGGAGAAACTTATGGCCAGCTGACTGCTCCCTAATGAATCTTCTTGGCACCAAGGCCCAGCGCCAACTGCCCACCAGCTCCACAACCATGCTGAATTATTGGCCTCTTGTGGTAGGAGAGTGGGGTCAAGGTGGAACTCCCACAGCTTGAGAGCATCTTATGACCACAGTAGACTATGGAGACTGAGGGAAGAGAAAGTTCCATTGCGGGAACTTTTTCCCCATCCCCTCACTGGATACCCCAACTGAGGTATTCCCAGGAACCCTAGAGGGATCCTGGGAGTATCCCATTGGATGTTGCAGGATTCACAAATAGTTAAGGAAGTCTAGAGTTAACACAGGACTTTTTTTTTCTAAGAGCAAATTAAGGTTATTGCAAGTTCTGCAGGCAGCGACTCGGGTCCTCTGAGGGTCATTGGGCCTGGCAGATGCTCCAGTAGGCTCATCCTCTGAAGTCAGGCCACCTTGCATATGCTTTCTCCATTGGCCGAAAGGCACTTTTAGTTGCATCCAGGAGGTCCTCTGAGGCTCATCAGCCATGAGCTTGACACCCATGGATATGGAAATCAGTGCCTGATTTCCATGGAAATCCATGCCTGAGCCCATGGATAAGGAGGGCCCATTGTATAACATCTGGGACACTATATAGTCATCTGGGACTATATTGCATCTGGGACACTATATGTGGGACACTGAAAATGGATGGGGATCAGGGTCATCTTTCATCCATCAACCCGGTCCTCAAATTTCTCCTCAACCCTAGTTTAAATCACCACTTTAAACTGTATTCAGAAACAAACTTGAAGCCCGTGAAGTTCTTTTTAAACTAATTGGGCTAATTCACTCTTTTCTAACTGCTTGAACCTGAACATCATTCATGCCCAAGACAAATGCTTTTCCTTGATTATCTGCAACCAGGGACTTGGCATTCTAAAGAAAATGTTAATTATGTGTTTAGTTAAAGCTACCAACACCTCCAGCACCTCTTGCGCCACCCCCATTTATCACATTTTGTCTCTGCTTCCATGCACACTTCAACACAAGTGTTATCTTGTCATCCCCTTGAACCTAAACTTAAAAATATAGACAACAGGAATGAAAATAAGATCAATGTTGTTGCTTGTCTCTATAAACCTCCCAAGTCCCTATTTGGGGGAAAAAAATAAAAAATAAAGCAAGTGTTTGCTCCTCACAACTAGATCTTTCTCCAGAGACGTCACCTGAGATACACTAGTGAGAATTTGAGCACTGCTATGCAATGCGAGAAGCCCTCCAACATTATGTGTTGTGTCTTCAGTCGCAAACAAGACAACCAAATGAGACTGCTTGCACAACCTTGGGTTGCTCCTGCCAAGGAGCTAATGCTAAAAATAGAGAGGTGTCTTGTAGACAGAGAAGATTATGAAATATCAGGCTGCAAACATCTCCCACCAGCATCTCTCATTCTCCCTTCCCAAGGAAGAATCCCGTGCTGCTGTTGCAAACCATTCACATGGGCCCCCTGGCCTCCCTCAGGCATGTTCCAGGGCAGGAGTAGGAACATGGTAGTTGCTAGGCAGTGCTTGCTTGCTTGTTCTGGCTCCAGCTCCTAAACACAAGAGGAACGGTGATCTTACATAACCCCAGCCTACAGCAACAAATGCTAAAGATGAGCAGTAACTCGGCAAGTTCTGATCCAGGTATTCTTGAATCTTCATCTTTAGTGTTTCATAAGAACATAAGAACAGCTCTGCTGGATCAGGCCATAGGCCCATCTAGTCCAGCTTCCTGTATCTCACAGCGGCCCACCAAATGCCCCAGGGAGCACACCAGATAACAAGAGACCTGCAAGGCTTCCTGGGAACTGTAGTTAAGAACATAAGAACAGCCCCACTGGATCAGGCCATAGGTCCATCTCGTCCAGCTTCCTGGATCTCACAGCGACCCACCAAATGCCCCAGGGAGCACACCAGATAACAAGAGACCTGCAAGGCTTCCTGGGAATTGTAGTTTAAGAACATAAGAACAGCCCCACTGGATCAGGCCATAGGCCCATCTAGTCCAGCTTCCTGTATTTCACAGTGGCCCACCAAATGCCCCAGGGAGCACACCAGATAACAAGAGACCTGCAAGGCTTCCTGGGAATTGTAGTTTAAGAACATAAGAACAGCCCCGCTGGATCAGGCCATAGGTCCATCTAGTCCAGCTTCCTGTATCTCATAGCGGCCCACCAAATGCCCCAGGGAGCACACCAGATAACAAGAGACCTCATCCTGGTGCCCTCCCTTGCATCTGGCATTCTGACATAAGGAATGAGGTGGTTCCATTAAGGTGGTTTCCATGAGGTGGTTTCCATTGAGGTGGTTCCACAAATGGGACCTGGTGGGGATCAAGGCCAGGGATCAATGCCCAGACAACACCTGAAGCAGCGAGGGTCTGAGTCTGGTGCTCCCCATCCCAACATGGTAGGATGTCATCTGACCTCCAGCCTGCCTAACTTGTGCTTGATACAGTGAAGGATGGTCAGCCTGTCTGTTTCAGCATAGTCAAGCATTGGGCTGCCCAGTTCAGAATTTAGGAATGGTCAATCCTCCAAAGTACCTTTCTTCATTTCTGTGTTCTCTCTGTCTATTTTGTTGTTACAGAGCTTTTTTTTTGACTCTATAATATGAACATAAGAACAGCCCTGCTGGATCAGGCCACAGGCCCATCTAGTCCAGCTTCCTGTATCTCACAGTGGCCCACCAAATGCCCCAGGGAGCACACCAGATAACAAGAGACCTGCATCCTGGTGCCCTCCCTTGCAACTGGCATTCTGACATAGCCCATTTCTAAAATCAGGAGGTTGCACAGACTCATCATGGCTTGTACCCCATAATTGATTTTTCCTACAGAAATTTGTCCAATTCCCTTTTAAAGGCGTCCAGGCCAGTCGCCATCACCACATCCTGTGACGAGGAGTTCCACAAACCAACTACACGCAGAGTAAATATTTTCTTTGACTGTCCCAACAACCCCAACAATCAATTTTAGTGGATATCCCCTGGTTGTGGTGTTGTGTGAGAGGGAAAAGAACATCTCTATATCCACCCTATCCTTCCCGTGCATAATTTTGTATGTCTCAATCATGTCCCCCCAGCCTCTTTTCTAGACAGAAGAGGCCCAAACGCTGTAGCCTTTCTTCATAAGGAAGGTGCCCCATTTAAAAAAGGTGTCCATGTGTATTTAAAAAAATATCTACCGGCCTTAATTCCCCATTGAGAAGACTGGGATAGAAATGTTTAAAATAAATAAAACCATCTATCCATTCATCACTAAAGTCTAGTTCAGCCTTAAATGCCTCCTGTTCCATAATGGAAGAACAAGATTTTTTTTTTTAAAAAACGAAGAAAGTAAAAAAACATTAATTGGTCCCTGGAGTCAAAATCTGATCTTCTTCAGAGGGCATTTCTGTGTATTATTTGAAACCTATATGCTCAGAATGAAGAAGGGGAAAAAAAGTTGCATATTCTCAATGGTACTGAACAATGAGTAATTGCCCAAGTTATCCGTGTCACAATAGCTTATTACTCTGGAAGGATGAAGCCGCTCCACTTGAGGTCATGCATGACCCAGTAAATGAGAGCATCAAACATTACCATAAATAATTAAGCCGCACACGTTACTCGGGGCCAGATCCTTAATTTCTGAGGCTTTCCAAATGAGGCCCACTCCACTTCTCATTACTGGTGGACGTTAATCAAGGAAGCAAATCTGTTCACCACGCGCATGGATTTTGAAAGGCGGGGGGGGAGAAATGGGATTGAGGTTAATGATGCTGAAAGTAGTTCAGGGAATTAGAATGAAAAGCGGAGGGGGGGGGGAAGAAAGAAACCACTTTGCGTTTTAGAGGCCGGCTGCTTATCAGATATGAAAGGCATGAGACACATCCCTTTGAAACCAACGGCCCATTGATATTAATGAAGCTGGATTGCACCCAATGCGTTTTGTCTTCTGGTTTCCAGCCAAGTCTAATCATATTCATTGCCTCTTCAGACCGTTCCCCTGCTCTTCTCTGCATGGCCGGATGGGAAGGATTATGCATTTCCATAAACAAAAGTGAAATGCTGCACTTTTGGATATGCTGGAAGAGGAAACCTTTGAAGGGGAAAAAAATATGTAGGCAGCTTTAAGGTTTTCTGGCTGAGGTCCACCACGTGGATCTTTCTCTGTTATTGCTAGGCCAAGATGGCTCCAATCTCTGCTTTTATGGTAATATTACGGACAGATAAGAAATCTAGTATTCCAGTGTGGGAGATTTGCCACATGCCCCCTCCCAATAAATACACTGGACTGTTGGTATACACAAGGGTTCCATACCAGGGAACAGACAAACACACCTCTGGATAGCAACTTCTGCAGAAGGCACTTCCGGTTGCAATCGGATAGCTCTTTTGAGGAGTGGGGAGGACGTATACAACCTCCATGGTTTGCCCAAAACCAGTGCCTCCTGGACACCTCCGGAAGGTCCTTGAGGCCCTCCAGCAACAAGGTCTGGTGTGCTCCCTGGGGCATTTGGTGGGCCGCTGTGAGATACAGGAAGCTGGACTAGATGGGCCTATGGCCTGATCCAGTGGGGCTGTTCTTATGTTCTTAACTACAATTCCCAGGAAGCCTTGCAGGTCTCTTGTTATCTGGTGTGCTCCCTGGGGCATTTGGTGGGCCGCTGTGAGATACAGGAAGCTGGACTAGATGGGCCTATGGCATGATCCAGGGGGGCTGTTCTTATGTTCTTAACTACAATTCCCAGGAAGCCTTGCAGGTCTCTTGTTATCTGGTGTGCTCCCTGGGGCATTTGGTGGGCCGCTGTGAGATACAGGAAGCTGGACTAGATGGGCCTATGGCATGATCCAGGGGGGCTGTTCTTATGTTCTTAACTACAATTCCCAGGAAGCCTTCCAGGTCTCTTGTTATCTGGTGGGCTCCCTGGGGCATTTGGTGGGCCGCTGTGAGATACAGGAAGCTGGACTAGATGGGCCTATGGCCTGATCCAGTGGGGCTGTTCTTATGTTCTTAAGGTCAGCACCAGTGTTGAGTCAAATCCGCAGGTGCAGAACCCACAGATAAGCACTGTACACAGGGTGGTTTGGGGTCAAACACTTAAAAAAAAAAAAATTAATGCCAATCAGCCACATTCTCCAAGTTCTTCAATGGGTCCTATGACCAAAACTCTTCTCCCTTTTCATTTCAGGCATCCTTGAGGATGCAGCACCACCATCATTGTCTATTCCCTTTTTCAGGTGTTCCCACCCCAATCCGGAGCTTCTCTACACCAACCCCAACAGGGCCAGGGCAGCTGAATCAGACAGAACCCAATCCAAAGAGTCTTTGAGGTAGACATTGCAACTCAAGAGCCAGCTAGCCTCTGGAGCAGGAATTTTCAATCTTTTTTTTTTTTCACTTCATGGCACATTGACAAGGTGCTAACGTTGTCAGGGCACACTACCAGTTCTTTTGACAATTGACTAGGCACACCACACTGACAGCCAGGGGCTCATATCTCCAGTGACCCTTCCCCAAATTCATGTGGCCCACCTGCAGACCATCCACGACTATGTGCCACAGCACAGTCGTTGAAAATCACCACTCTGGGGCAGTGGCGTCACTAGGGCTTCGTGTCACCCAGTTCAGGAGGCCAGTGTGTCACCTTTATGATGGACCTCCCCCTTGCAGTGGGCGGGGCAACGCCCCAGGCAGTAGTCACGCTGATGTACCATTGCCACACCCCCACTAGTTTTTTTGGCTATAACTTTTAATAAAAAAAGAGATATTTCAATGTGGTTTGTTTCAGTGCATTCTGTATGAAATTACACATCAAATGCTATGCAACATATTGGTATTATTCGAAAATACTGGTTGGCAACCTTCAGTCTCGAAAGACTATGGTATAAGCCTACAGCACCCGGTATTCCCAGGCGGTCTCCCATCCAAGTACTAACCAGGCCTGACCTGTAGCATTTTGGTGCTACTTGAGGAGCAGCCTGAGATGCTGCGTTGGTGTGGCAGAAAAGCCATGGCAAGAATTAGACAACAAACACAGGTTTCAGAGAGGTTGAAAGTACTGGAAGCAGGAGCAAGAAGGAAATCAAGGGAGAAGTGAAGTGCTGTCTCCTGGCTCCTGACCCAACTTTTTATTAAGTCTCAAAACACATGATATAAGGTTACGTAGTAGGGAAATTTCCACAAGGATGCTTCCTTGCTTCATACCGGCTGCTTACTAGCTAGTTCTAGCTTAACCGCAAACACATTCCCAGATAAGATTCTCCTTCCTAGCATTCTGCTGCTCACAGGCACAGAGTTCAATGACCCAACATAGGGCATTTCAAGGGCAGTTTCAAGGGCAGTTGAGTGTGCCCAAACTGTGCAGGTGTGCCTGACTTGTCCTTGATGCCAAATATGCTAAGACATCTTACCTCAGTGCCTGGGCATATAAATACTACACTGACCCTGCTTAGCTTCCAAGATCAGACAAGATCAGGGATGTGCAGGGTAAAGATTTTAAAAATTTTGGTCAGTAGTAGTGTCACCTTCCTGGGCACACCCTCGTGGGCACACCCAGTGTGGCCTGCATCACACCCCCCCCCCCCCACACACACACCCCTCTAGCAAAGCCACTGCTCTGGACAATGGTTCTCATTCCCCATTTGACTCTTGTCTTGTTACCTAACACAGGCGAACTACAAGGACTGCACACCCTAACAATGGTGCCTAATGCTTTTATACTCAATATGCATATTACACAATATAAGCCTACCTGCTGCCATATTTGATTGTTTCCCTTTTGCTTTAAATTAAGCATGAGTAGTACTCTAGATTCTCTGAATTTAGTTATATAATGTGAACAAGCGCAGTAACTGTCTTCGCTCCTTTATCTTCTCAGAGCACCCATTGTTCAGAAATGACCCCCAGAACCCTATTGAGATGCCTCAAACATAATGTAGCTTTCTCCTGTCAATATGGTTTAGTTCAGCTAGATTCACACACACGGGTTCAACAATAGACAAGACCAAAGTCCATCCCTAAGCAGAGCAAGTATCTTCTTTGTTCCGGCTTGTAACACGACAATGATTCTTAACAGAGGCGACATGGATTTTACAATACAATGGTAAAACCTGCGGCATACCATATAAGATATACGTATACATGAGACTGCTCAGGATCACTAATGGTCACAGGGCTGTTTTGGGCCTTCAATTTCCACAACAGTCACAACCAGGTCTGGTCTAGAGAGTAGAGCTTCCAGTTGCCTGAAGATAACATCCGAAGGTCGCCAGTTCGAGGCCACCGGCACCGTGCGACCTTGAAGCAGCTGACAAGCTGAGCCGAGTTATTCCATCTGCTCTGAGCGTGGGAGGATGGAGGCCAGAATGTGAAACCAGATCCAGAAAGTAACACCTGAATGTTGTGGTTCTTGTAAGATAGAACATTCTTTCAAATTGTAAAAATCCCTACGGGGATTTAATAAACCTATGTAAGCCTATGTAAACCGCCTTGAATAAAGTCTTGAATAAAGACCAAGAAAGGTGGTATATAAATACCTGCATTATTATTATTATTATTTTACAAAGCACCTTTGTATCTTGTAATACCTAATTCACCAGGCGGCAGGAAGGGTCCCTTCCAGTGTTTCTCAATCAGTGGTACAAGTACCACCAGAAGTACTTGACATGGTGTCTGGTGGTACTCGTGGGACCCCGGACACATGCCACCTGACAGTGAAACCAGGAACACGACATGGCGGAAGGAGACTCAGAGCCCAATCCTGGGCTTGGCGCGCTGGCTCAACACCGGCCAAAGTGCAGTAAGCGAGCTCCGGTGGTAGCCCGGCGCCGGACGGGCACCCAACCACCGAGCAGCAGAGAGGTATGTAGGGGCATGAAGGGAGGTGGGGGGAGGTGTTCTAAGGAGGGAGGAGGAGGGCAGAGGGTAGGAGGTGGCGTTCTGGGGAGGTGGGGAGAGGCATGCTGGGGGGAGGGAGAGGGAGGGAGGGAGATGGGACCAGTGGAGTGACACTCCACTGGATCCAGAGCCTCTATGTTGGGCTTGCCGCCCTACACAGAGGCTCTTGGTTCACCGCCGACCTTTCGGTTGCCAGTGAATCAAGTAGCCCCATTGCAGGGGAAGGAGATGAAGGAGATGAAAGTCCCCCTTCTCCCAAGGAGCTGCCGGTGGCTGCCCAAACCGCACAGGATGTGGCAGCAGCCATTTATGGTGGCAGAGCTCCAAAGCATGCTTTCCCAAGCTTGAAAAAGCCCTCCAGTCCACCCGGTGCCTCTGACTGGCGTTTGCCATGTCGTATTTGGTCTCCCAACCCAGAATGTCACTGCCGGTTACTTCCGGTGGTACCATGTGAAGTGGTACGGCAGAGGACAAACTGGTCCATTCCATTCCCAAATTTCTGCAAGAGAGAAGTTTGCTTACCTAGTCTTTTAAAGGTTTAATTAACTGGCTAAAAAAAAAAAAAAAATGACAGCAGGCTTAATAACTGTTTCAACAGCAGTTGTTTGCATTCCCTTTGGCCATGTCAAACTACCAGGTGCGCGGTGCAGTCTAACACCCCCCCAATTTAAAAAAACAAAATACAGACTACAACAGACGTGCAAACCCTTACAGGGCAGCCCTACTTGTCTGGTGGTTTGGAAAGTGGAAATTTGAAAATTGCAGCCATCCGCCCCAAGGATTTAGCCAGCCTTCTCCTTAAGCCTGCTGAGAAGCCTTTTTTTTTTTTTAAACAGAAGTCTAAGCAAATAGCCTTTCGCAGCCACTTAATGCCACTTGTCCCCAAACAATAGTGATTGATTTTGTCGAGTCCTGCAAACACAAATTATCCTTAATCATCTTAGCCTGCAAGGCATGCTTACATTTAACTTGTTTTTAAACCGGGGGTTGTTCCCGCCACCATAATAAAAAATGAAAAGCATTTACGGCAAAGAAGGGAGGGAACACTTTTTTCTGGGTTAAGGGACGTGCATTCCCTGTAATTAATTTTTTTGGGGGGGTTCGCTCTGGTGCTGGGTTGAGTTGGAAGCAAGAGGCGAGAATAAGACGTCAAAATTAAACAAGCCAGCTCCGTTGCTTCTTGCTAAATTGCTCCTTCGGGCCCCTGCATGGTGAACCCTCGATCTGTATGATCGTTTGTTTTCACGCCGAACAAGTACACACAGCAGGGCTGCCGAAGACACACCACTTCCTAACTACACACAGCTTTTCACAACTGGCACTTTAGTTGTTTAGCATCCATCTCTGTTCCGGGGGGATGAAATTGCACGGATCGTTACCCACTGCTTTGGAATCGCAAAGAATATCCCTCCAGCAGCTACAACAAAAAAGAAAAGACGAGGGTCAGGATTTCTGGGGCCTGACACCTGCTCTGTCCGGTGGCTCTCTCTCCACGGCTGTGGTGTCATTGTCGTGGCCTTGGTCACCTTCCTCAACCTCCCTCTGCTTCTGGATTAGGAGCCTCCCTCATGTTCTCCTCTGCTGTAAATAAAACCATTGCACATAATGGCTCCAAGGCTGAACACCAGGTGATTTTTTGCAGTAGAGGCTGGCTGCTCAGAGGTCCCTTTTCCTGGAGAAAACTGAGTCCCCTAGCGACATCCATGCTGGGTAAGAGAACTCTGTATGGGGCAGCCCTTGATGGGTTGTGGCCAGGGTTCCTTAAAGGCTGGAGGTTCTTCTTCCAACACTACCTTTGCGGTGGTCTCATTACCTGGCACTAGCCGCTAATGCTGCCCCCCACTACCAGAGGTGTAACGCACTGTCCCAGTGCCTGGGACTGAGTCATATGCATCCTGACATCATTTCCCTGGAGAAAGAGGCACCTGCAGGGGAAGGAACAGATTTTGTGAAGATGCCACCCCCTCCTCTGGGGAGAACCTGGAAGTGACTGCCTTGCACCTCTTTGCACTCTCCATTCCTTCTCCTATGGAAGCCCTCCTTCAAGGAATGGAGGGTGTAACTAGGGCAGAGGCCGAGGGCAGTCATGTGCTCCTCTCGCCTTAGCACCCAGGGCAGGTACCCCCCCAGGCTCTGCCCATTTGCGCCTCTGTTGCCACCACCACTGCTCTCCCCAGAGAAGTGGCATTTCTCCTGCCTGTTTAGGGGTCATGTCATCCTTCTCTGTTACGGCCTCATCAGGGAGTAAGCTGTGTGAGCTATGTGCCCCACACACCACAATACATCCCCACTGCCTACGCAGCTTTCTCACCCTGACTCCTGTAACCCAGGACAATCTGTCTCCTCCTTCCCCCCAGGGCCAGTCCACCCATGAGGCCAACTGAAGCATGCTTCAGGCACCAGTTTGGTGGTGGTGGGGGGAGCACACATCTCTGTCCAGCTCCTTGCCTCCATATCTCCTCCTCCTCTTTCCACTTCCTGGATTGGAAAAGGAAAAAAAGGAATGGAAAGGAAAAGGAATGTGGAAGAGAGGGGAGTTCTGAGCTGCACTGGAGTACCTGCGGGGGGTCAATGGGTGCAAGTGCTCCTGGGGGGTACGGCTGAGTGGGGTGGCACTGCCCTGAGCCCTGCTGCCCCAAGAGCTGCCCACACCTGCTGCTTCTGCATCTGAAAGTGTTCTGAGCCCAGAGAGGCCACATGCAGCCTCCCTGACCCTCAGAATACCTTCTAAGGTCTCCAGAGGTCCTTTAAAAATCACTGGTTTTCTGGTCTGGTTTTCTCCTAAAAATGGGACATTACATTTTAAGATCTTGCAGAGGCCTTAGAAGGTTGTCTGAGGGCCGGAGATGCTGCACGCAGTCTCTCCAGCCCACAGAAGACTTCCAGAGGTCACGTGACTGGTGGGGGGGGGACTTCCAGGGTCACCCTGGGGTGGCACAGTGGCCAGGACTGCTGCTGCTGAGAGAGAACACTGGAGAGTGGGAGCAAGCAGAGGCTGGCACGTCATCAGATAAGGTGGGCAACTGTTTGGCATGCAGCCTTGGGCGTCAAGAAGTCTTGGGCTGGCCCTGCAGCCCCACACCTCCATGCCTCCCCATTTGCTGGTGACAGTGGCTGCCACTACCACCGCTACTTGGAAAGCAGCCACCCTGCTGCACTACCTCACCAGGTGACAGACTGTAGGTGGTGCTGGACTGGTGAGGGATGCCCTGCGCTCACCCTGCACCAGCTTGCCACTTGCCGTTGCTCTATTATCAAGCTGCAACCTCTATCATGACCACTGCTGTGCTCAAAGGAGCAGAGCTGAGAGCAGCTGCCACTGCTGAATGAGAGGCAGTGGTGTCACTAGGGCAGGTGCGGGGGGGGTGCGGGCCGCACCAGGTGACACGCAAATGGGAGGGGTGACACCACTAGTGACCACAATCACAGTTTGTAGGAATAACGCCATCATGTTATATATCAATCGATGCGTAATTTCATGCAGAATGCAATAAAATAAACTGCGTTGAGATATCTGCATTCTATCAAAAGGTATAGCCAAAAAAAGCGAAGGTGGGGCATTGGTACATCACCATGCCCACCACTGGGCTGTCCTACCCAACAGACGGAAGGAGGTCCATCATGGGGGGACGCACTGGCTTTCTGCACCAAACCCAAGTGATGCCACTGATGATGAGGGTAGCCTGCTGCTTCCTGCCCCAGCCTCTCGGTGGCCTGCCTCCCACTCTCCCAGAATGAGGATGCCTGAGCAGGCGAGAGACCCGTGTGTGCATTTCTGAGTGCCCACAGACCTTTGGTTGGTCCAGAATGGCAGTCCGTTCTGTGCCACGACCCTCAGCGCACAGATGCCGAGGATTTGGGCCTTGCTTGCGCTTTCTTTCTTTGACGAGCTGAAGCTTTGAACAAAAGGATTTGTCTCGCGCTTCTGAGCTCTTTCTGTCAAAGCCGGTCTCTTTGTCGGTTGAAAGGGATCAGAGGATTGAGCTGAATATCTTGGGGAGCTGCTCAAACAGTGTGTGTGGGGGGGGGGGTCACAAGTAGGTCAGTTGATCCATTAGCGTCTCTAAGCCTCCTCTGATGTTATTAGACGGAAAGGAAAGCCACTTGGGCTTCCTGTTCTTCATGTGCATGCGTGCATTCCTCCACAAGATAAAAATGTGCAGGCTCATGACATGGGTGTCTCACCATGGAAAGAGAGACGTACAAATTCCATTTTGGGAATTGCAGAGGATCATTGGAATCAGGACGTGCAAGGAATTCACCCTTCCCATCTTCCACAGACATCATAACAGCCAACTGGGCACTCTTCTTGGATTCTTTTGCCCCTGTACGGATGCACAGTGGGGTACAGCAAGAAGCATTACGCCTGCCCCACGCCTACACACATCATTTTAACAATGAGAGTCAATGAGACTTCCTCCTGGGTAAGTGTGGGTAGGATTGCAGCCTAGGATTGTTCAAAATTTTCCTGCTTGATGACGTCACTTCTGACATCAGAAGTCAGGTCATGATGTCATGGTGATGTCAGGTCATGATTATGTCAGGTCACGACATCACTTTCAGTGGGTCCCGACAGATTCTCAGTCTAAAAAGTGGATCCCGGTGCTAAATGTGTGAGAACCACTGGTCTAACAAGACATCTTGCATGCATATGCAGGGCTGGCTTTCAGCCATTGGACCAATTGCTCCCAATTGGACCCCACCCCTAAGGAGACCCTGCACTAGGGAAATGTCCTCTAGTCTTGTATGCAATTCTGTATTCAGATGTGCTTAGATTCATTTGGTCCATGAACTCACATGCACTTTTTGCACGTTGATTGCTTTTCATTCTACCGTAGAAATATAAAGTCTGTAATACATTTTATTTATATCCTTAAAATTTGAAAGACCATGGCTGTGAATCTGGGGCCCTCAAAAATGTTTCAAATTGGGCTCCACAGCTCCTAAGGCCAGCACTGTGTACACTGAGTCATGCTTAGGGATGACTGAGAGCATTTTGTACATATAGGTGTGCATACAGGGGACCCTCCAAAGATGTTCTGATGAATAAATGAGAGCTGGAGGTAACTTAACCATATGATGCTACTCCCCTCATCATTCATTCATGCATTTTAAACCCCCCCCCATGTCTCCAAGGGGTCCTTGCTTTCCCATTTCACACTTGACAAAGTTTAACAAGAGCAAACAGCTTGATCTAAGTAGTTACGGGTAAAAAGCAACCACCATAGGAAAAAGAGGGTTCAAGCATCTATAATCAAGTATCCTAGAAGGCAACAAGCAATTAACTTGCACATCTTAATTAAGGAAGCCATTTCCTTTGCACATAACTCAGTGAACATTGGTGGGACTAAAAAGAATGGCCAGATCAAAATTCCCAAGAGGCAAAGCTTTCTATGAAGAGATGGACATTTCAGAGAATGTGATACTCGATCAGTCACACAGAAACAAGAAACACATGGAACTAGCTTTTTCCCCTCAAAGCTGGCATGCAGCCATCATATTCTATAGGCGCACCATGTTTTTGTGTGTGACCTCCAATATTTTAGTACAGTGGGCCCTCCTTATCCACAGGCTTTGGCATGCACTGACCTGGACTCAATGATGACATCATCACCATCATTCTTCTTTAGAGACTGACTAATGATCCGATCCTGCCTAAGTGATGCCTTAACAAAGCGTTTTGTGACAGCATTCTTAGCCAGTGCACTGGTGGGATGACTGGAGATTTCTTGCTAATGCTGGCGATCTCAGGGAGTCCACCCAGACCAGCTAAGTCAGAGCAGGGGTGAGAGGAGGGGAGGTATGGGGTGGAACAGGGTAGGGAGAGGGCAGCAACAGGGGCAGGGAGTGGGCAGACTGGGTCTGGGAGAGGATGGGTTGAGTGGTGCCATATCCTTCTTGGGCTCATTCCACCTGCATTGATCAATTCAGACTTGTGCCAGCAATATAACTGGTTCAGGTTCAAGTTGACCCATTGCAGCTGCAGAGGCTTACCCTGGGACAAGGGAACAAATGCCCCTTACCTGAAGAGACCCCCCCCAATAGCCGAAAGTCTTCTGCAAGAGAGGCAGGAGACATTTAGGGTCTCCTAAAAGGCATTTAGGGTGCAATCCTACCCTGCACTGGAACAGGCAAGCCAAGAGGCTTGCGCTGTATACAGGGCCGGATAGGGGCCAAAAGTGGCTCAGTCAGAGGCAAGGGGAAACTTTTTTCCTTACCTCTGGTCAAGGCGCCCTTGCCCCTATGGGTCTCCTCAGGCTTGCGCCAGCCTCTTGCTCCCCACATGCCTGCCCCCAGGACTGCCCACTGCCCGCCATCCCGTCCCCCCGCCCAGGAATGCCCCCTCCCTGCCTGCCTCAGCCGGGCCTATGCAAGGCTCGGTGCCTCTGTCAGCGCGGAGGCTTGTTCCAGCCTCCACAGGCCAGCGTGCCTCTGTATGTCAGCCTAGCCAACTTGTGAGGAGGTGCAAATGTTTGCGACCCTTATGGCACATTTGTGACCCTCCTGGGCCGACGCAAGGGACTTGCGCCAGCTCAAGTGAAAGGCAGGATTGCGCCCTTAGGATTAGGCTGTGAGTGGCGCCCTTTTGCCTGTGTCCCAGCTGGCCAATCCCAGATGCCCACCCTGGCACCATGCCTTTTCAGAGACAATGTTGGGAGATCTTAGGCCTCCATGTTTCTCTTTCACGCGCTCCTAGGAACAACAGATATTAGACTCTGTGGGCTGAGAGAACCCTGTTCTCACAGCATAGAAATTCTCCTCCTAAGGTGAAGCAGCCTTCGTGTTTGAAACTCCAAAATGTGCCTCTCCCTCATTTGTGAAGCTCCCTCAACCTGTTCATCCAGCATTGCCCACCCAGAGAGAGTTGCCCTATGGACTTCTTTGTACGTCATCATTCATACCGCAGTCGAGCGTCCCCAGCCCTCACTTGCATTTTCAGTAGTCATAATTTGTTGCCCCCATACTGGACTTTGCTTTAAGCTACTTTGTTTTGCGGGCTTTAATAGGATCAAGCCAACAGGAGGGCACACGGCAAGCCCTTGATAGAGCCATGAAATATATATTCCGCTATTTGTATCCTATATTCGCAGGCCCCTTTATTTATTTTAAGAAGGCTTGAGTCTATAATTCCTTAGAAAGGAAAACTTGAACCATGGGTCTTAGGGAAACGGCTAATCCCCAGTCTGTAGACTAACAACTGGCCGCGATTATGATGTCACAGGCAGCAAATTATGACCCTGGGTAGGAAAGAAGCAGTAAGAAGGAAGGGATGCTTAAGGTTTCATTTTCTCAGTGAGGGTAAGGAGAGTGGTATGTTGGGGAAGAGTATGAAAGCAGAGGAAGCAATAGGATTAATGATATGACATTGCGTTAATGTCTGGGAGGCTTTTACCAAATGGCCCATCTCTGTTCCCTTCCCCTCCTTCCTAATGGTTTAGCTGGGATTACATAGCATCTTGTCATGGGAGAGTTAGAACAGACAAAGAAAATATTTCTTTACTCAGTGTGTGGTTGGTCTGTGGAACTCCTTGCCACAGGATGTGGTGATGGCGACTAGCCTGGACACCTTTAAAACGGGATTGGACAAGTTTCTGGAGGAAAAATCCATTACAGGGTACAAGCCATGATGTGTATGCACAACCTCCTGATTTTAGAAATGGGCTATGTCAGAATGCCAGATGCAAGGGAGGGCACCAGGATGAGGTCTCTTGTTATCTGGTGTGCTCCCTGAGGCATTTGGTGGGCCGCTATGAGATACAGGAAGCTGGACTAGATGGGCCTCTGGCCTGATCCAGTGGGGCTGTTCTTATGTTCTTAAACTACAATTCCCAGGAAGCCTTGCAGGTCTCTTGTTATCTGGTGTGCTCCCTGGGGCATTTGGTGGGCCACTGTGAAATACAGGAAGCTGGACTAGATGGGCCTATGGCCTGATCCAGTGGGGCTGTTCTTATGTTCTTAAACTACAATTCCCAGGAGGCCTTGCAGGTCTCTTGTTATCTGGTGTGCTCCCTGGGGCATTTGGTGGGCCGCTGTGAGATGCAGGAAGCTGGACTAGATGGGCCTATGGCCTGATCCAGTGGGGCTGTTCTTATGTTCTTAACTACAATTCCCAGGAAGCCTTGCAGGTCTCTTGTTATCTGGTGTGCTCCCTGGGGCATTTGGTGGGCTGCTGTGAGATGCAGGAAGCTGGACTAGATGGGCCTATGGCCTGATCAAGTGGGGCTGTTCTTATGTTCTTAGGAACCTGAAGCATCCAGGCAGTAGAAGGTCAGCACTACTTCATACGGATCCACCCCCCTGCATGCACTCAAATAAACGTTCCACTGAGAAAATGATGGACAAGAATCAGTGCAGACCCTTTGAGAAATGCTGATGTAGATGTATGTTTCTGTGAACTCTCGTGAATAACGATGGGAGGGGTGGGGGAGGAGCAGAGAGGATGTGAGATCAAACAACAACATGGCTGCATTGCAAAATAGCATTAGGAAACAAAACCAGGGCTAGTGCGGCCAGCAAGCTGCAGTCCTTGTCCTCTGCCATCCCAACCCGTCCCTGTTCCCCAGTGACTGCTGAAGGTACACCAGAGGTACTGGTGCTGACTCTCTCGGACTGGATGGATTGGCAGGAGGGCCACATCTTCTGTCTGACGCTGTGTTGGGGGCCGGGGAAAAAAAGGAATTGATTTACATTTAGAATTTGAATAAATTTACATAAGTTTACATAAATGAATATTTTAAAAATGAACTTATATGAATGAATGAAGGTCTTGCAATAGCTCAAGGCCTATTAAAGGCCTTGAACAAAGCAAGGCTGGCCTTTCCTTTGCTGCCACTACTGCATCACAGACATGAAACAGAGGTGCTGAAGGTATGCTCGTTCTGCTGCTTGGGAGAAGCTGGCAGTAGCGCATGGGCCACAGGGTGTTCTGGGGCAAGCTCTGGCCCTGGCATCCAGACCACAGGGCATTTTGCCAGCCTGCCACTATAGCACTTGCCCCAGACACAGGCCAAAATGACAAAATTTGAGGGAGCGGACAGGCAGGGACTGGGCCTCTAGTGCAGCGATTTTCAACCACTGTGCCATGGCACATTGGTGTGCCATGAAAGGTCCACAGGTGTGCCACAGGGGTTTGGGGAGGGTCATTTATTAGTAGGGTAATTGGGGGAAATTGAGCCCCCTACTAGCAGCATAGTGTGCCTTGTCAATGGCAGAAAAAAAGAAAAAAAATGGTGTGCCTTGAAAATTTTAGCACCTTATCAGTATGCCATGAGTTTAAAAAAGTCACTGCTCTACGGTATTGTGTCTGTCACACCCACCTTCCACAAAAGGCAGCCAACACATGACTCCGCCATAGATATAATCACTATCAAAATTACCAGTGCCAAGGAAAAATGCCCACAGAGGTGTTTCCAATTGCTCTGCATAGGAGCAAACAAGCATCTCTCAGACTGCATGCTCTTTGGCTCGGGTCTGTACAAGCACCTGTCACCAGCATTGGTGTATGCGCTGAAGGAGGGGAGGGGAAGTTTTTATGCTGAGAAATTCTCTCGTGTCGTTCCAGTTGGTTGTGTAACTAGGGGAGAGGAGGCAACGAAGCACAGAAAAGACCAACAGCTGCTGAATCCTGCTGCCACGCCAGTGGATTTCTGCGAATGTCTTCAACGAGGGGAACAGAAATTGTCAGCTCCCTGCCCGTGTGTCTGTGTCTCTCAGACTGGATGGATTGGGTGTCAATTGCATTGGTATTATTTTATAAAAGCCCAAACAGGAAGTTAAAGGTGAATGCCCTCCATTTGGCCTAGAACAGGGGTGTCCAAAGTTTTTGGCAGGAGGGCCACATCTTCTGTCTGACACTGTGTTGGGGGCCAGGGGAAAAAGGAATTAATTTACATTTAGAATTTGAATAAATCTACATAAGTTTACATAAATGAATATATTAAAAATGAACTTATATGAATGAATGAAGGTCTTGCAATAGCTCAAGGCCTATAAAAGGCCTTGCACAAAGCAAGGCTGGCCTTTCCTTTGCTGCCGCTACTGCATCACATGAAACAGCAAGTAGTGGAGAAAGCCCTCATCCCACAACTCACGCAAAAAGGTCAATCAGTTGCCTTTACGCTGAGAGCAGTTGCATTGGGCCAGTGTGGGCTGCAAGAAATCTCTGAAGGGCCAGAGGCTCATTGGAGACTGGGGGCTCCCTGAGGGCCGCATTGAGAGGCCTCGAGGGCCGCATGTGGCCCCAGGGCCGGGGTTTGGGCACCCTTGGCCTAGAAGACCAGGCCATCACAACTTTCCATACTTGCAGGCAGTGGTGTGACTAGGGTTTGCATCACCCAGTCCAGTGCATGACCGCCATGATGGAGAGAGTTCGAGAGGGCTCGCAGTTGTACCTTGACAGTGCAACCGTCTGCATGACTACTCACAAGTAGGTCCCATTGTATTCAGTGGGGTTTGTTCCCAGCAAGGGGTATATAGGATTGCATCCTTAGTTCTTAATGTGTCCGTCCCCCCGTCCATCCGTCCCCCGATTACGTGTTAAGAGCAGTTTGTGATGGCCCAATTCCGGCTGGCATCAATCTGATAAAAGCATCCAGGACCCCTAGAAAGTTTTACTATTAAAACTGGTATCCAAGAAAGATGGGAATCTGAAGATTCTCCTCTCTAAATGCCATTATCTCACATCAGAAGATGTCCAAAGCTATCTTTCATATGAGACAAGGTGTTAAGTTCCGCAGATCTGACGCTCGGTTCTAGCGGGTTGCATTTACTTAATTCAGAAGGTTATTTCATCATCCTCATAACACTTTCCTTGCCATGTTCCATAATATCTGGTGAGTTAATATGTGCACTACTGATGATGTGAAAAACTCTTGGATACAAATTCAGCCTGTGCTGAATAAAACTCCCCCCCCCCCATGGTAAAGTGAAACCACAGATATGGGAGAACACATCCCCCCACCCTCCAGAGCTGAGGGGACGGTCCTCTGAGTCCAGTAGAGACTGTCCACAGCCTCTGTCAGGCTCGCACTGAGCCCTAGAACTTAAAAAACATCATGAAATTGGAAGTGACTTTTTTAAGTTCTAGGGCTCAGTCTGAGTCCAGAAGAGGCTGCAGATGTGCTGGGC